>NC_045432.1:31679970-31985970 GCF_902635505.1 Sarcophilus harrisii
AGTGGTCCTAAACAAAACAAAGTCAAAGGATGTACAAAAATATTTATAGTAGCTTGTTCGGTGGTAGCAAAAAAACTGAAAACTGAGAGAATACTAACCAACTAAGAAATGGCTGAATAAGTTGTGACACATAAGGATGATGGGATATTCCTGTACTATAAAAAAGAAGAAAGGGGATGATTCGGAGAAGCCTGGAAAGATTTGTATAAACTGATGCAAAGTGGGTTCACCAGAACGAGAAAATAACAATGTTATAAAGAGAAACAACTGAAAAACTTAGTTAACTGATTAATTTAATGATCAGCCAAGACACTAAAGAGAGGATTCATGCTGAAACATGATACCTACTCCTGAGAGAGTGGGAATGCAGATTTTTTGAGGCTTGCTTTTAAGAGTTTTATCTTTCTTTTTCACTGTAGGGAGAAAGAATGAGGGGGAAGGAGAGAAGATGGAAATTGTTTTAAAACAATAAAATTTAATTTAAAAAAGAGCAGGATCTCAACTTCAATGTTCTGATTCCAAAGTCAATAAATAAAGTCTACCCTTTGCAACAACCTGTAGGTCACAGAGAGAAAAGGGCTTACTCAAGGTCAAACAGGTAGCAAGGGGATATTAATTCGAGACTTCTGTCAAAGAAAACATCACAGTCTTTCACTAAAAACAAAAACAAAACCCTTTCAAGACAAATTGCTTTTTTAAGAACAATTCCTTCTTGAGCTCATCTATTTTCATTATTAGCAGCTTCTGCCTCTATCTTTATGTCTATTATGGCCATTCCAATACCTGAGCTTATTACAGGAAGATCTTCCAGTCTTTTGGAAAGCTTCCCTTCTGAGCCTGCCACAATCTCTCCAAGCAAAAAGTATCAGGTTTACAAAGAGCCTTGGGCACTGCTTCTTTGGCTGTGCTTTGTTAAACTGTATGTATTTTATTAATGCATTTGTGATTTCCTTATCTCTCCAACAGCTGGATAATAGACTCTCTTCCAGCTACTGGGAATGAGGGAAAAGATTTTTGGCCACAAAGCAAATTAGGTTACTAAGGCAATATCCCCCCAAAAGGAAGGCTAATGCAGCTACAACCCTCTCCCTGTTTGTCTCAATGCAGGCCCACAGTCCCATTGTCTTCAGATTCCCTCTGCTGATGTGTAAATAATCTTGGAGGAGTGGGATAGAGAGTTCTATTTAGCCGATGGTTTGACAGCGACCCAAAGCAGCCACTATTTGGAGTACAGAGCTCTGAAAAATCCGAACCCAAGGGAGCAAGTGGGTTCCTAGGGAGTTCTCCTGACCTCACTAAGGTGAGCAATAGAGAAACGACAGTTCTACCTGTTTGCATCATCTCTATTTTGGGATGATATTCAATTTTCTGGGGTTCTTGGCACAATGGAATGCTTAGGACTTGGAGTCAGGACAATCTGATTTCAAATCCAGTATCAAACTCTTACTGGCTGGGTGACTCATTTCACCTCTGTCTGCCACAGTCTCCTCAACTATAAAATAAGGAACATAATAGAACCAACTCCCAAATCTGTTGTGAAGATCAAATAGAATATTATTTGTAAAAAGTCTTCGGTATGGTACCTGGCACATATTAGGTATTATTGTATAAATGTTTACTCCCTTTCCCTCCATTCTCAGGAAGTATCCTGGGGGGAAAGAGCTGGAAAGAACCCACACAGGTATTAGGGGTAATAGAAATTTTTCATTAAAATGGGGGGAATCAAAAGAAAAGTCATCCAAGACTGATCCTCTTAAAACATTATGTTGTTTCCAATATCTATCTGCTGAATCAGTCTAGAAAAGAAATGCATCTGAAAGTTTTGGCAAAAGTGAAGGAAGACAAAAGAAGAAACATTTTAAGTACAACAGGAAGAAGTTGTGCGATCTCAGAGCAATTCTGTTGGTATACCGCTCTACTCTATTCTAATTTTATAGTCACGGAACAATGGAAAATGTGGGACTGACCACCAGGAGAATGCTCCTGGGAGAAAAAATAGATCTGGAATGGGAGGATCTGCTACTAACCATTTGAAAGAGTCGGGCTAAGGTGCAGGCCTTCTGATTTTCAGGTCCTTGGGTCTAATATGATAGGATTGCCTTAGATGACTACTATAGGTCTCTTCTGTCTCTAGACATACAAGGACTTTCTAATCTGGGCCTACATTTTCCAAATCAATTCTAGTTTGAACTCTCACCTCAACAAAGTTTTTAAAAACTCTTTGCTTATGTTGAATACTGATGATATAGAAGGAGCCTCTATGCTCCTCAGATGCAAAGTCAAGGCCAGATTTCTTAGGAGTCCACAGTATTATGGAAAGAACGCTAAAATGTGAAGCTAAAGGACCTTAGTTCAAATTTGGGTTCTCTTTACTACCTGAACAACTCTGGGTCTCAATTACTTCTGTAAAAGGAGAAAACTGGACTAGTGTCAATCTCTAGGAGTCATTTCAGCTCTAGGATTTTGTGAAATATCCTACCAATGATTTGTACTGACCATCAGCACCGACTTAAAGAGTAACCAAAGAGGGAGATGGGGGAAAGGGAAGAGAAGGGGCTGCGTCCCTGTGCCCTGCAAGGTCACAACCTTCTCCTGAACTCAGTGATTTAAGTAAAAATGGGTAAAAAAACCCAACCCTGCCATGTCTCCCAAACTATGCACAGCAGTGATGCTACCTCCAACCTCCTATGGTTTTCTTCTTTCAGTTTTTGAAGCAGTAGAGTGGACACCCACTGCCTTGAGTTGATATAAAGCCTCTCTGAAGGAGGAAGAACACCAAATTCTAGGCAGTGAAATCCGCCAGATATGCTGACTACTAGAGATCAAACTCTGGAACAATATCAATTTCACCTACTAAGGGGATGGCACGCAGTGAAGGGCTAAGGTCACGAGCAGTGATTTCCTTTCGAGTTAATCTTGGCTTCCAAGCAAGCCTTGCTATGGAGAAACTTCCAGGAGAAGACGTCTCAATCAACCACGCATCAGACTTTTCCTTTTATCAGCATCCTCTATGAAACTCAATGTCACCATGTCACACAACCCTCAGTTCAAATGGGCAAATGTAGATAGTTTACAGAAGGAAATTCCAAGATGGATATAAGGGTGATCGCCCTTTTGTTCAGAAGAATGGTCTGCCAAGACACATGGGGGCCAAAGGGCAAAAATGGGCATGTCTCCAGATTTATGATACAGCTAGTCTCCCAGGCATCATTCCATCTCCACTTGTTATCTTTGCTGATTTGGAACATAAAGAAAAGGAAAATTGGGAATGGATTCTTCCTCTAATTCCCTCTTCTTAAACTGTCTACATGGATAAGTCCACATTCTAAGCCTTAAGAAGAATGTCCATCCATTCATGTCAACCCCCAACCCTTTATAGTATGCTATACTGACTTCATAAACATATACTTCAAGTGAATGTCATTCACAATTTTGCCTTTCCTTCCAAATCTTGCTTCCTGTATTTTCCCATCTTTAAACTATACTCCATAAACCTTACCTTGTCAAACCATTCATCTTCTGGTTTTTATTTGGGGGTCTTGACTAAAACTGAAGTCTTGTGGAATAAAGTTTAAGAGGACTAACACTATTATATTATTTCCTTTTGTACATTCTACAATCAAGACAAGCAGATTTTAGTGCCATTCTTTCCATATCAATTAATTAAACAATAAGCATTTATTAAGTCTCTACTATGAATCAGGTATTATGCTGATCCTTAGAGCTACAAGGACAAAATGAGACAATCTATCTACAAGTGTACATTCTGTTAGTGGAAATAATATGTAACCAAATAGACAAAACACAAAATAAATTATATATATATATATATATATATATATATATACACACACACACACACACACATATATATATATATATATATATATATATATATATATATATGTAGTACTCCATCTACCACCTCTGAACCTTTGTCCTCCATGTCTGGAAGGCCCTGAGAGCCCCCCATAGGCTATAAAAATCCCTCATTTCCTTCAAAGCTGAGCTTAAAGAAGGGTTTTTTTTTTGGTACTCCAAATTACTTTGAATGTATTTTGTAACTGTTTTCATGTATACAAGTTATATCTCTCAATAGTCTGTAAACTCCTTAAAAAGAGTTTACATACATTCATACATATACATATATATCTATACCTACAAACACACACACACGTATACAAGAGGGTTGAAAAGTGAAATTTATCATGTATTAAGAAAAAAATACTTCTATAAAACCACAGAAGATTGAGGAGCTTTGAGGCTTGGTATATCTTCCATGTTGAAGGATATCATTTGTATAGATTACCCTGTCTGAATTAAAAAAAAACACAAAAAGAAGCTGCTTCAACCATCCAACAATCACTCTTTTTCTCCTACTTTTATCTTTTGCCTTTTGAAAATGTCAATTTTTAATGGTAGATAAACCACTCGATGTCTTTTCTAGAACAGAACATTGGGCAATTTAAACTTACTTTGTTGCTGGCTGACACCGTTTCTCATCTTGTGGTTTTCTAATGGATTTGGAGGACTTTCAATACCTCTAGCAGTCATCAAAGTTCCAAAACGACCTAAATTTTAAGAACTTAAATTGATTATTAAGTTGATGGTATTGGTATTGCTGGTAGAAACCTTCAACTCAAAACCCAATTTCCATCGTAATATCATAACAAATTGGAGCATGTTTTATTAAAACAAACAAACCTGACACTGAACCATAAACTCTTTGAAAATGATCATTCAACCGATTTCATATTGTCCTAACTTTACTATGATCTAATCTACACATCCACATCTTAATCACAAAGAAAGTGTTTAACTCTGTTAAATATTTTTGCTGATCTTAGTAAACCAGTTACAACATCCCTTGAACCAACTAAGCAAGAAACCTAGTCACAAAAAGACAGGAGGCTAGTCTAGTATGGTTTGTTCTTTAATATATGTATACGTGTGTATGCATATATACATATATAATTTTAATAAAATATTTTTTAAAATTGAGTTCCAAATTCTTTCCCTCACTCCCAACACTTCCCCTACCCCTGAGAAGACAAGCAATATGATATCAAATATACATGTGAAATCATGCAAAACACATTTCCATAGTAACTATAAAACAAAAAAGCAAGAAAAATAAACAGAAAACTATATTTTAATTTGCATTCACAATTCAGAACTCCCTCTCTGAAAGTAGGCAACATCTTTTCATTATGAATTCTTTGGAATTTCCTTGGATCATTGAGTAGCCAAGTCTTTCACAATTGATCACCTCTGAAACATGTCTTAACTGTGCACAGTGATTTTTCCTGGTTGTTCTCACTGCATTTTCCATCAGTTCATATAGGTCCTCCAATGTTTTTTTCCCCCCTGGAACCATCTTCATCATTTTTTACAGTACAATACATAGAAAAGCATAATAAATTCTGTTCCAAACCCTTTATTTCAATGCTGTCTTTCTGTTTCAAGAGTGTCTCTTGTAACTAGATTTTTTTAGGGGCAGCTAGGTGGTGCAGTAGTTAGAGCACCAGCCCTGAAATTGAGAGGACCTGAGTTCAAATCTAGTCTCAGACACTTAACACTTCCTAGCCATGTGATCCTGGGCAAGTCACTTAATCCCAATTGCCTTAACAAAAATAAAATTTAGATTAAAAAAATAAAATTAAAAAAGTAAAGACATTTTTTAAGAGATCATTTCAACATAATTGAGTCACATACTTATCTTCTCTATATACTTCTAACTACCCTATTAATGTTAACATTCTTAGGCGTTATGGGGAATCATCTTTTACATAGAAATATAAATAGTTTCACTTATATTGAGTGTCTTATGATTACCCTTTAATGTTGACCTTTTTATATTTCTCTTGAGTCTTATGTTTGATCTTTTCATTAGGAATGCTTGAAAGTACTCTATTCATTAAATGTCATTTCCCCCTGAAAAATTATATTGTTTTACTGGGTAGATTATTTTTGCTTGTTTTCATAGCTCCTGTGTCCTAATATCATATTACAAGTCTTCCATTACTTTAACATGGAAGCTGTTAAATCTTGTGTAATCTTGACTGTGGCTCTACAGAGATTTCAGATTGTTTCTTTCTGGCTACTTAAAGCATTTTGTCTTTAAACTCTGGAGTTTGGCTATACTATTCATGGAAGTTTCCATTTTGGAGTCTCTTTCAGGAGATGATTAATGAATTCTTTCAATTTCTATTTTACACTCTGGATCGAAGATGCTGGGGCAGTTTTCCTTTACAATTTCTCGAAATGTAATATCTAGGCTATAGATATTTTTCATCATGGATTTCAGGTGGTCTAATAATTCTTAATTCATCTTGCCTCAATCTGTTTTTCAAGTCAACTATTTTTCCAGTGAGATGGTTCACATTTTCTTTTTTATTCTTTTGATTTTGTTTCATTCTTTATGTTTCATGGAGTCATTAGCTTCCAACTGCCCAACTCTGTTTTTTAAGGAATTATATTCTTTGGTGAGCTTTTGTATTTCTTTTTCTATTTGGCCAATTCTGCTTTTTAAGGAATTTTTTTCTCTAGTATTTTTTAAAATTTCTGTTTATTTAAAAAACAGACAGAAAAGGAAAACAAAGACAGAACAGAACATAATCATGTGCCCAGTAGAACATCAGAAAGGAATAAAAATATATAACAATAAATTTTGAGTTTGAAAAAGAATATGTAATAGTTGAAGAAATTATATTTATGATTGTTCATTTTTTCTTTGCTTCCTTGTAGGTTTTCTTTTTTGTTCTCTGCTGTGCACTTTTTTTACTTTATTCTTTTTCCCCCTTTCATTGTCTCCACATTCCCCAAGCTGGCTGTTATACAGTTAAACACAGATATATTTAATAGATATACACATATACACACAATCACATACACATACATACACACATATACATTCACACCTATCCACAGGCCCACACACAACTACATATATCTATATACACTCCTGCTCTCTGTTATAATGTTTGTGTGTATCTCTTCTTTTCTAACCTTGCTAACTCTTCTACTTAAATTCTGCTTAATCAGAGAAATGCAAATTAAGACAACTCTAAGATACCACTACACACCTGTCAGATTGGCTAAGATGACAGGAAAAAATAATGATGATTGTTGGAGGGGATGCAGGAAAACTGGGGCATTGATGCATTGTTGGTGGAGTTGTGAACGAATCCAACCATTTTGGAGAGTAGTTTGGAACTATGCTCAAAAAGTTATCAAACTGTGCATACCCTTTGATCCAGCAGTGTTACTACTGGGCTTATATCCCAAAGAGATTATAAAGAAGGGAAAGGGACCTGTATGTGCACGAATGTTTGTGGCAGCCCTCTTTGTAGTGGCTAAAAACTGGAAACTGAATGGATGTCCATCAGTTGGAGAATGGCTGAATAAATTGTGGTATATGAATATTATGGAATATTACTGTTCTGTAAGAAATGACCAACAGGATGATTTCAGAAGGCCTGGAGAGACTTACACGAACTGATGCTGAGTGAAATGAGCAGGACCAGGAGATCATTATATACTTCAACAACAATACTAGATGATGACCAGTTCTGATGGACCAGGCCATCCTCAGCAACGAGATCAACCAAATCATTTCTAATGGAGCAGTAATGAACTGAACTAGCTATGCCCAGAAAAAGAACTCTGGGAGATGACTAAAAACCATTACATTGAATTCCCAAGCCCTATATTTATGCCCACCTGCATTTTTGATTTCCTTCACAAGCTAATTGTACAATATTTCAGAGTCTGATTCTTTTTGTACAGCAAAATAACGTTTTGGTCATGTATACTTATTGTGTATCTAATTTATATTTTAATATATTTAATATCTACTGATCATCCTGCCATCTAGGGGAGGGGGGGGGGGGGTAAGAGGTAAAAAATTGGAACAAGAGGTTTGGCAATTGTTAATGCTGTAAAGTTACCCATGCATATATCCTGTAAATAAAAGGCTATTAAATAAAAAAAATAAATTAATTAAAAAAAACTATTAAAAAAAGACTATATATCCCCTTATCTAATTGAATAACTTTTTTTCATGATCTTATTTTTCTTGTATTTTTAAAATTTTTTCCTCCATGTCTCTCCTTTGACTCTTAAATTCTTTTCTGACTTCTATAAATTCTCTCAGGGCAGAAAGGCATTTAGCATTACTCTTTGGCCAAGAAAAAATATTGTTGTTTTTTTACTTCAGTGTCCTCCTCTGAAGATGAACCGTGGTCTTCTCTGTTCTCATATTAAGTTTCTATGGTTGGGTTCTTTCTTCTTTGCGTTCATTTCTTTAATTAGAAGCATTAGTGTAAGTACCTCTAATTGTGGGATTGGGGGGGGGGTGATGTCTGTAGCTTCACTTCAGCTCTCCCCTCTGACTGGGAAGCCCAAACCAAAAGCTCCCTGCTCTTGTAAATTCTGGCATCCAGCAGTATCCCTGCTCCACTGCTGTTGTTCTCTCTGCCTGCTGACTCCTTGTCCAGGGCTGAGGCTCTACAAGACAGCTGGTCCTGGTAGTCCTAATCAGCCAAGGTTTCCTCAGTGTTCCTGAACTCAGACCCCAACTGCATATGCAGTC
Source organism: Sarcophilus harrisii (assembly GCF_902635505.1). Taxonomy (NCBI): domain Eukaryota; kingdom Metazoa; phylum Chordata; class Mammalia; order Dasyuromorphia; family Dasyuridae; genus Sarcophilus; species Sarcophilus harrisii. The sequence continues at coordinate 31,688,564 of NC_045432.1, forward strand.
CAGGAAGGGAAACTTTCTGTGATTCTTGAGGTGTTTGCACTTCACATGGGTTGATCCCAGACCTGAGGTCTTTCTTCAGATCTTTTCAGGTTGTGCTCGAGGACTCCTGTTCTACCTGAAGTCTACTTAATTTTTCACCAGCCCATGTTTGCCCAAGATGCAAATTTTTCTGTTAATGAGGGAAATCTGGAGAGCTTGACTGACTTGTCTACCATCTTCCCAGAATCTTCTTCTAGTGAATTTTTGTGCCTCTTTTACCATAAGGTAAATTTTGATTTTTTTAAAAGTGTTTTTTTTTGTCAATATTTTTGTGTTTCCTTTATTGAGTTATTAATTCTCTTTTCATAATTCTTTGTATCACTCATTTTTTCTCTTTCTTTTTTCTATCACTCACTTCTTTTTATAATTCTTTCAGCAGTTTCTGTTGGGCTTGAGTCTAATTAGCATTTTCCTTTGAGTTTTTTTTTAATAAGCTGCTTTCCCATAGCTGTCTTCTAAGTCTATATCATAGTCTTCACTATCACTGTAGTGGCTTTTTATAAACAAGATAATTTTGCTGTTGTTTGTTCATTTTCCTACCCTAATTTTTGACTTTGAACTTCATGTTAAAATTGGGGGTCTGCTCATTTGGGAAAGGGGAGGCATGGTTTCAAGCTTCAAACATTTTCATGCTGCTGTTTGCAGAGCACTGTTTACTCAAAAAGGGGCGCTGCTCCTTGACTACTGCAAGGGCTACTGCTTTTCTTCGTGACTCTGAAATGGTGACCCAAGTCCTCTATTTTCTTTTTGCCTCAAACTCCTCTCTGCCTTGAAACTGCAACCAGAGCCTCTGCTGGGTTGTGAATGATCACAAATGTTCCTCTGCACCCTAAAACTGCAACCCAGAACTGCTTGTGGACAACAGAATTGCCAAACATTGCCACCTGCATCCAGTCAACAAAGTGCTCCCTGTATCCTCTTTCTGAATAGTTGCCTCTCTCTTATCAGCTCTGAGCTGAGAGCTCATGAAGCTGTTGCTTTTACCACGTCTGTCCCAGTCACCTCTAAGGTCCACTGTTGGTGGTCTCTCCACATGAGTTCCTGGCTAGCCCCCCTGGTTTCTGCTGGACTCCTAAATTGTCTAAGGAGGCAAAATGTCTCGTTGTGACATTTTATGAGCTCTGTCACTCTAAAATTTGATTTGATGAATTACTGGAGGGGAATGTTGGGAGAGTTCAGCTGGGTTGCTGCCCACACTGTGCCATCTTTGATACTGTTTGTTCTTGACAGTTATGTGGGCTCTTGATGATCATCAACTTGCCTTTCCAGATATTCATCAGATAATCAATTGTAACAGATAGTCTTATAATCCCTATGCCCTAAATTCAAACTATTAATACCTTTCAGTGGAAGTATCATCCTTTCAGTTCAACAAGTCACATGTTTCCACAAAATAGATCACTACTAACCCAATAGGGAGCTCTTGCCATGTGATCAAAACCATAAAAAGCCTTCTACTAAATGCACTTTATATTTATGCCATATACATTTATCTAAGCAGTTGTTCTTATTAGAATATAAACTCCTTGTGAGTAGAATTATTTCAGTCATTGTATTTATAATTCCAGCAATTAGCACAGTGGCTGGATCATAATAGCTGCATAATGAAATCTTTTGGATTGATTGATTAAAAAAAGACTTGTCACATAGTAACAATTTTCTAAAATAAAAACCTTGTTCTTCCAATGTTTTGTACATTTCTGTATATTTTCTGGTACCATTTAAGACACCAAGTCACATGCACTTCATTTGAAGGATTTTACAAAGGAAAGGAACAAAGTGCCTAAGCCCAGATAGGTACTGACCCCCCACAAAAAGGGGAAGCCCCCAGTTTGGCACTCTGCTACTATTAGAATACATTCTTCCAAGGTTAGAAGGAAAAGGTGGCTGTGTTTTAGTTAATCTCACCTATTTTTCAGACTAGCAAAGGTAGCAGCTTCCTCCCCCTTCCCATATTTCTCTGTGCCCCACTCCCCGACATACAACCCCAATCTGGGCCAAGTCTATTTCTCTTTTCATTTCTCTGACTAACCTTGTTTTCTCAACTACATTAGATTTCTTATTTCTCCTCCAAGAGAACAAAAGTTGGGGAGGGCAATAAGGGAAAGGGTAAGAATGACTACATGTCCGAGAGAAAAAGCTCAATACTCTGGTTTTCGTTTCCAATCCAGAAAAAAAAAATATGATAGAAAAGCCCTCATCACGTTTTTTTTTTTATCAAGAAGACAACAGAGCAAAAAGACAACCCTAAGAATGTCTTGATTTAGCTAAGACCCTTTCAGTCAGCACAACAGCAAAGAAAAATAGCTGACATTTCTCTAAGATTTTGCACTCTACAAAACACTTTATATACATTATATCATTTGCTTTTCATGACAATCCTGTTAGCTAGGTACTACAACAAGCTGGTGTATTGGAAAGAATATTGCATTTGGAGTCAGTGCATCTGGAGCTGAAGCCCAAGATTTAGGAACCAGAGGCACGTCACATACCTGCTTGAAACACAGCTTTGTTCCTCTATTAAGTCAGGACAGTAGACTTGATGGGATCTAAGACTTCTGGCAACTCCATATGCTATCATACTATATATTATTCTTTTGATTTTATGGATGAGCAACTTAGAGGGTAAATGGAATACCCATAAGTGGCAGTACTAGAACCAAAACCCAGGTACTCTGGTTCCCCATTCAGCACTCTTTCTTTCCCCCACACCATATGGTTCCATCTCCCTATTCCACATAGTTCCTCACAGACAACAACTCAGTCTTCTTAATGAACAGGTCTGAAAAGGGCACCTCCCTACTTAAGTAATTTCAATATTTTCCCTTTGCTAATTCAATAATCTGTATGCTTTATTCAGGCATTCAGGTCCTCGTCCTCTATACTGTGGAGTCGATTTACCTTTTCAGTTTTATTTCCTAGCATTCCTGATGGGAATATTACAATCCTGCAAAACTGGAACACTTGCCATTTCATGAGGCAATGGGTCTAAGAAAGATGCAAGGCTCACTGTGGACTACAAGCTCAATTTAAATTAGTAGTGTTTGGTACTGAGCTTTGGCTCCTTCCTGATGAGTGGCCTTATAACCCAAGCTTAACTTTGCAGTACTAATTAGATTTTTATCATGCCCCATGTCTCACTGGACATGACAGTTTCCCACTGTCTCTATGAGACTCGCCTTCTACACCTACCATTCAGCATCCTCTGTCTTTTAAGATTATAATTCAATCCAAGTATTTACCCAGCCAAGACATGAAGAACTTATTTTTCACCTCCTGGGACATTCTCTATACTTTCTGGAGTTCAGTGGTTGGTTTATGGGCTTTCTCTCCACCCCAAACACTATTATTATGTTATGGAATTTCAACAGATTTGGTAGATTGACTGAAAGACAAACAGATAGAAGGTGGATAATTTTTCAAATACATCAATTTCCAAATTTCTTAACCTACTGAAATTTCGTGACCTCCTCTACCACCATACCTAAGCTAGGGGCACATACACTTGATCATGCCATGACCCAAAAGTCTTCCATTTCTAAAACTGTGAACTCCAAAATTCCTTTTTGGGACAATGATATTTCATCATCCCAGAGTTTCCTCTGCCTTATAACACATAACCCTTTTCTCCATCATCACTATGACCTACAGGATGTCTTTCTCTGGCCATTGCATTTGCACTGGTTACTAGGTCTTCCCTATCTCAACTCCTTGGTGAATCAGTTTCAGTGTACAATACCATGTATGCTCACATCCTTTTCTCCCTTGTCCTATCCTTGACAAATCTCAACTCTGGATTATCCTAGCAGTGCTTGCTATCTTTTCCCTTATCCATGTACTTATAAACAGTTAGAAGATATCACAAAACCACGTCAACTGGAAACAATTCAGATTTATGTTACCTAAACTCAACTGCGTCCTCATTGTAGCAAGGTAATCTTTTCATCCCTCCCCAACTGAATCACTATCACACTCAAGCAAGCAGCTCTTCCAGACATTTTCATCCCCCCTCAATTCTCTCACTGCCCTTACCCTGCCTCACTGCTGAGGATATCACCTCATTCAGAGGAAGTTTTAGAGAGGTCAATTTTGGCTCACTACAGGGGGAAAACCTGCCTAATAATTAGAAATGACTCCAAATGAGATGGTCTCAGGATGTAATGGGTTCCTTCCTCATTTTCAAGATATTCATTGGATGATCTATAACCTATTCACGGGGACAGGTTTAATTTGAAAGCCCTTCCAAGTGACTCTATGAATAATCCCCTTGTTGTAGAAATGTAGATCACTCTAAAAATCACCTGATTTTTTAAATCTGCCTCATTTTATATATGAAGATACGGAGATGAAGTGAGTGGCCAAAGGTCACAGAGCTGGAAAGTAGCAGAGATGAGTATACAAGTATAATCTATTTCAAATTACTTCCCTTCCCAATGTGGGGAAATGGAAGAAAATTTGGTACTCAAAATTAGAAAAAAAATTGTTGAAATTGTTTTTATCTGTAATTGGGAAAAACATCAATTACTATAAGTTTTTTAGAAAATGACTGAGACACAAGGAGTGCCCAGCTTGCCTACCACTCCACTCTTCTTCCAAAGATGTTATGCTTCCTCCCTAACAAAAATGAATCTGAATCTTGGATCACAAAAGGGAAAACAACAGATGTGGGTGATACAAACAGTAAAAAGGCCTGTCCAAAGATTCATTGCAGTCAAGTGATCGCAATTAGCTTAAAAGAAATGCACTGATATGGAGAAGTTCTGAGCAGCATAAAAGGGAATAGATAGTCACAAACAAAGAGAATTTAAGCAACAAAAATCAAAGGGGCAAAAATGGACCCTTTCCCCTATGTCAGATTGTACCAATCCAGTATATAGAAAAACGTGGACCTACAGGAACCTAAGCCGTATTTTTATAGATTAAATTAATTAGTCTTCAGTTGATAAAAGGCATAAATAGAGAAAGCACTGGTTCTAGAGTCAGGGGACCTCCCCTCAAATCCTGCCTATAACACTTAAAGGCTGTTACCAGTGTGATTGACCTTGGGCAAAGCCCTTTCCTTCACTGGACCTCAGCTTTCCCCTCTGTAAAATGAGAAATTTGGACTAGATAGTCTCTGAGGATGCTCCCAAATTCTAGATCTGTAATACTATGAAAACTGAAGATTTGAGGAAAACCTATGTCACAAAGGGAATGAGGTATATGGACTTGTTCCCTTTTAGTTAACTAGTGTGACTATGAAAAGAGCACCTTCTCATTCTGTTGACACCTCTCCTGCTTATTGCATGAAACAGTAGGGCTTCACATGGGGAGTGCTGGTAGAAGTAGAGCAGGCTAGAAAGGTGACAGGGGAAAAAGAGACATTAGTACTAGATTCTCTGGGTCAGTTCTTTACCAGATTGGGCAGACTACTGACTGAGTTAATAAGTCTCGCTTTGTGGTAAGTTAGAGCCAAAAATAAACTCAAACTGTGTATTTCATGGAACTCCTGAGTCCAAATTCATCCTGTATATCTGGAAACCTTTCAGCAATCAGGAGAAGACAGGGCTTGCTGACACTCTGTAGTACTCCTGATGGCCTATTGCTTCTAAACTGAGAACAAATACTTGATACGGTATCCAAGGCTGTATGTCTATTTATGCATAGGAACAACTTCACTGTGCCAAATTGCATTTTACTACTATTCACTGAAATAAAGCAAGTTCATTCAACGACATAGGGTTTCACCATTGGGTAAAGGAATGATCTTACTTCTCAGACAGACAAATCCATACCACAGACTGACACACTCTAATAACAATAACGGCACTGATTTGATTGTAGTTCCAGAAATGGAAAGGGAGGAACACAAAGACAGGTTCGGGAAAAGGTAAAATGAAGTCAATGGTAGAATAATTATGGATCATTAATTGTAAGTTATTAATATGTGAAGTACATCAAACAAAACCAATGCAGCCATGATTAGAAGGGAAGCAGAAAGCTGGGAAAAATTTACATCCAATGTTTCTGATGAAGGTCTCATTTCTAAAATATAGAGAGAAGTGATTCAAATTTATAAGAATACAAGCCATTTTCCAATTGATAAATGGTCAAAGGAAATGAACAACATTCAGACAAAGAAATTAAAACCATTTGTAGTCATATGAAAACATTGCCTAAATCTCTATTGATCAGAAAAATGCAAATTAAGACAACTCTGAGGTACCACTTCACACCTCTCAGGAGTGAATATGGAAAAACTGGAACACTAATGCATTGTTGGTGAAGTTGTAAATTGATCCAAGCATTCTGAAGAAAAATTTCAAGTTATGCCTAAATGGTTATCAAGCTGCATACCTTTTGATACAGCAGTGTCTATAGTGTCTGTATTTGAAAGATATTACAAAAGAGGGAGCAGGACCCACATGCACAAAAATGTTTGTAGCAGTCTTTTTTGTAGTAGCAAGAAACTAGAAAGTGAGTGAATGCCCATCAGTTGGGGAATGGCTAAATAAATTACGGTATATGGATATATAATGGAATATCATTATAAGATAAGAAATGATGAACAGTCAGGGGGAGGGAATGGGGGGAAGGAGGGGGAAAATTGCAACAAAAGGTTTGGCAATTGTCAATGCTGTAAAATTACCCATGCATATAACTTGTAAATAAAAAGCTATAATAAAAAAAAAATTTAAAAAAAGAAATGATGAGCAGGCTGACTTCAGAAAAGACTTACATGAACTGATGCTAAGTGAAATGAATAGAACCAAATGAACATTGTACATAGTAACAAGATTATGTGATGATCAACTGTGCTGGACTTTGTTCTTTTCAACAATGAAGTGATGCAAGGCAATTCCAATAGATTTAGGACGAAAAACACCATCTGCAATCAGAGACTGAATGTGGATCAAAGCAAAGGATTTTAACTTGTTTTTTGTTTGCTTGTTTTTTCTCATGTTTTTTCTTTCCCCTTTTGATCTGATTTTTTTGTGCAGTATGACAAATATGGAAATATATTTAAAGAATTGTGCATATTTAACCTATATGGATTGCTTGCTGTCAATGGGAGGGGCTGCAGGGAGGGAGGGAAAAAGATTTGAAACCCAAGGTTTTGCAAAGTTGAATGGTGAAAACTATCTTTGTTTTCTGTATTTGGAAAAAATAAAAAATTATTAAAATATTTGAAGTACATGTCACAGGGGGTAACTAGGACTTCCACAAAACAGGCACTCCTTGGAGTCATGATTAAAGATATTATTATTATGAAAATAAGATCTTAAAATTGTACACTGATTCCAAGTTTACAAACTTATTTCATATTCATTATTTTATCTGATTCTCACCAATACCACTAGGCTAGATGGACCATGGGTGCATCTGGTGTGGCATCTGGTACTCTTAGGTTTATGTCTATAAATTATCTTGTGGATTATCATCTGCTGATATGGTCACAGTCATCCCTGGTACCACTGCCATGTGAATTAAAGTGACTCTGTTGATTTTTGTTTGTTTGTTTAAGGAAGACAGCTGGCTTCATTTGGTCCCCTACTAACAGAAAATGAATTCTGACTAATATTAAAGAATCACAGAATTTAAGAGTTGGAAAATAATTTAGTGGTCATCAATTCAGGGGAAAGGAAGACAATCAAATTCCTGTAATGTGTTTATCAGTAGGTGTCTATTCCTGTGGCTCACTGCCAATTTCTGTATTTCTGTCTTATTGGGGTTTCTTATTTGCTGAAGCTAGTGCTCAGAGGATGTACAACATAAGGCTTGTGAAAAGCAAACTAACACTGATGCCTAACTACTCTAATTTAGACAGAAGCATCCACTGAAACAATCCAGTTTGGGAATTAAAATAAAAAGAGCAATATAATAAATGAATTGTGATTCCCTTTTTACCAACATCACCTAGAACTCAGTCATCCAGAAAGTACAACAAATAGCTCCGGTCACCAAGAAACATCAGGCAATACATGGACGCGATGCAGAAAGAACTTTGACTCACTCAGTGGTCCTTACAATCCCACTCAAGCACAAGGAGCTTGTAACTTCTCAATCACCAGATACTATTCTAGTAGTACTTTAAAGCATGTATTGTATCCTGGCCAGTGAACTACAGCAGCTCAGAACAATGGCCTGTGACTTTATGTTTTCATCAAGAATGGATACCCCTGACATAAGTAAACTTTTGCCTTCTGTGCACTACATGGCTACCATTCCCAAATTATATTGTAATATATAATGGATTTCTTTAATAATTATCTGCCTTTTATTCTATGCATTTTCAGGTTTTTTATTTTCTGTTTATTTAAATAAAACAAGAGAAAAAAGACAGAAAAGGAAAATAAAACAAAAGAGAACAGAACATTGTCAAGTGCTCAGCAGAACATGAGGGAGGATTCAAAATACAATACATTTTGAGTTCAAGAAAGGATATATAACAGTAGAAAAAATTATATTCATGAGTGTCCATCTTTTCTTTGCTTCCTTGTAGGTTGTTCTTTTGTTCTCTGTCGTGCACTTTTTTACTTTATTCTTTTTCCCCCTTTCATATCTCCTACCTCCCCTAAGCAGGCTATAGTTAAACACAGATATATTTAATACACATATACATACACACATATATACATACATTGCCCCGCCCATACACACATACACATAGTAATATTTCTATGTATACATTCACATCCATTCACAGATCCACACACACACATATATCTATATACACACATACATAGAGCGACAAGCATTCATATCTACATATACTCAGATACACATATATACGTACAAGTTTACTTATATGTAAATATGCATCTAAAACTACATTAGTATGGTTAACATATAAAGTAGATTTGGCTCTTGACTAACTCTTTAAGTTTGACTTTGTCTAAAATCAGTGTTTACTAGCTATGCTTTTTTTCCCTAATAAATTCTACTCCTGAATCTTCTTGTGGTGTTTATATATATCTTATTCTTTCCTATCCCTACTCACTCATTTACTTTAATTCTACTTCTTAATTTGCCTTGCTATTACTTAACCTCCCCATACCTATGAATCCCTCCTTTGTCTTCTTCCCCCACCTTTTGCTTCTCGCTCTGTCCATCCTTTCCCCCCTTATTTCTTTATAGATTTTGAAGGTTGCTATAGCCTTCATGGTATATATGTACTACTGTCTATTTAACTCATACCATCGGGAATAAATTTTCAGAATAATGAGCCTTCCCCACACTAATACCTTTGTGTCTATTATTCTTCTGCACCTCATCTGTTTAAATCTTTCTTTTGAGCTACACAATTGCAGATGTCAATCTTTAAAACAAATCGTATACATTTCCATGTAAAAAAACAATTTGGACATGTTAAGTTCCTTGAAACAAATCTCAGATATTGATTCTTATATGTTAAATTTTCTATTGAGTTATGGTTTGGTTGAAAATCTTGAAAATCTGGAAGTTCACTAAATGTCCATTTTTTTCATTCAATATGATGGGTAATTTTGCTTGATATGATATTTTTGGCCAAAGGCCTGGTTCTTTCAAAAACTACTATATATGATTCCAGGACCTGCAGTCTTTTGTTGTGGCTACTGCTAAGTCCTGTACAATTTTAATAATAACTCCAACATATAATAACTGTTTTTATTTGTTTGTTTCTTACAAAATTTTCTCTACGATCTGAGGGTTTTGAAATTTGGCAATAATATCCCTATGTGTTTTGAACAAAAGATCTCTACTGAGGTAGTGAGCAGTGGATTTTTTTTTTCTATTTCTACTTCTCCCTCTTGGTCTAGCACTCCAGGTTAATTTTCTTAAATTATTTCCTGCATTATTATGTCAAGGTTTTCTTTTTCTTTGTTTTTTGTTTGTTTGTTTGTTTATTTGTTTAGGTCAGAGCTTTCAAGTATTCTAATTATTCGTATATTTTCTCTTCTTGATCTATTCTCCAGATGGGTTTTTTTATGTTTCACATTCTGTCCTATTTTTTCATTCTTTATATTCTGTTTTGTTACTTCTTGGTCTCTTATAGCTTATAGCTTCCCCTTGCTCAATTCTAATTTTCAAAGAGCTGTTTTCTTCTTTAAGACTCTATATTTCCATTTCAACTGGATAACTTTTTTATGATTTTCTTGGTTTTTCTTGTATTGTTTTTTCTAGTTTTTCCTCATTGTCTCTCATTTCGCTTTTACATTTTTTGATACCAAATTAATGAATTATGAATTCAATAATTCAAAAATAAAAACAAAAGAATGTGGTAGCCAAGTTAATGAAGTCAAATCCCAGAAAATTTTAAAGGAAATACAATTTACTTATTCAAATACCTGCAGTTATAGGAATAAAGGTTAGCAAAGTGTTATTTATCAAAGATTTTTTTTATTTTTGCATGGTTTTATTTAATAAATAAATAAGGATATTTCTGAATTATTAAGTTGACTATGTGCAAACAGATGGACTAAAGTGGTCCTGAGAGTAAATTAAAGGTTGCTATACTGAAAGATCACTTGAACTCAAATCAGATGATCTTGGTTCAGGGTTCATTTCTACTACATTAATTAACTTGAAAATCTTGAAGAAGCTACTACATGTCTCTGGAAAAGAAGGGGCTGGTTTCAACTATGTTTTAGGTTCCTCGGCACCCCTGAGATCCTATGCTTTAGTCAAACTCCCTCATTTGTTGAAGAGGCCCCTAGTGAGGCCTCTTGTGATGTACCACAAACCTTTTCAACTCATCTTTATGGCTCATCTTCCCTATTTGCATGTTGGGGCACCTAGAAGACATTAGAGTAGATAGAGCACTTGGTCTGGAATCAGGAAGAATCCTCTTTCTGAGTTCAAACTATCTCAGATTCTGACAAGTTATGTGATCTTAGACAAGTCATTTCACTCAGTTTGCCTCATTCTCCTTATCTGTAAAATAAACTGGAGAAGGAGATGGCAAACTACTCCAGCATCTTTGCCATGAAAACCCCAAACAAGGACACAAAAAATTAAACACAATGGAAAAAAACCTCAACAACAAAAATTTACACATTAGCTCCCTGAAAGCAGACATAATTTTTTCTTCCAATTCCCATGGCTTAAGACAGTACCAAGCATACAGTAAGTGCTAAATAGATGTTTGTCTGTCTATCTAGTATTCTCTCCTTCCTTAAATTGCATTGTAATTAATTAGGGGAATTTTTATATCTCTAGATGCTTACTTGAAAAAAATAGAGAAAGAGAAGGTCAATGAATTGGGCATGCAACTAAAAAAGCTAGAAAAAGAATAAATTAACCCCCTCCAATGAAATACTCAATTTGAAATTTCAAAAATAAAAGGGGGAGGATTAATAAAATCAAAAGTAAAAAAAAACTATTGAACTAATAAACAAAACTAAGAGCTGGTTTTATGAAAAATCCAACAAAATAGATAAATCTTTAGCTAATTAGATTTTAAAAAGTAGAGACAAAAATCAAATTGTTAGAATCTAAAATGAAAAGGGTGAACTTTCCATCAATGATGAGAAAATTAGAGCAGTAATTAGGAGTTATTTTGCCCAACCATATGTCAATAAATATGGTAATCTAAGTGAAACGGATGAATACTTACAAAAATATAGATTGTCCAGATTAACAGAGGAGGAAATAAATTATTTAAATAGTCCCATTTTAGAAAAATACATAGAATAAGCTACTAATTAACTCCCTAAGGAAAAATCTCCAGGACCACATGGATTTACATGTGAATTCTACCAAACATTTAAAGAATAATTAATTCCAATACTATGGAAACTATTTGAAAAAATAGGGAAAGAAAGAATCCTACCAAATTATTGTTATGACACAGACATGGTGCTGATACATAAACCAGATAGGGTCAAAACAGAGAAAGAAAATTATAGGCCAATTCCCTAATGAATAATGACACAAAAATCTTAAATAAAATATTAGCAAAGAGATTACAGCAAGTTATCCCCAGGACAATACACCATGACCAAGTAGGATTTATACCAAGAATTCAGGGCTGGTTCAATATTAGGAAAACTATTAGAATAATTGACAATATTAATAACCAAAGTAACAAAAATCATATCATTATCTCAAGAGATACAGAAAAAGCATTTGACAAAATCCATTACCCATTCCTACTAAAACATTAGAGTATAGGAATAAATGGAGTTTTCCTTAAAATGATCAATAACATCTATTTAAAGCCATCAGCAAGCATAATATATAATGGGGATAAACTAGAATCATTCCTAAAAAAGATAGTGGGAGAAGCAAGGTTGCTCACTATCACCATTACTATTCAATATTTCATTAGAAATGCTAGCTCTGGCAATAAGAGAAGAAAAAGAGATTAAAGGAATTAGAGTAGGTAATGAGGAAACCAAATTATCACTCTTTGCAGATTATATGATGATGTATTTAGAGAATCCTAGAGAATCATCTAAAAACTACCAGCAACAATTCACAACTTTAGCAAAGTTGCAGGATACAAAATAAATCCACAAAAATCAACAGCATTTCCCTATGTTGCCAACAAAGTCCAGCAGCAAGAGATACAAAGAGAAATTCCATTTAAAACAACTGTAGATAATATAAAACATTTGGTAGTCTACCTGCCAAGGCAAAGTCAGGAACTATATATATGAGCAAAACTACAAAATACTTTCCACACAAATAAAATCAGATGTAAACAATTAGAAAAAATTATCAAGTGCTCTTGGATAAGTCAAGTGAATATGATAAAGATGACAATACTACCTAAACTAATCTATTTATTTAGTGCTATAGCAATCAAACTACCAAGAAACTATTTTACTGACCTAGAAAAAATAACAACAAAATCCATCTGGAAGAACAAAAGGTCAAGAATTTCAAGGGAATTAATGAAAGAATGCAAATGAAGGTGGCCTAGCTGTACCAGACCTAAAACTATATTATAAATCAGTAGTCATCAAAAACATTTGGTACTGGTTAAGAAATAGAGTAGTCAATCACTTAGGTTCACAGGACAAAATAGTCAATGACTATAGTAATTTAGCGTTTGACAAACCCAAAGACCCCAGCTTTTGGCATAAGAACTCACAATTTGACAAAAACTTCTGGGAAAACTGGAAATTAATGTGGCAGAAACTAGGCAATGACCCACACCTAATACCCTATACCAAAATAAGATCAAAATGGGTTCATGATTTAGACATAAAGAGTGATATTATAAGTAAATTAGAAGAATAAAGGATAGTTTACCTCTCAGATCTGTGGAGAAGGAAGGAATTTGTGGCCAAAGAAGAACTAGAGTATATTAAATTCAAAATGAATAGTTTTGATTATATTAAATTAAAAAGATTTTGTACAAACAAAACCAATGCAGACAAGATTAGAAGGGAAGCAATGAAATGGGGAAAATTTTACATTCAAAAGTTCTGCTAAATGCCTCATTTTTAAAATATATATAGAATTGACTCAAATTTATATGAATACAACGAGTCATTCTCCAATTGACAAATGGTCAAAGGATATCAACAATTTTTAGATGAAGAAATTGAAATTATTTCTAGTCATATGAAAAGGTACTCTAAATCACTATTGATCAGAGAAATACAAATTAAGCCAACTCTGAGATACCACTACATACCCCTCAGATTGGCTAAGATGACAAAAAGATTAAGATGAATGTTGGAGGGGATGTAGGAAAACTGGGACACTAATACATTGTTGGTGAAGTTGTGAACTGATTGAACCATTCTGAAAAGCAATTTGGAACCATGCCCAAAGGGCTATCAAAACGTGCATACCCTTTCATCCAGCAGTTTTTCTACTGTGCTTGTATCCCAAAGAGATCATAAAAATAGGAAAAGGGACCAACAAGCACAAGAATGTTTGTAGTAGCAAGAAACTAGAAACTGAGTGGATGCCCATCAGTTGCAGAATAGCTGAACAAGTTATGGTATATGACTGCAATGGCACATTATTGTTGTATAAAAAATGATCAGCAGTATTATTTTAGAGAGGCCTGGAGAGACTTGCATGAACTGATGCTAAGTGAAATGAGCAGAACCAGGTCACTTAACACAGAAATAACAAGATTATACAATGATCAATTCTGATGGACGTGGCTCTTGTCAATAATGAGATGATTCAGGACAGTTCAATGGTCTTGTGATGAAAAAAGCCATCGGCACCCAGAGAGACAAAACAGGGAATTGAGTGTGTATCACAACATAGTATTTTCACTCTTTAGTTATTGTTGGCTTGCCTTTTGTTTTCTCATTTTTTTCCCTTTTTCATCTGATTTTTCTTGTGTAGCATGGTAAATGTGGAATTATGTATAAAAGAACTACACATGTTTAACATATACTGGATTAACTGCAATCTAGGGGGAAGGGGTAGGGGAAAGGGAGGGAAAAAATCGGAACACAAGGTTTTCCAAAGGTGAATGTTGAAAATGATCCATGCATATGTTTTGAACATAAATAGATTTAATAAAAAAGTAAAGAAAAGAAAAAATATAGAAAAAGAGCTACATTGTATTTACTTACCCATGTACTTTTTAGAGTCCTCTCCCCTCCTCTAATGGCGAATGCTTTAGGGCATTTACTGATTAATTTTTTTTTGTCTTAGACTCCCCCAGTATTTATCTTACTAAAAACTATTTTCTTCACTGATAGTACAAGGTAAATGTTATCCCAATTTACTTCTGAATAATTAAGAATTCTAAACGAAGGGTTTGGAATGTATGGGGCTTTATTTCCTCTATAAATGCACACTTGCAACATACTCATGAATATAACTGTGATTAATGAATGATGAAAGAAGTCATAATTCCTTTAAAAGAGAAAGAGCCAGGTAGAAAATCTAGACATCTTTTTGCCTTTGGAAAGTTCTTCTCTCCATAAGCGACAAACATGTAAAAGTCAATGGAATATCTTTTGGCTTTTCTCTCAAGGGTCCATGTTATGAAAAAACCACAATGTTCTTATTTCATTGGAATTTCTCTTAATTTCTGGTTTCCTTTGGCAATTAGGACAGATATGAGAGGTTTTTTTTTTGAAAATGTCTGTTTTAACTGGCATCTAGAGTACAGAAGCATGCTTGCCAAATACATTTTTGTGCTAGAGGCTCAAGTTTCCATTTCAAGTGGGGAAATGCCTGCCTATAAACATAGCATTTTGCCTTTTTTCTTTAATGAGTCGAAGAATCTCTCCGTCTTGAAGTCCCTGTGCCTTAGATGTCTGTCTCCATCAGCTACATTACTGTCATCAGGATCTCACAAAGCCTGTAGATTTCTGCCAGGCTGCCAGCTTCTGGAGGAGCAAAACAAAAGCCAATGATGAGCAAATCCGATTTCTGCTTGCTAGGCCCAGGCCTGAGGACTCCTAATTGGAATTTCTGAGGTGTTCAAAATTCACTCCAAAACAAAAGACCACAAAGGCTAACCATTTAAAAACCAGGCTCTGCGTAATGTTCAGATTTGCTGAGTTATTTCACTTAGAAGACACATATTCAAAGATTCTTCATTGACAAAAGATGTCCAATTTCATCTATTCTCTGCCATCAACCCCTACCTGCATTACATATATCCTCTCCTGTTTCCCCATTTCCAAAATCTACATGACCCCTTCTGATTTATGTGGTGCAGCTCAACTTCTACTCAGGAGCCCTGTGGGAAATTGTTTCAAGATGACAATTAGGGGCTGACATTGACTGAGGCCTCCTGACAATCCTGCCCCTTTACAAAGCAGATGGGAATGGGGCCAGCAATATTCACCAACAACAGGAAAAATGATACTGCTCACAGGGAGCCCAGCAAACTAGCAGCTAGTAAGGGTTCTGAGTTCCTTTCAATGCAGTTTCCCTGGTTACCAACCATTTTGAGTTTCACTCTCTCTTCAGCTTCCTGTACCTGGTTCCTTCCAATTTATACTAAATTGGTTGTACTACTTTTCTCCATTTTAGTTATTCCTATTAACACAGCGACTTCCATTCGGCATCTGCCCACTGTGAATTGAGGTTTCACACTAAGGTTGTTGCTAAGATGTTCCTAGTGCTGGTTTCAGCTTCCTTACTTAAGCCTTAGACAGTTGCCTGGAGTTCCTCAGAGAAAGGATCACAAGTCTGAGACACAAGTTCCCTTAAATCCTTCCCTTGTCCTTCCATTCCAACAACACTTTCCCATTCCAACAATTCACCTCTCCCAGTAACCAACACCAGAGAAGTAACTACACAGCTTTGATATTAACCTTACCTACCTGATATTGACCAACTAGATGGAACAGTTCTCAACATAAGGCAAAATATTTATTTTTCACTGTAATATTTAAGTGTTTTGAGCCTAACAGCAGATGGACTAAGAATAGATGGTATTATCATTCTTAGTGAGTCCTTTCCTTTCAATTTACCTCTTCCATGCACACACACAAAAATTCCAGGACAGACACAGAGATAGAGGATAGAATCAACTAAACAAGGGACAGAGCAGATTATAAAAAGATAAAATAGATTCTTTAGATTACATGAAGTTGAAAATTTTTTGCTTGAACAAAATTCATGCAAAAAAGACGAAAAGGAGGGGATTAAAGTGGGAAACAAAACTCTATATATCTAATAGCTCTGGTAATTATTTGATATCCAATATATATGATCAACAGGAATATATGAGACCAGAAGCATTCCCCACTGGAAAAATCATCAGAGAATATGAACAAAAGTTCCCAAGATGGGAACCAAAAGTGATTAACAACCACGGACAAGAATGGTTGAGATTACTACATATAAAAAAGGACAAATCAAAATGCTCCTGAGGTTTTACCTCTCACCCAACAAATTGATTTGAGAATGACAAAAGTCAAGGAGGATCAGTGTTGAAGAGGTCATGTTAAAATACACATTATTAATGCATTTTGAGAAAGTTCTAAACTGACCAAGTATCCTAGAAAATCAATCTGTAAAGAAAATGAAGAAGATCCCACTAGGCATATAATCCAAAGAGGTTAATAACAAAAACAAAGTCCCTCTAGAAACCAAAAGTTATTGTAGGACTTTTTGCAGGAACATGAAACAAGAAAGAAAAATGGCCTCTGAGATCCCTTCCAGCTTTAAATCTAAGATTCTATAATTTTCACTCTAGACGGCCATCATTTGAAAAATAAAGAACCTATAATGCACAAACATAATTGGGTATCATTCTTTTGTAAGAAACTATGAATGGAATAGATATTAGAAAATAAGGGAAAACATATAAACTGGTACAAAATGAAGTACAAGGAAAACAATCTATTGTTTTGAATGGTATAATCCTCAGTAAAACAATGTAAATTAAAAGAATAATAAAAACAAAGCCAATGATAGTGAATATTGTGAAATTGTAATATCCAAGACTCAACTTCAAAGAAAAGAGAAGAAGATTCTCCCAAAGTTTTCTTTGCTGGTATGGGGGTATGTGTGAGTGCGAGTGTGAAAGAGTGTGTGTGTATGTGGAGTCATTTTTATGTGTATATAACATCAGATCTTTGAGTGTGTTAGTTAGTTTGACTCAACTCCCCCCCCCACCTTCTTCTTTATTCTTTATCACAAGGGATATGCTTATTCAAGAAGCTGAATGATATTGTACCTGATGCTGTATCCTACCAGTCTGGATGCTAGTAGTTTCAGTGTATAGAGTACTAGACAAGGAATCTGGAAGATTAGAGTTAAAATCTAGCCTTAGATACTTCCTAACAGTGTGACCCTGGAAAAATGATATAACATACCTGCCTCAGTTTCTGCCTCTATAAAATGAGAGTACCAGGACTTCTGTAAGGATAAAACATTATTTCTAAAATGCTATGCAAATCTTTAAGCACTACATAACTGCTTCTCCAGATTATATTTAAATGATGATTCTGTCTATAATCAACTAATATTGGACTATTAACATGGCTCAATCAAACACTCAATAAATGGAAAAGGGGGAACTAGTCTGGGCTGAACTGGGCAGCCTATTTGTTTAGGGCTGAATAAATGAAAAAAACTTCTACTGAACTTTTTCCATATGGTTCCCTTGGTGTCATAATTTTCTTAGTCTGTAAACTAGAAGGAAACTAGCATAGCACAATCATTACGCTATTGTTGTTTGCCCTGCATTTTTGAAGACCATTAACTTGGTGATGTCTTGATTTGTATATGGATTGGATTTAAGTGAGGTGGATTTATACAAAGTTGTCAGCCTCATCCATTCTCCCAATCATCAAAATCCAGTATCAAGTCAAAAGTCAAGATGATGGGCGATGGCCCAGGATACAATGGATGGTCTTGGCATTTTCAATGTCTGACCAAGGTCGAAGTGTTCCAAAGAGTCTGCTTCAGCCACTTTCATGGCCCCTGGAACAAACTGTTCTCATCTGTCCACTCTGCTGGGGTAAGTCTTAACATGCTTAGGGTAGACATCCCCTTAATCCACTAATGGGTTTGAAGCCCATTGGTTATCTCTAACTAGTTTAGCACATATGCCAAGATGGTTTTATCAGCGTGTGGCCAATGCACATGGTACAACTTTACAGAGCCACAGGTGAGAGTTCACCGACAAGTAGACACCAAAGGAAGATGAACAGACCTGAAAAGGGCTCAGCATGGCTTCACCCCAGAAATGCCAGTCCTCCTTGAAGTCAAGGAATTCTTTTCCTCAATTAGCTTTTGTACCTCCTTTTCCATTTGCCCAATTCAACTTTTTAAGGAGTTGTTTTATTCTTGTTTGTTTAATTAAAATAAAAAGAAACACATAAAAAAGAAAGAAATGAAAAAACAAAACACTGTATGTGCACAGCAGAACATCAGTGAGGATTCAAAATATATAACAAGATTTCTATTTCAAGAAAGCATATATAATAATAAGAGATTATATTAACAACTGTCCATCTTTTTGTTGCTTCTTTATAGCTTATTCTTTTGGTCTCTACTGTTACTTTTTACTTCATTCTCTTTTTTTCTCTTTCATTCCTCCCACCCACCTCCTCAAAGCAGTTAATCAAATATGTATGTGTGTAATATGTAAGTATATATACACATATATAAACCCACACACTTATCTATATGTAGAAATACATATTCCTACATGCACACACACACACTTATTATTTTGTGGTTGACACAAAATCCAAAAAATCTATGAGTTGATTGAATGTTCACGTTTTTGTCATTCAATATTATGTTTAATTTTGCTGGACATGACATTTTGGCCATAGGCCTAATTCTTTTGATTGTTGATATAGAATATTACAGGACCTGTAGTCTTTTGTTGTAGCTGCTGTTAAATCCTATATAATTCTAACTGTGGTTCCAAAATATTTGAATTGTTTCTTTTGTTTGCTTCTTGTAAAACTTGCTCTTTGATCTGGGGGTTCTGAAATTTACCAATAATATTCCTATGTTCCTTGTAGGATATCTTTGAGGTAGTGATGGGTAGGTTTTTTTTCTATTTCTATTTTCACCTCTTTTCTATCACTTCGGGACAATTTTCTTTGATAATTTCTTGCATTATTATGTCAAGGTTTGGGGGTTTTTTGGTCAAAAGTTTCTGGTAGTCTCTTTTTATGATTTTTCTTCTTGATCTGTTCTTTAGATCTGTTATTTTTCCCATATTTCACATTCTCTTCTAATTTTTCATTCTTATATTTTGGTTTGCTTTGGTTTTTTGGTTTCTTATAGCTTCATTGGCTTCCCCTCAGCCAGCTGTAATTTTTAAAGAATTATTTTCTTCTTTAAGATTCCGGATCTCCTTTCCTAGTTGGCTGACTTTCTTTTCACAATCTTCTTGCTTTTCTTGGATGGTTCTTATTTTTTCCCAAAATCTCTCTCATTTGATTTTTAAAGTCTTCTCTGAGTTCTTACATAACATCTTTCTGGGCAGGTAGCTATTTAATGTTACTTTTTTCCCTTCAATCTTCTCCTCTGAAGATGAATCCCCATCTTTCCTATTTCCATAGTAACTTTTTATGGCTGGGTTCTTTCTCTTTTTTCTTCTCTTGTTTTAATGAGAACTTATTAATGAAATGCCTCTAATCATGAGATAGGATGGGAAGGCACCTCTGGCTTCACTTCAACTCTCCCTTCTAACCTAGAACCCAAAAGGCTCCACTTTCCTGTAAGTATCTTCAACCAGCAGTATCCCTGCCCCACTGCCTCTACAGCTCACCAGCGTGCTGGTTCCTTGTTGGCCCTTTTGTGCAGCACAGCTGGGCTGGTATTCCTGATCATCAGAGGTCCCCTCAGTCTTCCTGGACTCAGACCACCTGCTAAGGCTATCCATGAGGTGAAAGTTCCTATAGGTCAGGCTGCTGGCCCCAAGTTATATCTGTGGTTTACATTTGCCATGAGATGTAATTTTGTTTTGTTTGTAGGGGACATGTGAATAGCTTGGAATTTTCTAACCTACTCCACCCTTTTCCCAGAATCCTCCATGAGCGCTGAAGTCAAATACAAACACAAATCAGTCACAAATCAGTACATAAAGAGTTCTGCTGGCCACACACTGACTTTCTTAGAAAATGTAACATTATCTAATTTTCATTATTTATTTCCCAATTAAGTTTGAGTGTGTTTCAGACAGCACTTGGGAGAAGGCTCCATTCTGGATGCCTTTGATGTATATGATTTCAGTAAATGTAAAACTCACATTCTTTGGCAATGCCAATTTTGATTGAGTGATGGAAACAGAGATGACTACTCCATTTTACCCACTTTAGAGAATAACGTCATACCTATTTTGTTTTTATTACAAAGCAACCGTGCAATTATTTAATTAATTAATATTCTCATAGTCATTTGTGCAAATATTTTTTCTTACTAAAAACTTCCCATAGTAAGATGTAAAACAGCTTTAAGCAACATGACAAACACAGCACTACAACCCCATATCTTTCCACCAATAGCAGCAAAACTCTCTGTCTGCTATGCATACATTTTTGTCTTTTAATTTTGAGTGGAACAACACCCATACAACTCTGACAAACTCCCAATAAATTCAAGTCATGAAAACTCTCTTTTGTGCCCTTCATTCTCCATGTATGAAAAGTATTCTCCAACTCTGGCAAACAGAGGGTGATTGTTGCCTAAGCAGAAAGTTCCATTCTTACACAAGTACTAGATAATTATAATTACCCAGAATATAAAACCGAGTTAACCTGACACATGTGTAATGAGATACATGATCCTTATTAGGCCACATGGTAGATAGGCATCAATAACTAAGCAATTCATGTAAATGACTGAACTTAGCATTACTGTGTACAGCCAAATCAAATGTTTAGTTTTCTTCTGTCAGTTCTCCAAAATCCCCAATGAGCATCAATAGTGTTTTCTCTAATACTACATACAATCCAGCCACCATTAACAACAAATGGTCAAGCAGACACATATATTAAAAACACATAATTCCTGATCAAAATGGATGCATGACCTGGGACATACAAGGAGATCTGAGTAAATTAAAAGAACATGGAACATGT
The DNA here is from genome assembly GCF_902635505.1 of Sarcophilus harrisii. Taxonomy (NCBI): domain Eukaryota; kingdom Metazoa; phylum Chordata; class Mammalia; order Dasyuromorphia; family Dasyuridae; genus Sarcophilus; species Sarcophilus harrisii. Next base: position 31,710,055 of record NC_045432.1, read on the forward strand.
TATCTATCAGACTTCTGGACAGGAGATTTCATGAATAAGCAAGAGCCACAGGTGAGAGTTCAGCCTTTCAAAAGCATTGTGAAATATAAAACGAATAGTTTAGATTATATTACATTAAAAGGGGTTTGTACAAATAAAAACTGCATGGTCAAGATTTGAAGGAAAACATAAAATTAGAAAGAATATTATAGCCATATTCTAGAATAAAAACCTCATATCCCAAACATATAAAGAACTCTGTCAAATTTATAAGAATATGAGTCATTTCTCAAAATGGTCAAAGGATATACATAGACAGTTTTTGGAGGAAGAAATTAAAGATATACAGAGACATGCGAAAAAATGCTTTAAATGATTACTTATTAGAGACATGAAATTAAAACAATGTTGAGTTCCCAACTCACAATTATTAGATTGGCTAAAATTATGGGAGAATGACAAATATTGGAGGGGATTTAGAAAAATTGGAACATTAATACACTATTGGTGGAACTGTAAACTGATGGAACAGAGCAATCCGGAGTTATAAAACTACATATACCCAGCAATACTATTATTAGATCTGCCTCCCAAGGTGATGAGGGGAAAAGGAAAATTATACACATACACACACACACATACACACACACACACACACACACACACACACATATATATATATATACATATATATATGTATATATACACACATATATATGTATATCTATACATATATATAGATATATATATATATATTCTAAAAATGCTTATTATACTAACTCTCTTTGTAGTGACAAGGAAGTGGAAACTGAGGAAATGCCATCAATTGGGGAAAGACTCAGTAAGTTGTGGTATATGATTTTGATAGAATAAAACTGTGCTGTAAGAAATAATGGGCAGGTGGATTAGAAAAACATGGAGAGATCTTGCATGAAAAAAATGAACAAAGAAAGCCCAGAGAACACTGTACACTGTAACAGCAATACTGTTCAAAGACTAATGATGAGGGGCAGCTAGATGGTGAGGCCGATAGAGCGCCAGCCCTGAAGTCAGGAGGACCTGAGTTCAAATCTGACCTCAGACACTTAATATTTCCTGGCTGTAGGAGGGAGGAAGGAAGGAAGGGAAGGAGGGATGGAGGGAGAAACTAATGGTTACTGCTTGAATATTCAAATCAACTGAAAAGGACCCATGAAGGAAGATGCTATCCACCTCCAGAGAAAGACCTGATACATGGAAATATTATCTAGTTTTATATATTTATCTATGTCAAATATTGGTCTTCTCCAGTGAAGAATTGAAAGGGAAGGGAAGGAAATAGCTAGAAACTCAAAGGTAACAAAAGAAAATTAGAAAAGAAGAAAACCACATAATTCCTGACTTATTTCCCTCTAGCAAGGGGTCCCCCCCATTCAATGGCTCACTATCACATGAGACTAGAGCCATCACCCCATCATACTCAGCCATATTTCTTTGACCTTACTAGTCAGTGTGTAGTTGAGGAAGGAGATTAGGGATTGTGGAGCCAAAGGACAAGAAGCAAGTGGAGTTCTAATCATAGTGATTCCAACTGAAGGGAAGTATTTCAATCTCTAGAAGAACTTAGGGATGAGGCAAACTGCTGATGTATGAGAAACTAAGATTTTAATAGCATAGTTTGTTTTACATACAGCTTTACACTTAGACTTGCCCTGACACCTAACTTAGAGCTACCATTTAGAACTAGGGCCAATAGAAAGGACCCTAGGCCAGTCAAAACTTTTCAACATCATTACAAGTCCATTTCCAACTGTACTTGAAAATTCCCAAAGTGTTTCCTTCAAGATAACTCTGTAAAATAAACAGAACAGCTGTATAAAAACTACTATTCCCACTTCACAGGTACCAAAACTAAGGCTAGCTTGTTGCAGGGAAGCTGCTGTTCAGCACAGCAGGGTTCGGCCCAGAACAGTCACACTTCTGCACAGTGGGGGGTCTGCCCAGGCAGTCACACTTGTGCAAAATGGGGGGTCTGTCCAGGGCAGTCACACTTCTGCAGTGGAGGCCCCTCTCAAGGGAGTCACACATCAGCACAGTGGGGGGTCTGCCCAGCGCAGTCATGTGACTGCACAGTGGGGTTCTGCCCAGGATATTCACACTTCTACACAGTGGGGCTTCTATCCATGCAGTTACACTTCTGCACATTGGGTGGGTCTACCCAGGGCAGTGACACTTCTGCACTGCAGGAGGGGTCTCTCCAGGGCAGTCACACTTCTGGACTATGGGGGGATCTGTCCAGGTCACGTACACTTTTGCACTGCAGGGGGTCTGTCAAGGGCAGTCACACTCCCGCACATTGGGTGGATCCAACTAGGGCAGTCACACTTCAGCACAGCAGGGGGGCTGGCTAAGGAAGTCACACTTCTGCACTTGGGGGGGGGTCTGCCTAGGAAAGTCACACTTCTGCCCATTGGTCTGCCCAGGACAGTCACACTTCTGCATTGCGGGTGGGTATCTCCAGGGCACTCACATTTCTGCACTTGAAAGGGGTCTATCCAGGGCAGTCACATTTCTGCAAAGCAGGGGGTCTGCCCAGGGCAGTCACACTTTTGTACAACAGGGGTCTGCCCAGAGCAATCACACTTCTGCACTGTGGGGGGTTTGCCCAAGCAATCAAACTTCTGCAAAGTAAAGGGTCTGCCCAAAGCAGTCACACTTGTGCACAGCAGGGGCGGTCTGCCCAGGGCAGTCACAGTTCTGCAAAGCGGGGGGTATGCCCAGGCCAAGTATGCTTCGGCACTGTGGGAGGCGGGGTTTGTCCAGGGCAGTCATGCTTCTGGACTATGGGGGGGTCTGCCCAGGTCATGTACACTTTTGCACTGCAGGGGGTCTGCCAAGGGCAGTCACACTCCTGCACATTGACTGGGTCTACCCAGGGCAGTCACACTTCAGCACAACAGGGAATCTGCCCACGGCAGTCACACTTCTGCACTGCTGGGGATCTGCCCAGAGCAGTCACTCTTCTTCACAGCTTGGGGGGGGTCTACCCAGGGCAGTCACACTTTTGCACAGTGGATTTCTACCCAGGATATTCACACTTCTACACCGTGGGAGTTCTATCCATGCAATCACATTTCTGCACACTGGGAGGGTCTGTGGGTCTGTCCAGGGCAGTCACATATTTGGAAAGCGAGGGGTCTGCTGATGCAATCACACTTCTGCAAAGCAAAGCATCTGCCCAAAGCAGTCACACTTGTGCACAGCAGGGGGCACGGGTTTCTACCCAGGATAGTCTCACACTTCTGCACAAAGGCAGCCCCTCCCAGTGGAGTCATACTTCTGCACTGCGGGGGTGTCTTCCCAGGGCAATCACACTTCAGCAATGTGGGGGGGTCTGTCCAGGGCAGTCATGTGACTGTACAGCAAGTGTATGCCTAGGACAGTCACACTCCTGGACACTGGGTAGGTCTGCCCAAGGCAGTCACACCTGTGCACTGCAGATGGGTCTCTCCAGGGTAGTCACACGTCTGCACTACAAGGGGGTCTGTCCAGGGAAGTAACACTTCTGCACATTGGGTGGGTCTGCCCAGGGCAGTCACACTTCTGCAAAGCGGGGGGTTCTGCCCAGGGCAATCACACTTTGGCACTGCAGGAGGGTCTGTCCAGGATAGTCACACTTTTGCAAAGTGGGGGTCTGCCCATGCAGTCACACTTCTGCACAGTGGGGGACAGGAAAGGGTCTGTACAGCGCAGTCACTTCTACACTGTGGGGGCCCCTAGCAGGGGAGTCACACTTCACCACAGGGTGGGGGCTGCTAAAAAAAGTCACACTTTTGGACTGCGGGGGGTCTGGCAAGGACAGTCACAATTCTGGACTGTGGGGTGTCTGCCCAGGTCATGTACACTTGTGCAAAACGGGAGGTGTGACTATGGTAGTAACACTTATGCAAAGTGGGGGGGTCTGCCCAAGCAGTCACACTTCTGCACATTGGGTGGGTCTCCCTAGGGCAGTCACACTTCTGCACTGCGGGGGGTCTGTCCAGGGCAGTCAAGTGACTGCACAGTGGGAGTCTCCCTAGGGCAGTCACTCTTCTGCACAGTGGGGTTCTGCCCAGGGTATTCACATATTTACACAGTGGGGCTTCTATCCATGCAGTCACACTTCTGCATATTAGGTGGGTCTCTCCAGGGCAGGCACACTTCTGCACAGCAGGTGTTTCTGCCCAAGGTACATACACTTCTGCAATGTGTGGGGGGGTCAACCCAGGGCAGTCACGCTTCTGCACTGCGGGGATCTTACCAGGGAAGTCACACTTTTGCAAAGCAGGGGTTGTGGGTCTACCCAGGGCAGTCATACGTCTGCTCAGTAGGGTACTGCCCAAGGTATTCACAGTTCTACACAGTGGGGCTTCTATCCATGCAGTCACACTCGTGCACATTGGGTGGTTCCACCCAGGGCAGTCACACTTCAGCACTGTGGGAATCCCACACAGGGGAGTCACACTTCAGCACAGCGGGGGGGGGGGGGGATCTACCTAAGGAAGTCACAATTCTGCACTGCGGGGGTTCTGCCCAGGATAGTCACACTTCTACACAGTGGGGCTTCTAATCATGCAGTCACACTTCTGCACATTGGGTAGGTCTGCCAAGGATAGTCACACTTTTGCAAAGCGGGGCTTTGGGGGGGTTTACCCAGGGCAGTCACTCTTCTGCACTGTGGGGGGTCCTTACAGGGGAGTCACACTTCAGCACAGTGGGGGGGTCTGCCCAGGGTAGTCATGTGACTGCACAGTTGGGTTCTGCGCAGGGCATTCACACTTCTACACAGTAGGGCTTCTATCCATGCAGTCACACTTCCGCACACTGGATATGTCTGCCTAAGATAGTCACACTTTTGGAAAGCGCGGGGTCTGCCCAGGGCAGTCACACTTCTGGACTGTGGGGGGTCTGCTCAGGTCACATACACTTCTGTACTCCAAGGGTGGGGGGAGTTTCCAGTGCAGTCACACCTCTGCATTGCGGGGGCCTGTCCAGGGCAGTCACACTTCTGCACAGTGGAGGCCCCTCTCAAGGGAGTCACACATCAGCACAGTGGGGGGTCTGCCCAGAGCAGTCAGGTGACTGCAGAGTTGGGTTCTGTCCAAGATATTCACATTTCTACACAGTGGGGCTTCTATCCATGCAGTCACACTCCACACACTGGATATGTCTGCCTAAGATAGTCACACTTTTGCAAAGCGGGGCGTCTGTCGAGGGCAGTCACACTTTTGTACAACAGAGTTCTGCTTGTGCACAGCAGAGGCGGTCTGCCCAGGGCAGTCACAGTTCTCCAAAGCGGGGGGTCCGCCCACGCCAAACACACTTCAGCTCAGTGGGGTTCTGCCTAAGGAAGTCCCACTTCTGCCCTGTGGGGGATCTGCCTAGGACAGTCACACTTCTGCACAGTGAGGTTCTTCCCAGGGTTTTCACACTTCTACACCGTAGGCCTTCCATCCATGCAGTCACACTTCTGCACATTGGGTGGGTCAATCCAGGGCAGTCACACTTAGACGCAGCAGGGGGTCTGTCTAGGTAGTCATACTTCTTTACAATAGGGGATCTGCTTCGGGAAGTCACACTTCTGCACAGTCAGGTTCTGCTCAGGGTTTTCACACATCTACACAATGGGGCTTCTATCCACGCAGTTACACTTCTACACATTGAGTGGATCTACACAGGGTATTGACATGTCTGCACAGTGGGGGGTCTGCCCAGGGAAGTCATGTGACTGCAAAGCGGGAGTCTGCCTAGGACAGTAACACTTCTACACAGTGGGGTTCTGCCCAGGGTATTCACACTTCTACACAGTGGGGCTTCTATCCATGCAGTCACACTTCTGCGCATTGGGTGGATCTGCCCAGGTCACATACACTTTTGCACTGCAGGGGGTCTGCCAAGGGCAGTCACACTCCTGCACATTGGGTGGGTCTACCCAGGGAAGTCACACTTCAGCATAACAGGGAGTCTGCCCAGGGCAGTCACACTTCTGCACTGTGGAGAACCCTCGCAGGGGAGTGACACTTCACCACAGTGGGGAGTCTGCCTAAGGAAGTCACACTTCTGCACTGTGGGGGGTCTGCCCAGGGCAGTCAAAGTTCTGCAACGTGGGGGGTCTGCCCAGAGCAGTCACCCTTCTTCACAGATGGGGGGTTCTAGCCAGGGCAGTCACACTACTGCACAGCAAATTTCTACCCAGGGTTTTCACACTTCTACAGCATGGGAGTTCTACCCATGCAGTCATGCTTCTCCACATTGGGTGGATCTGCCCAGGACAGTCACACTTCAACATAACAGGGAGTCTGCCCAGGGCAGTCACACTTCTGCACAGATGAGGCCCCTCACAGGGGAGCCATAATTCAGCACGGCTAGGGGTCTGACTAAGGAAGTCACACTTCTGTACTGGGGTGGGGTTGCCAAGGACAGTCACTCTTATACACATTGGGTGGGTGACAGTCACACTTTTGCACTGCGGGGGCCCCTGGCAGGCAAGGCACTCTTCAGCTCAGTGGGGTTCTGCCTAAGGAAGTCCCACTTCTGCACTGTGGGGGATCTGCCTAGGATAGTCACACTTCTGCACAGTGAGGTTCTTCCCAGGGTTTTCACATTTATACACCGTAGGTCTTCCATCCATGCAGTCACACTTCTGCACATTGGGTGGGTCTGTCCAGGGCAGTTACACTTAGACACAGCAGGGGGTCTGTCTAGGCAGTCATACTTCTTTACAATAGGGGATCTGCTTCGGGAAGTCACACTTCTGCACAGTCAGGTTCTGCTCAGGGTTTTCACACATCTACACAATGGGGCTTCTATCCACGCAGTTACACTTCTACACATTGAGTGGATCTACACAGGGTATTGACATGTCTGCTCAGTGGGGGGTCTGCCCAGGGAAGTCATGTGACTGCACAGCGGGAGTCTGCCTAGGACAGTAACACTTCTACACAGTGGGGTTCTGCCCAGGGTATTCACACTTCTACACAGTGGGGCTTCTATCCATGTAGTCACACTACTGCGCATTGGGTGGATCTGCCCAGGTCACATACACTTTTGCAGGGCAGGGGGCCTGCCAAGGGCAGTCACACTCCCGCACATTGGGTGGGTCTACCCAGGGAAGTCACACTTCATCATAACAGGGAGTCTGCCCAGGGCAGTCACACTTCTGCACTGTGGGGGCCCCTGGCAACGAAGGCACACTTCAGCTCAGTGGGGTTCTGCCTAAGGAAGTCCCACTTCTGCACTGTGGGCGATCTGCCTAGGACAGTCAAACTTCTGCACAGTGAGGTTCTTCCCAGGGTTTTCACATTTATACACCGTAGGTCTTCCATCCATGCAGTCACACTTCTGCACATTGGGTGGGTCTATCCAGGGCAGTTACACATAGACACATCAGGGGGTCTGTCTAGGCAGTCATACTTCTTTACAATAAGGGATCTGCTTCGGGTAGTCACACTTCTGCACAGTTGGGTTCTGCTCAGAGTATTCACATATCTACACAATGGGGCTTCTATCCACGCAGTTACACTTCTACACATTGAGTGGATCTACACAGGGTCTTGACATGTCTGCACAGTGGGGGGTCTGCCCAGGGCAGCCATGTGACTGCACAGCTGGAGTCTACTTAGGACAGTAATACTTCTACACAGTGGGGTTGTGCCCAGGGTATTCACACTTCTACACAGTGGGGTACTACCCATGCAGTCACACTTCTGCAAATTGGGTGGATCTGCCCAGGTCACATACACTTTTACACTGCAGGGGGTCTGCCAAGGGCAGTCACACTCCTGCACATTGGCTGGGTCTACCCAGGGAAGTCACACTTCATCATAACAGGGAGTCTGCCCAGGGCAGTCACACTTCTGCAATGTGCGGAACCCTCGCAGGGGAGTGACATTTCACCATAGGGGGAGACTGCCTAAAGAAGTCACAAGTCTGCACTGTGGGGGTTCTGCCCAGGGCAGTCAAAGTTCTGCAAAGTGGGGGGGTTCTCCCCAGAGCAGTCACCCCTCTTCACAGATGTGGGGAGAGTCTACCCAGGGCAGTCACAATAGTGCATATTAAATTTCTACCCAGGGTATTCACACTTCTACAACATGGGAGGTCTACCCATGCATTCATGCTTCCACACATTGCGTGGGTCTACCCAGGACAGTCACACTTCTGCACAGATGAGGCCCCTCACAGTGGAGCCATAATTCAGCACGGCTAGGGGTCTGACTAAGGAAGTCACACTTCTCTACTGGGGTGGGGTTGCCAAGGACAGTCACTCTTATACACATTGGGTGGGTCCCAGGACAGTCACACTTCTGCACTGCGGGGGCCCCTGGCAGGCAAGGCACTCTTCAGCTCAGTGGGGTTCTGCCTAAGGAAGTCCCACTTCTGCACTGTGGGGGATCTGCCTAGGACAGTCACATTTCTGCACAGTGAGGTTCTTCCCAGGGTTTTCACACTTCTCCACCATAGCTCTTCCATCCATGCAGTCACACTTCTGCACATTGGGTGGGTCTATCCAGGGCAGTTACACTTAGACACACTAGGGGTTCTGTCTAGGCAGTCATAAATCTTTACAATAGGGGATCTGCTTCGGGAAGTCACAGTTCTGCACAGTCAGGTTCTGCTCAGGGTATTCACACATCTACACAATGGGGCTTCTATCCACGCAGTTACACTTCAACACATTGAGTGGATCTACACAGGGTATTGACATGTCTGCTCAGTGGGGGGTCTGCCCAGGGAAGTCATGTGACTGCAAAGCGGGAGTCTGCCTAGGACAGTAACACTTCTACACAGTGGGGTTCTGCCCAGGGTATTCACACTTCTACACAGTGGGGCTTCTATCCATGCAGTCACACTTCTGCGCATTGGGTGGATCTGCCCAGGTCACCTACACTTTTGCACTGCAGGGGGTCTGCCAAGGCATCACCTCCCTGCACATTGGGTGGGTCCCCAGGGAAGTCATTCCAGCATAACAGGGGTCTCCCAGGGCAGTCAAACTTTACAATGTGTGGGCCTGGCAAGAAGGCACACTTCGGCTCAGTGGGGTTCTGCCTTGGGAAGTCCCACCTTCTGCACTGTGGGGGATCTTCCTGGGACAGTCCAACCACTTCTGCACAGTGGGGTTCTTCCAGGGTTTTCACACTTTTACCTGGATCTTCCATCCATGCATTCACACTTTCTTTTGCAACATTGGGGGGGGTTCTTCAAGGCAGTTTTTGGGGACACTTAGGGACACCCAGGTAAAGGGCCTGGGGTTTTCCAAGGGGCAATTCCCATAAACCTAATTGGTGGCACACATGTCTTTCCTTTGTTGGGCAGTCTGCCCAGGGAAGCCAAGTGACTGGCACAGGGGGAGTCTGCCTGGGACAGTAACCACTTCCCACACAGTGGGGCCCTTGGGGTTTACACTTCCACAGTGGGGGCCCTATCCATGCAGTCACCTTCCCTGCAAACAGTGAGGGTTCTTTGGGGTTTTTCCGCTTCCTCGTGGGTCTTCCATCCATCAGTCACACTTCTGCACATTGGGTGGTTCTGTCCAGGGGCAGTTACACTTAGACACAGAGGGGGTCTGTCTGGGCAGTCATCTTCTTTACAACAGGGGATCTGCCGGTAATCACACTTTGCACAGTCGGGTTCTGCCAGGGTATTCACACATATAAAATGGGGTTCACCACGCAGTTACACTTCTGCACACTGGTGGATCTACACAAGGGTATTGGACATTTTGCACAGTGGGGGTTCGCCCAGGGCAGTCATGTGACTGCACAGCGGGAGTCCGTTTGAAAATAACACTTCCCAACACAGGGGTTGGCTTGGGGTTTCGCGCCCTCCACCGTGGGTCTTCCATCCATGCAGGTACACTTCCACATTGGGTGGGTCTATCCAGGGCAGTTACACTTAGAAACACCAGGGGGTCTGTCTAGGCAGTCATACTTCTTTACAATAGGGGATTAGCTTCGGGAAGTCACACTTCTGCACAGTCAGGTTCTGCTCAGGGTATTCACAAATCTACAGCATGGGAGTTCTACCCATGCAATCATGCTTTTCCACATTGGGTGGGTCTTCCCAGGACAATCACACTACTGCACTGTGCGGAACCCTCGCAGGGGAGTGACATTTCACCATAGTCGGGAGTCTGCCTAAGGAAGTCACACTTCTGCACTGTGGGGGGTCTGCCCACGGCAATCAAAGTTCTGCAAAGTGGGGGGGGTTCTCCCCAGAGCAGTCACCCCTCTTCACAGATGTGGGGGGGTCTACCCAGGGCAGTCACACTAGTGCATAGTACATTTTCTAATCAGGGTTTCACACTTCTACAACATGGGGTTTCTACCCGGCCAGTCATGCTTCCACATTGGGTGGGTTCTGCCCCAAAGGACAGTCCACCTTTGCACCGGGGCCCCTGGCCGGCAAGGAATTTTTCAGCTCGGTGGGGTTCCCCTTAAGGGGAAGTCCCACCTGCACTGTGGGGGATCTGCCTGGGGAAAAGCCATTTCCCTGCACAGTGAGGGTTCTTCCCAGGGGTTTTCACACCTCCACCATGGGTCTTCCATCCATGCAGTCACACTTCTAATTGGGTGGGTCTATCCATGGCAGTTACATTTAGAAACACAGGGTCCTGCAAGGCGGTCATACTTCTTTACAATAGGGATAGCTTGGGAAGTCCACCCTGCACATCAGGTTCTGCTCCAGGGTATTCCACATCCCACCAATGGGGTCCCTATCCCTCAGTTAACTTCTACACATTGAAAGTGGATCTAAAGGGAGACATGTTCTGCACAGTGGGGGTCTGCCCAGGGCAGAGTGACGTGGAGGTCTGCCAAGGGAAATAACACTTCTACACAGTGGGGTTGTGCCCAGGGTTTTCACGCTTCTCCACCGTGGGTCTTCTTCCCATGCAGTCACACTTCTGCACATTGGGTGGATCTACACAGGGTCTTGACATGTCTGCTCAGTGGGGGGTCTGCCCAGGGAAGTCATGTGACTCCAAAGCCCGGGAGTCTGCCTAGGACAGAACACTTCTACACAGTGGGGTTCTGCCCAGGGAATTCACACTTCCAACAGTGGGGCTTCTATCCATGCCAGTCACACATCTGCGCATTGGGTGGATCTGCCCAGGTCACAACCCACTTTTGCACTGCCGGGGTCTGCCAACAAGTAATCCTCACATTGGTTTCCACCCAGGGAAGCCACTTCATCATAACAGGAGTCTGCCCAGGGCAAGTCACCTTCTGCACTGTGGAGAACCCCTCGCAGGGGAAAGGAGCTTTCACCACAGTGGGAGTCTGCCTGGGAATTCACACTTCTGCCTGTGGGGGGGTCTGACCAGGGCAGTCAAAGTTTCTGCAACTGGGGGTCTGCCCAGGCAGTCACCCTTCTTCACAGATGGGGGGTTCTGGCCAGGGGAATCGCTTTACTGCACAGCAAATTTCCTGCCCAGGGTATTCAACTTCCCACAGCATGGGAGTTCTACCCATGCAATCATGCTTTCCACATTTGCGGGTCTTCCCAGGACAATCACACTCTGCATTGGGGAACCCTCGAGGGGAAGGCATTTCACCATAGTCGGGGGTCTCCCTTTGGAAGTCCACACTTCTGCACTGTGGGGGGTCTGCCCACGGCAATCAAAGTTCTGCAAAGTGGGGGGGGGTTCTCCCCAGAGCAGTCACCCCTCTTCACAGATGTGGGGGGAGTCTACCCAGGGCAGTCACACTAGTGCACAGCACATTTCTAATCAGGGTATTCACACTTCTACAACATGGGAGTTCCCAACCGGGCAGTCATGCTTCCCACATTGGGTGGGGTCCCCAGGACAGTCACACTTCCCTGCAGGGGGCCCCTGGCAACAAGGCAATTTCTTCAGCCCAGTGGGGTTCTGCCTAAGGAAGCCCACTTCTGCACTGGGGATCTGCCTAAAAGGTCAATTTCTGTACATTGAGGTTCTTCCAGGGTTTTCAACCTCCGGCATGGGTCTTTCCCATCCATGCAGTCCACACTCTGCACATTGGGTGGATTGCCCAGGGCAGTTACACTTTAGAAACATCAAGGGGTCTGTCCTAGGCAGTCAATCCCTAAATGGGGTCATTGCCGGGGAAGTCACACTTCTGCACAGTCAGGTTCTGCCAGGGTATTCACATCTACACAATGGGGCTTCTATCCATGGTTTAACTTCCCTTGGGTGGGATTACACAGGGATTGACAAGTCTGCACAGTGGGGGTTGCCCAGGGCAAAGTCATGTGACTGCACAACTGGGAATCCGCCTGGGACAAAACACTTCTACACAGTAAGGGCCCAAGGTTTCCACTTCTCCACCGTGGGTCTTCTTCCCATGCAGTCACACTTCTGCACATTTGTTGGTCTCCAGGGCAGTTACACTTGGAAAACAGCAGGGGGTCCGTCCAAGGGTCATCTTCTTTTAAATGGGGATCTGCTTGGGGAAGTCACCTTCGACAGTCAGGGTTCTGCCCAGGGTATTCAAATCCACACAATGGGGCTTCTACCCGTAGTTCTTTCCACATTGGGGATCTACAAAAGGTATTGACATGTCTGCTCAGTGGGGGCTGCCCAGGGAATAATGTGACTGCACAGCGGGGGTTCTGCCTAGGAAAGAACACTTCTTAACAGTGGGGTTTCCCAGGGATTCACACTTCTACACAGGGGGGCTTTATCCCTTTGCAGTCACACCTTCTGCACATTGGGTTGGATCTGCCCAGGACACCCACTTTTGCACCAGGGTCTGCCAAGGGCAGTCACACTCCTGCACATTGGCTTTGGACCAGGGAAGTCCACTTCATCATAACAGGGAGTCTGCCCAGGGCAGTCACCTTCACTGTGCGGAACCCTCCCAGGGGGTGACATTTCCCTTAGTCGGAGTCTGCCTAAAAGTCCACATCTGCACTGGTGGGGATTGCCCGGGGAAGTCAAAGTTCTGTAAAGGGTTTGGGGGGTTTCTCCCCAGGGCATTCACCCTTTCACAAATGGGGGTTTACCAGGCAGCCAACATTGGGTGGGTTGCCAAATTTCACCTAGGACACCCCTCAACAGGGGAGTTTCCACCAGCAGGGTCACAAGGGTTTCACACATTTTGGGGTGGGGTTTGCCCAAGGACAGTCCAACACTTTTGGCACAGCGGGGGCCCTCCAGGGGCTCATTGGGGTTTCCTAAATTATTCTGACTTAAGGGGAAGCCACTTGTTTTGGGGTGGGGTTTTCCAAGCACCACTTTTCCAGGTGGTTAATATCCATTCATACGGGGGCCCCTTGGGGGATCACGGGGTTACACTTAGCCAGGGGGTTTTGCCTAAGGAAGTCCCCTTTCAACGGGGGGATAGCCCGGACAAAATTTTCGCACAGGGGTTCCCCTTGGGGTTTCAACACTTCTCACTGGGGGCTTCCTTCCAGCAGTTCATTTCTCACATTGGGTGGGTCACCAAGGAAAGCGCCTTGCACAGGGGGGTCTGCCCAGGGCAGTCAAGTACCACAACGGGGCGGGCCTTGGGAAATAACCTCCACACTGGGGTTTGCCAGGGTTTTCCACTTTCCACCTGGGTTCTTTGCCAGGTTACACTTCTACCTTGGGTTGGATCTCCAAAGGATTGTGACATGTTCTGCCAGTGGGGGGTTTCGAGGGAAGTCATTTGACTCAAAGCGGGGTTGCCTAGGGACAATAAACACTTTCCACAGGGTTCGCCAGGGTTTTCAACACTTCCTCCACGTGGGGCTTCTTCCCAAGTCACTTCTGCCATTGGGTGGGACTTTGGCCAGGGGTCTTCTGAAGGGTCTCCTTTTGGGGTCGCCCGGAAGTCAAGTGCTCCCAAAGGGAGGTTCTGCCAGGGAAACCATTAAAATAAATAATTTCTAACATTGGTGGGGTTCTCCCAAGGGGTATTTACATTCTACAGTGGGGCTTCCCACATTAATTCTGCGCATTGGGGGGTTCTGCCCAGGGGCAAGCACACTTGCATTGGGGGAGTCTAAGGGAGTCAACTTTAAAAGGGGTCCTTGGGGGTCACACTTCGCACGTAGGCCCTCCAGGGGATTGGACACTTCACCAAAATGGGGGTTCTTTTCCAAGTTCACTTTGCCACTTGGGGGTCTCCCAGGGATTAAGGTTCACGGCGGGGGGTTCTGCCCGGGGCACATACCCTTTTCAATGGGGGGTTCTTGCCGGGAATCACACTCCTTTGGGCACTTTGGGGGTTCTACCCAGGAATCACACTTTCCATTAAAGGGGGTTTCCCCAGGGCAGTCACACCTTCGGCATTCGGGAACCCCAAGGGGTGAACTTTCACCAAGTGGGGAGTCTGCCCAGGAAGTCCCACCCACCTCTGTGGGCCCACTTTTGTGGGGTCTGCCCAAGGGCAGTCAAAGTTCTGCAACGTGGGGGTTCTCCCAGAGCAGTCACCCTTCTTCACAGATGGGGGTTCTAGCCGGGGGTAATCAACACTACTGCACAGCAAATTTTCTCCCAAGGGTATTCAATTTCTACAGCATGGGGTTCCCACCCATGCAATCATGGTTTTCCCACATTGGGTGGGTCTTCCCAGGACCAAGTCCACTTCCACTGTTGGGAACCCCTGGGGTGACATTTCACCATAGTTGGGGTCTGCCCAAGGAAGCCACACTTCTGCACTGGGGGGTCTGCCCGGCAATCAAAGGGTTCTGGGCAAAAGTTTGGGGGGTTCTCCCCAGGCAGTCACCCTCTTCACAGATGGGGGGTTCTCTTTCCGGGGTTGGGTTCACACACTTTCCCTTTTCCCAGGGTATTGCACTTCTACAACATGGGAGTTCTACCCCATGCAATCATGGCTCCACATTGGGTGGGTCTTCCCAGGACAGTCACACTTCTGCACTTGCGGGGGCCCTCAGGGGAGGGACTTTCCACCTAGTTGGGGTTCTGCCTAAGGAAGCCCCTTTGCACGTGGGGGTCCCCCCAGGGCAGTCAAATTCTGAAATTTGGGGGGTTTCCTTTCCCAGGGAGTTCACCCCCTCTTCACCGTGGGGGGGCCCCTTAGGGAGGTCACACTTGTTTGCAAGCAACCCCTTTCAACAGGGTATTCAACCTTTTTCCAGGGGTTCTACCCTAAAGTCAACTTCCCCTGGGTGGGGTTGCCCAAGGACAAGTTAACCTTGGATTGGGTGTTGGGGCCCCGGCAAGGTGCACCCCAGCCCAGTGGGGTTTGCCTGGGGAAGTCCCCTTGCCGTGGGGGGTTGCCCGGGCAGTAAACTGACATGAAATTTCCCCGGGTTTCACATTTCTCCTGGGTCTTCCACCCATGCAGTCAAGTTCTAAATTGGGTTGGGGGTTTCACCAGGGGAACCCAGTCCCTTTCAAAGGGAAGGCCCTTCGGGGAAGCCATTCTGCACGGCAGGGGTTCTGCTTCAAATTTCACACTTCTTTCCTGGGGTTTCCAAACCCAATTCACTTTACACATTTGGATGGGGGTATTACATTTGCCCATTGGGGCCCCGGGAAATAATGGACACTTGCCAAGGGGGTTCTGCCTGGGAAGTCCCACTTCTCACGTGGGGGTTTGCCCAGGGTAATTAATTTTCTCACAGTGGGGTTCTTCCTTGCTTTACCTTCCTGCATTAATTTTGGGTAATCCCATGCAGGGGGTTCCAACAGGTTCCTGCACATTGGGGTGGGTCTACCCAGGGCGTTACCCTTAAAACAGGGGGCCTTTGGGCAGTCAACTTTTAAATAGGGGATCATTCCCAAATTCCAAAGTACTTCTGCACGTAGGTTTGCCCCAGGGATTCAATTCTCAACGGGGGGTTTCTTCCCCAAAGCAGTTACCCCCCACAATTGGAGTTCTACCGGGTAAATTACATTCGCTTTCATGGGGTTTCCGCCTAAAGGGAAATCAATTGCTTTCCAAAGGGAGTCTTCCCGGGACAGTTAAACCACTTTGCACGTGGGGTTGTCCCAGGGGATTACATTTTAACCAAGTTGGGTTCACCAAGGAAGTCACACTTCGACTGGGGGGTCTGCCCGGCCAATCAATTTTGAAAAGGGGGTTCTCCCAAGGGCAGTCAACCCCTCCTTCACAATTGGGGGGTCTACCCAGGACGTCACACTTCACAAACAATTTTCCTCCCAGGGGATCACACTTTCAACTGTGGAGGCCCCCAATGCTTCCACATTGGGGGGTCTGCCAAGGAAGTCACATTCGACTGGGGGCCCCGGCAGGTAAAATTTTGGCCAAGTGGGGGTTCTGCCCAAAGGAAGCCCCCCTTCTTCACGTGGGGGTTCACTTAAGGGCACAATTTCTGCCAAGAAATTTCTTCCAGGGTTTTCCACTTCTCCACCTGGGGTTTCCACCCATGCAATCAACCTTTCCAAATTGGGTGGGTTCTTCCCAGGACCAGTTACACTTTGTACCCGGGGGGCCTGCGGGGATGGCCTTTTTAAATAGGGGATCGCCCGGGAAGTCAAATTTTCTGCAGTGGGGTTCTGCCCAGGAGTTTCAAATTCAAAATGGGGGGTTCTTCCCAAGGCGGTTACCCTTCTTCACGTGGGGGATCTCACCCAGGGCCGTTCACAAGTTTGGGGCATAGGGCACACCAAACGGGTTTCAAACACTTCCTACAAATGGGAGGCCCCAAGGGATCACGCCTTAAACCGTGGGGTCTTTTCCAGGCAGTCAACACTTCTGCACTTGGGGGCCCCGGGGCGGACCTTTGCTCAGTGGGGCCCGCCCAGGGGTCCCATTGACTGGGGGACCTGCTTAGGACAGGAACATTTCTCACAGTGGGGTTCTTCCCAGGGGTTTTCAACCACTTCTACCATGGGGCTTCCATCCATGCAGTCACACTTCTATTGGTGGGTCTTCCAGGGCAGTTCACTTTGAAAACATCAGGGGTCCGTCTAGGCAGTCATACCTTTAAATAAGGGGATCAACCAAGTACACTTCTGCACAGTCAGGTTCTGCCAGGGTTAATTACATCTAACAATGGGGCCTATCCACGCAGTTACACTTCTACACATTGGTGGATTCTTACAAAGGTATTGACATGTCTGGACAGTGGGGGTCTGCCCAGGGTATCATTTTGACTGCCAGGGGTCTGCCAAGGGGAAATTAAATCCTGCACATTGGGGTTGGTCTCAGGGTTTTCAAGCATTAACCGGGGGTCTTTCCCAGGGCATCACACTTTGCACTTGGTGGGGGACCCACCACAGGGGGTCTTGCATTCTGCCAGGGGGGGTCTGCCCAAGGGGAAGGTCAAGGTTGACTCCAAAGGGGGGTTGCCCAAGGACAGGAACCCTTCCCCAACAGGGGGTTCTGGCCCAGGGTATTCCACCTTCTACACATGGGGTTCTACCCCATGCAATCAATTCTCCATTGGGTGGGTCTTCCCAGGCAGTTACACTTTGAAACCAGGGGGTTTCCTACAGGGTCATTTACCTTTACCAATAGGGATCCAGCTGGGAAGGTCGCCCACCAGTCAAGGTTCTTCTCAAAGGGGTTTTCACACATCTTCACAATTGGGGGGTTCAAGAGTTACACTTTCCAAGGCCCATTCTAACAGGGGTATTACATTCTCAACATTGGGGGTTCTCCCAGGTCAATTCACTTTGCACTGCCCAGGGGGGTTTCTGGCAAGGGCCCAGGTACACTCCTTCCGGCCCATTGGGGGTTCTCCCAAAAAGTCCCCCTAACGGGGGTCTGCCCCAGGGCGTCAATTTTCTGCACGTGAGGAATTCCCTTTCCAGGGGGTTTACACTTCCCACCATGGGGTCTTCCCAAGGAAGTCACACTTCTGCACTTGGGGGTCTTCAAGGAGCAAAGTTCCTTGAAACTGGGGGTCTGCCCGGCGGTCACCCTTCTTTAAAAGGGGGTTCAGCCGGGAAGTCACACTTTTGCACAGCAAATTTCTTGTAGGGGTATTCACACTTCTACACAATGGGGTTTCCCACCCAATCAATTATGGTTCTCCACATTTGGGGGGGTCTTCCCAGGGCAGTAACACTTCTTGAACTGGGGGAACCTTTCACAAAGGGGAGTGAACTTCACCATTGGGGGGTTTGCCCAAGGGAAGTCAACAATTTCTGCACGGGTGGGGGTCTTGCCCAGGGTTGCAAAGTTTCTGCGGGGTTTCCAAGGACTCCCTTTCACAATTGGTGGGGGGTTCCACCCAGGGGCCCCCAGGCACGGCCCATTTCAATCAGGGGGTTTCCAAACCCACTTTCAACATGGGGGTTTGGCCCAGGCGGTAATATTTCCCACATTGGGGTTCCCCTGGGTTTCCAACCCCTTTGCACCGGGGCCCCCAGGCAAGGCACCCTTCGCCATTGGGTTCGGCCTAAAACCCACTTCACGTGGGGGGGGTCCTTTAGGCAGTCACCTTTTTTGGGACAGTTGAGGTTCCCTTCCCAAGGGTTTCTGGGCCCTTCCCACCAATGGGGTTTCCTTCATGCAGTCACACTTTCACATTGGGGATCTACCAGGAAAGATTGAAACCTTCAGGGGGTCTGCCCAGGAAATTCTTTATAAAAGGGGTCGCCTGGGAAGTAACACTTCTCACAGTGGGGTTTGCCCAGGGGTATTCACACTTCTACACAATTGGGGCTTCTATCCAGCAGTTACACTTCTCCATTGGAGTTGGGAATCCTTTACCAAGGGGTTTGACTGTCCCTGCACAGGGGGGTCTGCCCAAGGGAGTCACTTCATCATAACAAATTTCCCCAGGGATTCCCTCTCCTGGCCAAACCCTGGGGGTTCACCCATGGGAGTCTGTTTCCCCCATTGGGGGGGTCTGCCCAGGGCATCAAATTCTGCAACAGGGGCCCGGAGGCCCCCTTTCAATGGGTTTAGGGGGCCATACCGCACGGCAGGGTTTCTCAAGGGTACACTTCTTTCCTGGGGTTCTCCCAAGGCAATCACTTTTCCACATTGGTGGGTTTGGCAGTCACACTTTGCACTGGGGCCCTCCAGGAGGACATTCACCTAGTTGGGGTTCCTGCCTAAAAGTCCCACTTCTGCACTGTGGGGGTTGCCCGGCAGAAAATTCTTGCAAAGGGGGGAGGTTCTTCCCTTTGGGGGTTTTCCAAGCCACTTGCACCGTGGGGTTTCCTTCCAAATTTCCCATGCAGTCAATTCCCACATTGGGGGGTCTCCCAGGCAGTTACCGGGTAGGGGAAACCCAACAGGGGGTTCTGCCCTAAGGAGCCCAACTTTTTACTTGGGGGATCGCCCTTGGAAGTCACATTTCTGCACAGTAGGTTCTTCCAAGGGTTTTCACACTTCTAAACCAATGGGGTTTCCATTCCATGCGTCACACTTCTACATTGGGTGGATCTCCAGGGATTACATTTGCCATGGGGGTTGCCTGGGAAATCATTTCTTTAAAAGGGGATCCGCTTGGGAAGTAACACTTCTCCAGTGGGTTTGCCCAGGGTATTCACACTTCTACAAATGGGGCTTCTTAGCAGTTACACTTTCCATTGGGTGGATCTCCCAAGGTAACTTTTGCACTGGTTAGGGGCAAGCCAACCCTGCACATTGAATTCCCAGGGAAAATAACACTTCTAACAGGGGGTTTGCCCAGGGTTTCACACTTCTCACCGTGGGGCCCTTCCAGGGAGTCACTTCCCATTGGGTGGCCCAAGGAAGGTTTCCATTCTGCCAGGGGGTCTGCCCAGGGGCAACCCAAAGTCTCATAAATTTGGGGGGCCCTTCCCAGGGGATTCACCCTTTCTTCAAGTGGGGGGTTCTACCAGGAATCCCCACCTTCTGCCGCAAATTTTCTGCCCAGGGATTCATAAAACACAGGGGGGTTCTTCCCTGGGCAATCCCTGCTTTTTCCAATTGGGTGGGCTTCCCGGAAGTCACACTTGCCCGTCGGCCTCTGGGGATTAAACATTTCACCAATTGGGGCTTCCAAGAAAGTTCCGCCTCCATTTGGGGGGTCTCCCAGGGTAAAGTTCTGCCAAAGTGGGGGGGGATTTTTCTCCCCAGGGAGCCACCCTCCTTCCAATTGGGGGGTCTCCCAGGGAAGTTCCCACTAAAGGGTTGCAAGCACATTTCCTTTAAATTCAGGGATTACATTCACCAACATGGGAGTTCTCCCAAGGAGTCCCAACTTCCCCTTGGGTGGGGCTCCCCAAGGGGCAGTCCAAATTTGCAACTGGGGGCCCTTGGCCCAGGCAAGGTACCCTTCCCCAGTGGGGTTCTGCCAAGGGAAGTCCCACTTGCACAAGGGGGAAATTTCTGCCCAAGGAATTCACATTTCTCACAGGGAGGTTCTCCCAGGGTTTCAATTCTCCCCATTTGGGTCTTCCAACAGTCACACTTCTGCACTTGGGGCCCCGGGCAGGTTGGCACCTTAGCTCAGGGGGGTTTCTAGGAGGGTACTTCCTTATTGGGGATCGCTTGGGGTCACATTTTCTGACAGGAGGGTTCTTCCCAGGGTTTTCCCTTCTCCCCAACCTTCCATTCCAGCAGTTCCACTTCAACACATTGGGTGGTTTACCAAGGGATTACATTTGGAAACATGGGGGTCTGCCCGGGCAGTCATGTTCTTTAAATGGGATCGCCTTGGGAAATCACTTCTACAGTCAGGCCCAGGGTTTTCACACTTCCACCTGGGGCTTCTTCCCAGCAGTTACACTTTCACATTGGGTGGATCACACAAGGGTTTGACATGTCTGCCAGTGGGGGTCTGCCCAAGGGAAGCTGGTGACCCGGGGAGTCTCCGGGACAATAAATTCTTACACAGTGGGGTTTGCCCAAGGGGTTTCCACTTCCCCACGTGGGGCTTCTTCCCATGCAGCCACTTCTGCATTTGGGTTGGATCTCCCAGGGGCTTAATTGGCTCAGGGGGGGTCTGCAGGAATCATTACTTTCAAAGGGGGTCGCCTGGGAAGTAACACTTCCCACCGTGGGGTTCCCTTCCCAGGGTATTCAACACTTCTACACAATGGGCTTCTTCCAGCAGTTCACTTCCCATTGGTGGATCTGCCCAAGGGATTACATGGCCACAGGGGGGTCTGGCCCAGGTCCATCCTTTTCAATGGGGGTCCGCCAAGGAGTCACACTTCCTGCACATTCGGGTTTTGCCCAGGGGTTTCACACATTAACAAGGGGCCCTTCCCGGGCAGTTACACTTCTCACTTGGTGGTGGAACCCTTAGGATTGATTCCCACAGTGGGGGGTCTGCCCAGGTTGCCACCTTTGCCTGGGGGGGTCTGCCAAGGGGCAGTCAAATTCCTGCAACTTGGGGGCTGCCCCAGGGAACCCTTCCACAATGGGGGTTCCCAGGGTAGTCACCTACTTTGGGCCCCGCAAATTTCACCCGGGGATTCCAAATAACTTCTCACTTGGGGGGGTTCTCCCAGGGCAATCAGGTTCTCCAACTTGGGGGGCTTCCCAGGCAATCACCCTTCTTCACTGGGGTTTAATGGCCCCCTTTGGCAGGCAAGGGAAATTTCCAGCCTCAGTGGGGTTCTGCCCAAGGAATTTAATTTCTCCACTTGGGGGGTCTTCCAGGACAGTCACATTTCTGCCGTGGGCCCTTCCCAGGGTTTACCTTTCCACCATAGTTAATTCCTGGAAGTCACACTTCTGCCAATTGGGTCGCCCAGGCAGTTAAATTTGAAAATGGGGGTTCTTCCCAAGGCAGCCCCTTCTTCCTTTAAATGGGTCGCCGGGGTCACACTTCCCGGTTTCAATCAAGGTTCCCTCAGGGTTAATTCAACATCTTACACAATTGGGGGGTTCTTACGGAAGTTAATTCTCACAAGGGCCCTGGATTGACATTTCGCCAGTGGGGTTCGCCCAAGGAAAGCCCATTCTGCACAGGGGGATCTGCCTAGGACAATAACATTTCTCACAGTAAGCCCGGGGTTTTTCAACACTTCTCCACCCTGGGTCTTCCTTCCCAGAGGTCACCTTTTCCATTGGGTGGGCTTCCAAGGGTTCCTGAAATAGGTCTGTCTGGGGGGTCTTTCCTTTAAATAAAGGGATCCAAAGCCGGGAGTTCCAACATTCGGCACAGTGGGGTTCTCCCTTTGGGGTATTCACACTTCTACACAATGGGGCTTCATCCAGCAGTTACACTTCTCCATTGGGTGGATCTCCCAAGGCGTTACACTTGAAACATGGGGGTCCCCAAGGGCAGTCATTTACAATGGGGCTGGGCCTTGGGAACAACCTTCTCACAAGGTAGGGTTTGCCCAGGGTTTCCGGCCACCTGGGCTTCTTCCCAGAGCCACACTTCTCACATTGGTGGATCTTAAAGGGTTTGACATTCCCTCAGTGGGGGGGTCTGCCCAGGGAATCATTTTGACTGCAAGGGGTCTCCGGGCAGTAACACTTTCACATTGGGGGGTTCTCCCGGGAATTCACACTTCACAAATGGGGTTCTTCCAGGCAATCACTTCTGGCATTGGTGGAACCCTGCAGGGAAGTTACACCACACAGTTGGGAGTCTTTCCTTTAAAGGGGAAGTTCAAGCACTTTCCCCCCCCCGGGAAAGGGGGTTTTGGGTTCCAAAGGGGGGCCCCCGGGGGGGTTTTTTTTTGGGGGGGGGCCCCCCCCTTTTTGGGGGCCCAAAACCCCCAAAAAATTTTTCCCCCCCCCCCCCCCCCCCTTTGCCAAAGGGGGGGTTTTTTTCCCCCCCCCCCAAAAAATTAAAAAGGGGGGGTTGGTTTTTTTTTGGGGGCCCCCCGGGGAAAAAGGGGGCCAAAGGGGGGGGGGGTTTCCCCCCCCCTTTTGGGGGGGGCCCCAAGGGGGAACCTTTTTTTCCCCCCGGGAATTAATTTTGGGGCCCCCCCTTTTTTTAAAAAAGGGGCCTTCCCCGGGGGGCCCTTTCCGGGGTTTCCGGGCAATTTTCCCTGTTGGGGGCCCCCAAAAACCCCGGGGGCCTTTCCAGTTCCCCCTCCGGGGTTTTCCCGGGGTTTTTTCCCCCCCAAAAACCTTCCCGGGGAACCTTTTCCCTTTTGGGGGGGGGGTTTTTTTGGGTTTTTGGGGTTAACTTTTGGGGCCCCCCTTTTTTGGGGTTTTTCCCGGGGTTTCCCCTTTTAACAAGGGGTTTTCCCCCACCTTTCCCGGGGGGTTTCCCGGGCCCAATTTTCCAGGGGGGTCTGGGAAGGAAATTTTTTTTGGGGAAAAAACCCCCAGGGGGGGCCCTTCCCGGGGGCCCCAAGGCAAAACCCCCATTGGGGGGCCCCCCCCTTTGGTTTCGGGGGCCCTGGGAAGGGAACCATTTCCCAAAGGGGGTTTTGGGCCCAAAACCCTTTAAAAGGGGGGGAAAAATTTCCCTTTTTTTTTTGGGGCCCGGGGTTTGGGGGAAAAAAGGGGGCCCCCAAACCTAAAAATTTTTTGGGCCCCTTTGCCCCAAATTTCCAACCGGGGGAAAAAGGGGCCCCGGGGGGCCCGGAAAAAAATTCCATGGGGGTTCTGCCGGGGGGGGGGGGGTTTCCCGGGGCCACTTTTTGGGGGGGGGGGCCCCCCCCCCAAAAATTTTTTTTTTTTTTCCCTTCTTTTAAAAGGCCCACCCTTTGCAAGGGGCCCCCGGGGGGTTTTCCCCCCCCGGGGCGTTGGGGCCCCCCCCAACCCCCGGGGCCCGGGGGGGGAAAAATTAACCCCTTTTTCCCAAAATTCCCAAAAAGGGGGGGGCCCCTTTCCCTCCCGGGGGGGGGGGGAAAAAAAAATTTCCCCCCGGGGGGGGGGCCCCTTGGCCCTTGGGGGGCCCCCCTTTCCCCCCCAAATTTTTTTTTTTTTTAAAAAAAAAAAGGTTCCCCCCCCTTTTTCCCCCAAAAAATTTTTGGGGGGTTCTACCCCGGGGTTTTTTAAAAGGGGGGTTTTTAAAAAATTTTTTCAATTGGGGTTTTGGGGGGTTTTAAAGGGGGGTTTAAATTCCCCCCCCCCCCCAAAAATTTTTTAATTTTGGGAAGGTCCCCCTTTTGGGGGGGGGTTTGCCCCGGGGCCAAACCTGGGAAAAAACCTTTCCCCCCCAAAATTTTTCCCCCCGGGGTTTTTTTTTTGGGGTTTTTTTTTCCCGGGGGGCCCCCAAGGGCCCACCCCCCGGGGGGGGGCCCCCCAAATTTCCAACCCGGGGGGGGGGCCCCCCCCTTGGGGGGGGGCCCCCCTTGGGGGGAAGGGCCCCCGTTGGGGGGGGGGTTTCCCTTTAAAAGGGAAGGTTTTAAGGGTTTTTTAAAATTTTTAAATTCAATTCCCCTTTGGGTTTTTTTAAAAAATTTTTGGAAAGGGGGGCCCGGGGCCCCGGGGGGCCCTGCCGGGGGTTTTTTTGGGAAAAATTTCTCCAAGGGGGGCCCCCCCGGGGGCCCCCCGGGGTTTCCCCTTTCAATTGGGGCCCTTTGGGGCCAAATTTAAAAGGTTGGGTTTTGGGGGCCCAAATTTTGGGGCCCCAAATTGGGGGAAAACCCTTTTTCCGGGGGGCCCCAAAACACCCGGGGTTGGGCTTTTTAAAACCCCAAAAATTTTTGGGGTTTCCCCCCCGGGGGTTTTGCCTTTTTTAAAAAAAAACCCCCCCCTTTTACCCCCCAAACCCAAAAGGGTTTCCCAAAGGGGTTTGGGGGGGGTTTCCAAGGGGACCCCCCGGGGGGGTTTTAAAAATTCCCCCGGTTTCCCGGGGCCCGCCCCCCTTTTAATTCCCCCCACCCTTTTTGGGGGGGTTTCCCGGGGCCAATTTTTAAAAAACCCAAATTTTTTTTCTTCCAAAAGGGGTTTTCCCAAAAAATTTTTCCACATTGGGGGGGGCCCCCAAAAAAAGGGGGCCCAAACCCCCCCCAATTTTGGGGTCCCGGGGCCCCTTTTCCCCAAACCCCCGGGGGTCCCCCCCCCTTTTTTGGAAAAGGGGGGCCCCGGGGGGCCCCCCCCCTTTTGGGGGGGGGCCCCAACCGGGCCCCCCAAAAATTACCCAATTCCAAAAATTTTAACATTTTTTTAAAAATTTTCCCCAAGGGGCCCCCCGGGGGCCTTAAAAGGGGGTTCTTCCCAAAACCCTTCAAAACCCCCCGGCAAAGGGGAATTTTCCTTTTTTCCCAAAAGGCCCTTTTTTTGGGGGGTTTCCCCCCCCCCTTTTCCCTGCCCAGGGGTTTTCCCCGGGGGGCCCCCCCGGGCCCATCCCAAAACCCCCATTTTGGGGGGGGGTTTTTTTTTTTAAACACTTTTTTAAGGGTTTTTTTTTAACAAAGGGGCAAAGGGGGGGCCCCCCAAAAAAGGGGCCCCCACCTTTTGGGGGGTTTTTTTTCTCCCCTTTTTGGTTTTCCCGGGTTTTTTGGGGGAACATTGGGGGCCCGGGGGGGGGGTTTTTTTTTTTTTTCCCACCTTTTCCCCAATTTTTGGGAAAACCCCTTTCCCCGGGTTCCCCCTTTTTTTTTTTTTCCCCCCTGGGGGGGGGGGCCCTTTGGCGGGAAGGGGGGGGAAAAAAAAATTTCCCCGGGGGTTTCCCTTTCCAATTTTTTTAAAAACCCTTTGGCATTTTTCCCCCTTTTTTAAAAAAGGGGGGAAAAGGGCCCCCCCTTTTTCCCCCGGGGCCCATTAAAAAAGGGGGGGTTTTTCCCCCCAACCCTCCCGGGGGGGCCCCCCTTTTTTAAAAAAAAAATTTTAAATGGGGGGCCAAAAAGGGGTTTCCCGGGGGGTTTTCCAAAAAACCAACCCCCGGGGGGCCCCCTTTTGGGGGGGCCCCCGGGGGAATTCCCAAAATTTTTAAAAAAAGGGGGGAAGGGAATTCCTTTTCCCCCGGGGGGGCCCCCCCTTTCCCCGGCGGGTTTTGGGCCAAATTTTCCCTTTTTTTAAAAAGGGGGGGGGGTTTTTTTTCCGGGGGCCCCAATTTTTCCCCCGGGGGTTTTTGGGTTTTCCCCAGGGGGGCCCCAAGGGGTTTTAAAAAGGGGGAAAGGGAGGCCCTTTTACAAAAACCCGGGCCCCCCAAAATTTTTAACCCAACCCCGGGGGTTTGGGTTCCCCAGGCCCCCCCCTTTGGGGCCCCCCCCCCCCGGGGGGGGGGGGGGCCCCCCCCCTTTTTTTTGGGGGGCCCCCGGGGGTTTGGGGTTTTCCGCATTTCCCCCCTTTTTGGGGGGGTTTTGGAAACCTTTGGGGGGGTAATAAAAAGGTTTCCCTTGGGGAAGTCAACCCCAAAGGGGGTTCCCGGGGAAAACCCCCTTTTTGGGGTTTTAATTTTTTCCCCGGGGGTTTTAAAAGCACCCCGGGGGGGGTTGCCCAGGGCCAAAAAAATTAGGGGGGGGGAAAAAAAAAAACCCCGGGTTTAAAAATTTTTTTTTCCCGGGATTTTTTGGGGTTTTCCCCCCTTAAAAAAGGGGGGCCCCTTTTTTTTTCCCAAAAAATTTTTTTGGGGGGTTTCCCGGGGGCCAATTCCCCCCGGGGTTTTCCACCCGGGGCAATTTTTGGGAAAAAATTCTGCCGTGGGGGCCCCCGGGGGGAAAATTCCCACAGGGGGGTCTGCCCCCCCGGGGGGGTTCCCCGGGGCCCCCCCGGGGGCTTTTTCCCCCCCCCTTTTAATTGGGGGGGCCCAAACCAACCCGGAAATTTCCCCGGGAACATTTCCCCCCGGGGGTTTCCCCCCCCTTAAAAAGGGGGGGCCCCCCCCCCGGGGGGGCCCCCCGGGGGGGAACATTTCACCCGGGGGTCTGCCAAGGAAGTCCCTTTTGGGGGGGGCCTGGGGGAAAAACCTTTTTGGGGGGCCCCCGGGAAAAAACCCCCCCCAAATTTTGGGGTTTTGGGGCCGGGGAACACCTAGGGTTTTCCAAAAACCCCAACCCCCTTTTAAATTTTTCCCCAACAGGGGTTTTCCCCCCCAAAAACCAATTTTCCCCACTTGGGGTGGGTTTCCCAAATTTTCCTAAAAACCCCCCCTCCCCGGGGTTTTAAATTTTTCCCCCAAATCTTACAAGGGTTTTTCTTGGGGGGGGGGCCCAAAATTTTTCCAAATTTGGAAAAAATTTTTGGGGGGCCCCCCTTTGGGCCCGGGGCCCAGGGCCCGGGGTGGGGGGGCCCCTTAAAGCCCCTTTCCCGGGGGGGGAAAAGGGAAACCCCCCCTTTAAAAAACCCCCCTTTTTTTTCCCCCCCCTTTTTTCCGGGGGGGGGGTTTTTTTTCCCTCCAAAAACCCCCCACAAGGGGGTTTTTTTGGCCAAGGCAGTCACACTCCTGCACATTGGGTGGGTCTACCCAGGGAAGTCACACTTCAGCATAACAGGGAGTCTGCCCAGGGCAGTCACACTTCTGCACTGTGAGGGCCCCTGGCAACGAAGGCACACTTCAGCTCAGTGGAGTTCTGCCTAAGGAAGTCCCACTTCTGCACTGTGGGGGATCTGCCTAGGAAAGTCACACTTCTGCACAGTGAGGTTCTTCCCAGGGTTTTCACACTTCTACACCGTGGGTCTTCCATCCATGCAGTCACACTTCTGCACATTGGGTGGTTCTATCCAGGGCAGTTACACTTAGACACAGCAGGGGGTCTGTCTAGGCAGTCATACTTCTTTACAATGGGGGATCTGCTTTGGGAAGTCACACTTCTGCACAGTTGGGCTCTGCTCAGGGTATTCACACATCTACACAATGGGGCTTCTATCCACGCAGTTACACTTCTGCACACTGAGTCGATCTACACAGGGTATTGACATGTCTGCACAGTGGGGGGGCTGTGCAGGGCAGGCATGTGACTGCACACCTGGAGTCTGCCTAGGACAATAACACTTCTATACAGTGGGGTTGTGCCCAGGGTATTCACACTTCTACACAGTGGGGCTTCTATCCATGTAGTCACACTCCTGCACATTTGGTGGGTCTACCCAGGGAAGTCATACTTCAGCATAACAGGGAGTCTGCCCAGGGCAGTCACACTTCTGCACTGTGCGGAACCCTTGTATGGGAGTGACATTTCACCATAGTCGGGAGTCTGCCTAAGGAAGTCACACTTCTGCACTGTGGGGGGTCTGCCCAGGCCACTCAAAGTTCTGCAAAGTGGGGGGGTTCTCCCCAAAGCAGTCACCCCTCTTCACAGATGTGGGGGGAGTCTACCCAGGGCAGTCACACTAGTGCATAGCACATTTCTACCCAGGGTATTCACACTTCTACAACATGGGAGTTCTACCCATGCAGTCATGCTTCTACACATTGGGTGGGTCTGCCCAGGACAGTCACACTTCTGCACAGCGGAGGCCCCTCACAGGGGAACCATACTTCAGCATGGCTAGGGGTCTGACTAAGGAAGTCACACTTCTGTACTGGGGGGGGTTTGCCAAGGACAGTCACACTTATACAAATTGGGTGGGTGGCAGTCACACTTCTGCACTGCACGGGCCCCTCGCAGGCAAGGCACACTTCAGCGCAGTGGGGTTCTGCCTAAGGAAGTCCCCCTTCTGCACTGTGAGGGATCTGCCTAGGACAGTCACACTTCTCCAAAGTGAGGTTCTTCCCAGGGTTTTCACACTTCTACACCGTGGGTCTTCCATCCATGCAGTCACACTTCTGCACATTGGGTGGGTCTATCCAGGGCAGTTACACTTAGAAACAGCAGGGGGTCTGTCTAGGCAGTCATACTTCTTTACAATAGGGGATCAGCTTCGGGAAGTCACACTTCTGCACAGTTGGGTTCTGCTCAGGGTATTCACACATCTACACTATGGGGCTTCTATCCACGCAGTTACACTTCTACACATTGAGTGGATCTACACAGGGTATTGACATGTCTGCACAGTGGGGGGTCTGCCCAGGGCAGTCATGTGACTGCACAGCGGGAGTCTGCCTAGGACAGTAACACTTCTACTCAGTGGGGTTGTGCCCAGGGTATTCACACTTCTACACAGTGGGGCTACTATCCATGCAGTCACAATTCTGCACATTGGGTGGATCTGCCCAGGTCACATACACTTTTGCACTGCAGGGGGTCTGCCAAGGGCAGTCACACTCCTGCACATTGGGTGGGTCTACCCAGGGAAGTCACACTTCATCATAACAGGGAGTCTGCCCAGGGCAGTCACACTTCTGCACTGTGGGGAACCCTCGCAGGGGAGTGACATTTCACCATAGTGGGGAGTCTGCTTAAGGAAGTCACACTTCTGCACTGTCGGGGGTCTGCCCAGGCCAGTCAAAATGCTGCAAAGTGGGGGGGTTCTCCCCAGAGCAGTCACCCCTCTTCACAGATGTGGGGGGAGTCTACCCAGGGCAGTCACACTAGTGCATAGCACATTTCTACCCAGGGTATTCACACTTCTACAACATGGGAGTTCTACCCATGCAGTCATGCTTCTACACATTGGGTGGATCTGCCCAGGAAACTCACACTTCTGTACATAGGAGGCCCCTCACAGGGGAGCCATACTTCAGCACAGCTAGGGGTCTGACTAAGGAAGTCACCCTTCTGTATTGGGGTGGGGTTGCCAAGGACAGTCACTCTTATACACATTGGATGTGTGACAGTCACACTTTTGCACTGCGGGGGCCCCTGGCAGGCAAGGCACTCTTCAGCTCAGTGGGGTTCTGCCTAAGGAAGTCCCACTTCTGCACTGTGGGGGATCTGCCTAGGAGAGTCACACTTCCGCACAATGAGGTTCTTCCCAGGGTTTTCACACTTCTACACCGTAGGTCTTCCATCCATGCAGTCACACTTCTGCACATTGGGTGGGTCTATCCAGGGCAGTTACACTTAGACACAGCAGGGGGTCTGTCTAGGCAGTCATACTTCTTTACAATAGGGGATCTGCTTTGGGAAGTCACACTTCTGCACAGTCAGGTTCTGCTCAGGGTATTCACACATCTACACAATGGGGCTTCTTTCCATACAGTTACTCTTCTGCACACTGAGTGGATCTACACAGGGTATTGACATGTCTGCACAGTGGGGGGTCTGCGCAGGGCAGTCATGTGACTGCACACCTGGAGTCTGCCTAGGACAATAACACTTCAACACAGTGTGGTTGTGCCCAGGTTATTCACACTTCTACACAGTTGGGCTTCTATCCATGCAGTCACACTTCTGCACATTGGGTGGATCTGCCCAGGTCACATATACTTTTGCACTGCAGGTGGTCTGCCAAGGGCAGTCACACTCCTGTACATTGGGTCGGTCTACCCAGGGAAGTGACACTTCAGCATAACAGGGAGTCTGCCCAGGGCAGTCACACTTCTGCACTGTGCAGAACCCTCGCAGGGGAGTGACATTTCACCATAGTCGGGAGTCTGCCTAAGGAAGTCACACTTCTGCACTGTGGGGGGTCTGCCCGGGGAAGTCAAAGTTCTGCAAAGTGGGGGGGTTCTCCCCAGAGCAGTCACCCCTCTTCACAGATGTGGGGGGGTCTACCCAGGGCAGTCACACTAGTGCATAGCAAATTTCTACCCAGGGTATTCACACTTCTACAACATGGGAGTTCTACCCATGCAGTCATGCTTCTACACATTGGGTGGGTCTGCCCAGGACAGTCACACTTCTGCACAGCGGAGGCCCCTCACAGGGGAGCCATACTTCAGCATGGCTAGGGGTCTGACTAAGGAAGTCACACTTCTGTACTGGGGGGGGGTTTGCCAAGGACAGTCACACTTATACAAATTGGGTGGGTGGCAGTCACACTTCTGCACTGCGGGGGCCCCTGGCAGGCAAGGCACACTTCAGCTCAGTGGGGTTCTGCCTAAGGAAGTCCCACTTCTGCACTGTGGGGGATCTGCCTAGGACAGTCACATTTCTGCACAGTGAGGTTCTTCCCAGGGTTTTCACACTTCTCCACCGTGGGTCTTCCATCCATGCAGTCACACTTCTGCACATTGGGTGGGTCTACCCAGGGCAGTTACACTTAGAAACATCAGGGGGTCTGTCTAGGCAGTCATACTTCTTTACAATAGGGGATCAGCTTCGGGAAGTCACACTTCTGCACAGTCAGGTTCTGCTCAGGGTATTCACACATCTACACAATGGGGCTTCTATCCACGCAGTTACACTTCTGCACATTGAGTGGATCTACACAGGGTATTGACATGTCTGCACAGTGGGGGGTCTGCCCAGGGCAGTCATGTGACTGCACAGCTGGAGTCTGCCTAGGACAATAACACTTCTACACAGTGGGGTTGTGCCCAGGGTTTTCACACTTCTCCACCGTGGGTCTTCTTCCCATGCAGTCACACTTCTGCACATTGGGTGGATCTGCCCAGGGCAGTTACACTTAGAAACATCAGGGGGTCTGTCTAGGCAGTCATACTTCTTTACAATAGGGGATCAGCTTCGGGAAGTCACACTTCTGCACAGTCAGGTTCTGCTCAGGGTATTCACACATCTACACAATGGGGCTTCTATCCACGCAGTTACACTTCTACACATTGAGTGGATCTACACAGGGTATTGACATGTCTGCTCAGTGGGGGGTCTGCCCAGGGAAGTCATGTGACTGCACAGCGGGAGTCTGCCTAGGACAGTAACACTTCTACACAGTGGGACTGCTATCCATGCAGTCACACTTCTGCACATTGGGTGGATCTGCCCAGGACACGTACACTTTTGCACTGCAGGGGGTCTGCCAAGGGCAGTCACACTCCTGTACATTGTGTGGGTCTACCCAGGGAAGTCACACTTCATCATAACAGGGAGTCTGCCCAGGACAGTCACACTTCTGCACTGTGGAGAACCCTTGCAGGGGAGTGACACTTCACCACAGTGGGGAGTCTGCCTAAGGAAGTCACACTTCTGCACTGTGGGGGGTCTGCCCAGGGCAGTCAAAGTTCTGCAACGTGGGGGGTCTGCCCAGAGCAGTCACCCTTCTTCACAGATGGGGGGTTCTAGCCAGGGTAGTCACACTACTGCACAGCAAATTTCTACCCAGGGTATTCACACTTCTACAGCATGGGAGTTCTACCCATGCAATCATGCTTCTCCACATTGGGTGGGTCTTCCCAGGACAGTCACACTTCTGCACTGTGCGGAACCCTCGCAGGGGAGTGACATTTCACCATAGTCGGGAGTCTGCCTAAGGAAGTCCCACTTCTGCACTGTGGTTATCTGCCTAGGAAAGTCACACTTCTGCACAGTGAGGTTCTTCCCAGGGTTTTCACACTTCTACACCGTGGGTCTTCCATCCATGCAGTCACACTTCTGCACATTGGGTGGTTCTATCCAGGGCAGTTACACTTAGACACAGCAGGGGGTCTGTCTAGGCAGTCATACTTCTTTACAATAGGGGATCTGCTTTGGGAAGTCACACTTCTGCACAGTCGGGTTCTGCTCAGGGTATTCACACATCTACACAATGGGGCTTCTATCCACGCAGTTACACTTCTGCACTGCGGGGGCCCCTGGCAGGGATTGCACACTTCAGCTCAGTGGGGTTCTGCCTAAGGAAGTCCTACTTCTGCACTGTGGGGGATTTGCCTAGGACAGTCACACTTCTACACAGTAGTGTTCTGCCCAGGGTATTCACAGTTGTACACAGTGGGTCTTGTATCCATGCAGTCACACTTCTGCACATTGGGTGGATCTGCCCAGGTCACATACACTTTTGCACTGTAGGGGGTCTGCCAAGGGCAGTCACACTCCTGCACATTGGGTGGGTCTACCCAGGGAAGTCACACTTCAGCATAAGAAGGAGTCTGCCCAGGTCAGTCACACTTCTGCACTGTGGGGAACCCTCGCAGGGGAGTGACACTTCACCACAGTGGGGATTCTGCCTAAGGAAGTCACACTTCTGCACTGTGGGGGTCTGCCCAGGGTAGTCAAAGTTCTGCAAAGTGTGGGGTCTGCCCAGAGCAGTCACCCTTCTTCACAGATGGGGGTGGGGTCTACCCAGGGCAGTCACACTACTGCACAGAAAATTTCTCCCCAGGGTATTCACACTTCTACAACCTGGGAGTTCTACCCATGCAGTCATACTTCTACACATATGGTGGGTCTGCACAGGACAGTCACACTTCTGCACAGAGGAGGCCCCTCACACGGGAGCCATACTTCAGCACGGCTAGGGGTCTGACTAAGGAAGTCCCACTTCTGCACTGTGGGGGATCTGCCTAGGACAGTCACACTTCTGCACAGTGAGGTATTTCCCAGGGTTTTCACACTTCTACACCGTGGGTCTTCCATCCATGCAGTCACACTTCTGCACATTGGGTGGGTCTATCCAGGGCAGTTACACTTAGACACAGCAGGGGGTCTGTCTAGGCAGTCATACTTCTTTACAATAGGGGATCAGCTTCGGGTAGTCACACTTCTGCACAGTCGGGTTCTGCTCAGGGTATTCACACATCTACACAATGGGGCTTCTATCCACGCAGTTACACTTCTGCACATTGAGTGGATCTACACAGGGTATTGACACGTCTGCACAGTGGGGGGTCTGCCCAGGGCAGTCACACTTCTGGACTGTGGGGGGTCTGCCCAGGTCACATACACTTCTGTATTCTGGGGGTGAGGGGAGTTTCCAGCGCAGTCACACTTCTGCATTGCGGGGATCTGTCCAGGGCAGTCACACTTCTGCACAGTGGAGACCCCTCCCAAGGGAGTCACACATCAGCACAGTGGGGTGTCTGCCCAGGACAGTCATGTGACTGCATAGTTGGGTTCTTTCCAGGATTTTCACACTTCTACACAGTGGGGCTTCTATCCATGCAGTCACACTTCCGCATACTGGATATGTCTGCCTAAGATAGTCACAGTTTTGCAAAGCGGGGGGGGTCTGCCCAGGGCAGTCACACTTTTGTACAACAGGGGTCTGCTTGTGCACAGCAGGGGCGGTCTGCCCAGGGCAGTCACAGTTCTCCAAAGCGGGGGGTCCGCCCACGCCAAACACACTTCAGCACTGTGGGGGGGAGGTCTGTCCAGGGCATTCACAATTCTGGACTATGGGGGGTCTGCCCAGGTCACGTACACTTTTACACTGCACGGGGTCTGCAGAGGGAAGTCACACTCCTGCACATTGACTGGGTCTACCCAGGGCAGTCACACTTCAGCACAACAGGGAATCTGGCCAGGGCAGTCACACTTCTGCACTGCTGGGGGTCTGCCCAGGGCAGTCAAACTTCTGCAAAGTAGAGGGTCTGCCCAGAGCAGTCACTCTTCTTCACAGCTTGGGGGCGATCTATCCAGGGCTGTCACACTTTTGCACAGTGGATTTCTACCCAGGGTATTCACACTTCTACAACGTGGGAGTTCTACCCATGCAGTCACACTTCTGCACATTGGGTGGGTCTGTGGGTCTGTCCCGGGCAGTCACACTTCTGCACATTGGGTGGGTCTGTGGGTCTGTCCCGGGCAGTCACACTTCTGCAAAGCAAAGCATCTGCCCAAAGCAGTCACACTTGTGCACAGCAGGGGGCAGGGGTTTCTACCCAGGATAGTCTCACACTTCTGCACAAAGGCAGCCCCTCCCAGTGGAGTCATACTTCAGCACAGCGGGGGGTCTGCCCAGGACAGTCACAGTTCTGCACAGTGTGGTTCTGCCCAGGGTATTCACACTTCTACACAGTGGGGCTTCTATCCATGCAGTCACACTTCTGCATATTGGGTGCGTCTGCCCAGGGCAGTCACACTTCTGCAACGTGGGGGGTCTGCCCAGGGTAGTCATATGACTGCACCGGGGGAGTCTGCCTAGGACAGTAACACTTCTACACAGTGGGGGTCTGCCCAGGGTATTCACACTTGTACACAGTGGGGCTTCTATCCATGCAGTCACACTTCTGCACATTGGGTGGGTCTGCCCAGGTCACGTACACTTTTGCACTGCAGGGGGTCTGCCAAGGGCAGTCACACTCCTGCACATTGGGTGGATCTGCCCAGGGCAGTCACACTTTTGCACATTGGGTGGATCTGCCCAGGGCCGTCACACTTTTGCACATTGGGTGGATCTGTCCAGGGCAGTCACACAATTCCAATATGGGGGGTTTGCCCATGCAGTCACACTTCTGCATAGCAGGGGGTGTGCCCAGGGCACTCACACTTCTGCACTGCGGTGGGTAGAAGGTGGGGTCTGGCCAAGCAGTTAAACTTCTGCAAAGCAAAGGGTCCCAAAGCAGTCTCACTTATGCACAGCTGGGGGGAATGTCTACACAGGGCATTCACACTTCTGCACAGCGGTGGCCCCTCCCAGTGGAGTCACACATCAGCACGGTGTGGGGGGGGTCTGCCTAGGGCAGTCATGTGACTGCACAGCAGGAGTCTGCCTAGGGTATTCGCACTTCTACACAGTGGGGCTTCTATCAATGCAGTCCCACTTCTGCACATTGGATGGGTCTACCCAGGGCAGTGACACTTCTGCACAGTGGATTTCTGCCCAGGGATTTCTGCACAGTTCTACACAGTGGGTGGTCTACCCATGCAGTGACACTTCTGCATATTGGGTGTTTCTGCCCAGGGCATTCACACTTTTGCTAAGCGAGGGGTCTATTCATGCAGTCACACTTCTGCAAAGTGAGGTTTTGGGTGGGTCTGCCCAGGGCAGTCACACTTCTGCACCACGGTGGAGTCTGACCAGGGCAGTCACACTTGTGCACATTGGGTGGGTCTCCCTAGGGCTGTCATACTTCTGCAAAGTGGGGGGTCTGCCTAGGCAGTCCCACTTCTACACAGTGGGGGTTCTACCCATGTAGTCACATTTCTGCACATTGGGTGGGTCTACCCAGGACAGTCATACTTTTGCACAGTGGGGGGGTCTGCCCAGGGCAGTTACACTTCTTGTACGGCGGGAAATTTGCAAGGCAGAAACTAGGCATTGACCCACACTTAACAGTGTACACCAAGATAAGGCCAAAATGGGTTCATGATCTAGACATAAAAAATGAGATTATAAATAAATTGGAAGAGCATAGGATACTTTACCTCTCAGACCGGTGGAAGAAAAAGGAATTTATGACCAAAGAAGAACTACAGATCATTATTGATCACAAAATAGAAAATTTTGATTATATCAAATTAAAAAGCTTTTTTACAAATAAAAGTAATGCAGACAAGATTAGAGGGGAAACAATAAACTGGGAAAACATTTTTACAGTCAAAGATTCTAATAAAAGCGTCATTTCCAAAACGTATAGAGAATTGACTCTAATTTATAAGAAATCAAGCCATTCTCCAGTTGATAAATGGTCATAGGATATGAACAGACAATTTTTGGATGAAGAAATTGAAACTATTTCTAGCCATATGAAAAGATGCTCCAAGTCATTATTATTCAGAGGAGTGCAAATTAAGACAACTCTGAGATACCACTACACACCTGTCAGATTGGCTAGAATGACAGGAAAAGGTAATGCTGAATGTTGGAGGGGATGTGGAAAAAACTGGGACACTGATGCACTGTGATTTGGAATTATGCTCAAAAAGTTATCAAATTGGGCATACCCTTTGATCCAGCAGTGCTACTACTGGGCTTATACCCCAAAGAGATACTAAAGAAGGGAAAGAGACTCACATGTGCAAGAATGTTTGTGGCAAAAACTGGAAACTGAGTAAATGCCCATCAACTGGAGAATGGCTGAATAAGTTGTGGTACATGAAGGTAATGGAATATTATTGTTCTATAAAAAAAGATGAAGAAGCTGATTTGAGAAATGCCTGGAAAGACTTACACGAACTGATACTGAGCAAAACAACTAGAGCCAGGAAAACATTGTATACAATAACAGCAAGAAAGTGTGATCAACAACTATGAAAGACTTGGTTCTTCACGGTGCTTCAGTGATCCAATACAATCTCAATAGACTTTGGACAGAAAACTCCATCTGCATTCAGAAAAGAACTATGGAGACTGAAGGTAAATCACCACATACTTTGCTCATTTTTTGCATGATTTTTCCCTTTTGTTCTGATTTTTCTCTCCCAACTTGATTCATAAAGCAATGTATATTAAAAATAAATGAATGGATCAATGGACAAAATTTTTAACAACACTATCTGCAAGAATTTTTTGATTGTATGTAAAGAAAACTGATCATTTTATCTTTTATTAATTTCTCCATCTCATTTAATCAAGATTTTTCCTTGTAAAAGACTGTAAAACTGCTCTTCTAATTTATTCCTGATGTGAGTTTTATCTCGTAACCCTTTGAACCTTATTGAGGTATATGGTGTGAGATGTGTATCTAAACCTAATTTTTGCACACTGGTTTCAAGGTTTCCTAGAATTTCCTACTAAATGGCCCTTACTTCAGCAATTAAATGTCTTTGGGTTTACCAAACATTAAGTTACTACTTTTGTTTGCTTCTCTGCATTGTTGACCTAAAATTTTCCACTAATCAAATTTTTAAAAAAAAGTTAATCACTACCATAGAGTTTTTATTTGAAATGTTTTGTAGTAAAGTTTGAGAACTGGTATTGTCTAGTCCCTTGCCTTGCTATGTTTTTTATATTTCCTCCAGAAGACTTGTGTTACTATTTTTTCGAACTCTAAATTCTTTGATAGCTTTATTTGAATGGCTCAGAATAAGTAAGTTCATTTAGATTTCATTTTACTGTCATGGTACACCCGTAAGTAATTAACATCACTCCAATTATTTAAGGTTATTTCTATAAAGAATATTTTATAATTGTTTTTCTTTTAGTTCTTTGTTCTCTAGGTCAGTGAACTTCCAAATAGTTTATACTTTCTCTAATTACTTGAAATGGAATTTCTATTTCTATCTTTTCATTGTGGGTTTTTTAATAATATACAGAAAGACCAATGAGTGTTATAGTTCAATTCTGGATTCTGCTACTTTACTGTAATAACTTACAATTTCAATTTGGGTTTTGGCAAGTCCACGAATTAAAAGCATTTATTGAGTACTTACAATTATCCAAGCACTGTGCTAAGCACTGGGGATGTAAGTAAAAGCAAGCAAGAAAATACCAATTCTCAAAGTAGTCATTTTCTAATAGGGAACAACGGCACATATAACTAGATCCAGGGTATGGAGAGAAATGACAACAACAACAGTGTGGCATGGAGAGCAGTAAAAACAAAACAAAACAAAAACAGGAGCGTGCAGTACCAGAACGACATAAAGTGAAAGTTCATCAATCAATCACTAGAGCTTATCAATCAGGTCACAAAATTGGGCATTCAAGTCCTAGGTGGGAAAGAGAAAAATGGGAAGGGGCAAGGCATATAAAATGGTCTGAAAATTCTTTAGGTAGACCACTATAACATCTGCAAAAAGTGATGATTTTCTTTCTTCTTTTTTTTTTATTTGCTGAAAGTTTCTTTTTTTTATTATTAAAGCTTTTTATTCACAAACCATATGCATAGGTAATTTTTCAACACTGACCCTTGAAAAACATTCTATTCCAAATTTTTCCCTCCTTTCCCTCACCTCCTCCCCTAGATGGCAGGTAGTTCAATACATGTTAAATATGGTAAAATATATGTTAAATCCAATATATGTATGCCTATTTATATAGTTATCTTGCTGAACATTTTCTTTCCTCTTTGTCTTTCTTTTTAGCCTCGATTTTGCTTGTCTTACTGCAAAAGTTTTAACTCTGATCTTATTAGAAAGATCTCAAACATTTCTCTCATAAATAATATTACCTTTATTTGCAGACAGATATTTACCATAACAAGGGAATATCTATTTATTCCTCTGATTTTTTAGCACTTGTAACACAAATGAATGTTTTATGTTCTTAAAATATTTTTGCATTTAATGATATAATCATGAAACTTTTGCTAACAAAATATTTAATATTATGTCACAACGTATTCTTTTAAAAATGTTATACAGACATTTTGCTAATATTTTTATGTTGATATTAATTTGGGATATTTGTCCACAGTTTTTTTCTTCTTCTCTCCTCTCCATCTCTCTAGTGTAGTATCAAGACCATTATTGTATTACAGATAGGAAAAGACGAGATGGCTTCAAATTCTATTTTTATAAGCAAAATTAATATTGAATTTTTTCTTTGACAGAATTCAGTTGTAAATCCTGTTGGTCCTGAGTTCCCACCCCCCTTTGGGAAGTTCTGTTATTAGATTTATTTCTTTTTTTAGGACTCAATTATTAAAATTCTCTATTTTTATCTGTTGATTTGGTCATTTTTTATTTTGTAAATATTCATCACTCTCATTTAATACCAATTTTTCTATCATATAATTGGGCAAAATAATTTCCTGCAATTTCTTCTTTTCCTCAATTGTCACAAATTCTTCTTTTTATTTTTCATATCAACACTTTGTTTTTTCCATTTTCTTAATTAGACTACCTAATGGTTTATTTTAACATTTTTTAAAAAAAATCTCAGTCTTATCAGCTCAACATTTTCATTTTGCCTTGAATTTTGTAAATAATATCTTTGATTTTCTGAATTCCTAATTTTTTTGTTTTAGATGGCATTTTGAAATTGTTGCATTTCTATATAATCTGCATGTCCAATTCATCAATCTGTTCTTTCTTTCGTTTGTTATTGTAACTAAACAGAATTGTAAAATTTCCCCTAAAAATCTAATTTGATTTCATGCCAAATGTTTTGGTAAATCATCCCATTACCCTCATTTTCTCTGATGATTTCAATGAATTGTTCTTTGACCCCCTCCCCCCAAATTCTTTAGAATAAATAGTTTAATCATATTGAATCCTTTCTTCCAAGATCCTATACTGATTGTAATTTCTATTACATTGTGGTCAGTACAGGATATGTTTAATGGTTCCTGTGTTTCTGCATTTATTTAATGACCTAATGCCTGTTTGATTAATGTCAGAATTTTGCCAATAGCTATCTCTGATTAGAACCCTAAGTTAATGTGTGTATGTATATAAGTATATACACACACATATATATGTATATATAAATGTTTATGTAGATGTATATATATCTATCCTTAATATGCCTGCTTGAAAGAGGTGGGGAGGAGGAGGAGGAAAGGGGAAAAATGATAAAGTAAAAAGCACATAGCAGAGAATAGAAGGAAACATACAAGAAAATAAGACAGTTTTGATTACAGTGTAGTACATTATTATATATGCTTTCTTGAAATGGAAATTTATTTTGATATATTTTGAATCCTCTTGTGTTTGTGTGTGCATATATGTATAATGTAACAAAATAACAGTATGTATTCATAATAGTTAAAAACTGGAAACAGTCTAAATGAAGAACTTAAGAGTGAATGAACTGTGGAATAGGAGTAATGAAATTGGATTTTGCCATAAGAAATGACCACATGAAAAATACAAAAAGCATGTACAGACACACCAAGGGATGAAGACTAGAGGTAAATAATGACTAATATTGGAAAAACATAATGACCAAAACTAGGTAAGAATAGTATCATAGTAATATAATCATTTAGCAATTTTGAGCTGCAAGGGACTGTAGGGATTGTATAATCCAAAGAGGAAAGGAAAGCACAGATATGTCTAAGTACTCATGGCTAGTGATCAAGAGCAGAACTGAAATTCGAACCTTGTTCTTTGATTCCAAATGCAAAGCTCTTTACTATACCACACTGTCTCCTAATGATAGCATCAAATCCTGCTCCTCATGCCCCTCCCCTAAAAGGAAAGAAAACTAACTCCCACAAAGACACAGAAGCAAACTGGATGTTTTTACTACAATTTTGTTAACATTTATATATGCATGTATGTATATATACATAGATATTACATATCTATGTATATACACACACATCTATACATAAATATAGATGTATCCTTACATAAAGGGCCAATCAGAGAGTGATTTATACGTGTGATTTTTAAAATTGTGTTTGATTTTAAAAGCGTTGTATTCTCTTATTTGATTGTCCTTGTTGGTAAATTATTCAGTTCAGTACAAAACCAACAGCAGCAACAAAAAGAAACTAGCCTTTTGACAAGAACGGCATCCCTTGCCACCAAGCCCTATCTTTTCTCTTGTGTTTCCTGAGATATGAACTAGTTTTTCTGTTATGCCCAGGGAGTAGCTCCACTGTAAGACAATCACTGGAGTGTGATTCAGAGGCCTCTTCATTCCCACCCTGGACTCTTTCTCCCCTTTCTCCACATCATTTTCATGGGCCCCGAGGCTCTCGAGGAAGTTTATGAGACAATCCTTGTTGAATCCATAAAGTGGCATTTGCCCGTTGGGGGAATACACACTCCCAATGCACATACCTTATAAATCCAGGTAACAAGTAAACTTTGCCATACAATTTTCCCCTGAAAAGTGTACGCCTTCCTCAAGACAGAGGCCAGCCGGCCTAGTTCTTTCAGAACCATCATTTCATATGAATGCACTTCAAATAGCTATTCATTCTATTAATAAGGTATCATGGCTAAATAATCCACAGCCCTCTAAGTAACCATCAGATTGAGTTTGCTCAAAAGCTCCCTATGAATCGTTCCCTCTGGACTTTCTGAAACCCATCTGCCTTGGATTTTAACATAGTCAAATTGTTTTCTGGCCAGTAGCACTGCCTCAGGCAAACATATCAATCTGACAAAAAGTCATACAAAGTCCTGCTTCAGAGGTTCTCCATGCTTAAAGCTCCAAGCCCTTTTTGAAAATCTCTAAGGGGTGATCATTAAAAATGTATCAATTGTTTAATTTGTCAACCAACGGCAGGCAGGGCAGAGCATTCATTCCCACCAACATCCCCAGTGTCCTAGTACTCCCACACAGGGCTGCATCTCTAGAGCCAGAGAAGTACAGGTTTCTTTCCTGGAAAACAGCCTTCTCTCCCAGACTTCTCCTCTCTTGGAAAGGAGAAGCCCACTTTTTGATCCACATACGGGATTAACAGGCACAGACCAAAAGGCATCACGATGAGAGATGTTCTGGTTTGGGGAGCAGGGCCTCCCTAGAAATATTCTCTTGACTACACGACAGAATGGCAATGGAAGTTGTATTCACAGGCTATTTCTTCATGATTTCTTTATTCTGATTTTTCCCTTATCTCACCCCCATTCAACCATATTTTCTCCATAACAGATACAGAATGTAATAAATCACATAATGACTAAAGAAAAAAAAGGGGAGACTCCCATAGACTCACACAATCATTTTGGACACTTTTTTGAGCTCTTGCCACCGTGTCAAATTAGCAAATTCTCTCCCTTACGCAAAGTTTATTGAGCAAAAGTCATATGATCTTCCTTGTCTCCAGATGAACAAGCCCTAGCATCTGGCA
This sequence comes from Sarcophilus harrisii, assembly GCF_902635505.1. Classification (NCBI taxonomy): domain Eukaryota; kingdom Metazoa; phylum Chordata; class Mammalia; order Dasyuromorphia; family Dasyuridae; genus Sarcophilus; species Sarcophilus harrisii. The sequence continues at coordinate 31,752,082 of NC_045432.1, forward strand.
GAGGGAACAATGGGATCTCAGGGGGAGAAAGGGGACAAAATTGCTGGTACATAAAGCAAAATGCCCCAATCAGTTCTCCTCTATGGAGTTTGTGCAAACAAGTGGCTTTTCATGGACAGCTTTATTTTATTTTAATTAAATAACAGACTCAACCCACTGCAAATAATTGTGTTGTTAATCTCGCTCCATTACTTTGAACTGAAAGTGAGGAAAAACTGGTCAATGTTAATCAATTGCCTTAGAGGAATAGAGAGCTCTTTTGACAGACTTGCATAATGGATGAAGCACAAAATGAGATAATTGGGAGATGTTTGTCCTAGAGGGTGCTAAGTTCCTAATTACAATTAAAAAGTTTTCTTATATCCTCACTGTACCCTTTGTAAATACACACACACTCCATCTTTACAGCTTGCATCAATATCCTTTTGCAACCCAATAGTAGTCAGTTGGCTCTTAAACTAGCCTCAGGACAAAAAGCTCACCAGAAATGTGGGAAGTGGAAGAGCCAAGAAATACACATATGACTTTTCAGCCTATGACCTCAATTCTTTCTATTATATCACACTGCCATATATATACATATATGTAGATATGTAGATACACACACAAAAATACACACATATATATATATATATATATAGCTATGTATACATATATATGCACATATATATACATTACATATATATATATATTTATAAAGCCTAAAGTAGAATCAATTTAGAGAATTAAATGCTATTGAAAAAAGGGAGAGAGGGACAGAAGGTGAGAAGAAGGAGACTGTTTTATGGATGCCTTGCAAAGGCTTAGTTGCAAAGTCAGATCACCTGCCACAGTGTCAGTAGAAGCCTATCAGATGTAAAATCTCAAGGCAGTAGGGATTCTCCTTTGGGTAGCCACAGCCTTTACAGTTAATTATAGCCTCCCCAGCCCAAGCTTAAAAAGGAAAGCTCAGACAACATGCCATAAAATACAAGTGAACAATGCATCCAGAAGCTTCACTAAAGTGATGTGCTTATGATTCAGAAATTCAGAAATTATTGTGAGTAGCCAGGCCCTCTGAAAAATCCATCAGGTCCAGTCATCCTCTTTTTAGGAGATATAAGAATGAAGAAGACCCATGACACTATTAGACCCAGAAGAATTTTTTTTTTCATTTGACATTCCCTGCCTTTTCCTAGGCCACCAAATGAGGTCTCGTAGAGTGGCCAAGTATTATTTGACAAACCCTATCTTCTCCTGCTGACTTTTCCTTTTCTGACAAATCTAGAATACATCTATAAGGCATAACCAGACTCTCATGACACTACTAGGCCTCAAAGAGATTTTCTTCACTTGAAAATCCCTGCCTTTCCCTGGAAAAGGGCATGAAGAGTGGCCAGATGAAAATTTCTATTTTCCTCACATCCTAACCTGAATTCCTCTTCTGATGAGTCTATAATTAGACTATAGGGCATAAAGCAGACCCTTGAAGTACTAGTAGATGCCGGAGAGACCTTCTTCATTTGAAAATTCCGGCCTATCCTATACCAAAATAAGGTTGAAATGAGTTCATGATTTAGACATAAAGGGTGATACTATAAGCAAATGAGAAGAACAAGGGATAGTCTACCCTTAGATCTGTGGAGAAGAAAGGAATTATTGATCAAAAAAGAACTAAAGAACATTATGAGATACAAAATGGATAATTTTGATTATACTGAGTTTTAAAGTTTTTGTACAAACAAAACCAATGCAGCTAAGATTAGAAGCGAAGCAGAAAACTGGGAAAAAAGTTTTAACATCCAAGGGTTCTGATAAATATCTCATTTCTAAAATATAGAGAGAAATTTATAAGAATTTAAGTCATTCTCCAATTGACAAAGAATAGAAAAGCCAATTTTCAGAAGAAGAAACTGAAACCATTTCTAGTCATATGAAAGAGTGCCCTAAATCACTATTGATCAGAAAAATGCAAATTAAGACGACTCTGAGGTACCACTACATACTTCTCAGATTGACTAAGATGACAGGAAAAAATAATGACAAATATTGGAGAGGTTTGTGGGAAAAACGGGACACTAATACATTGCTGGCAGAGTTGTAAACTGATTCAACCATTCCGGAGAGCAATTTGGAACTATGCTCAAAGGGCTACTCTACAGGGCCTATATCCCAAAGAGATCATAAAGGAGAGAAAAGGACCCATAGGTGCAAAAATATTTCTAGCAGACCTGTTTGTAGTGGCAAGGAACTAAGTCAATGCCCATCAGCTGGAAAATGGCTGAATAAGTTGTGGTATATGAACATAATGTTTGGCCACAGAGGAAAGAACTAGGAACAATGGGTAAAAGCTGTAAAAGGAAACTTTAGCCTTAATAATAAAAACAAACAAACTTCCCAGAAATCAGAGCTACCCCAAGCCAACTGGCTGCCCCACAGGCTTCCTCCTCAATAGAGACATTGACACAAACAAAAGATGGCCACATGCTGAATATGTGGCATAGAGGACAAGTGTTCAGGACTATATTGTCTTTGAGGCTCCTTCCAAATCTGGGATTCTGTAATTCTTGGAAGTAAAAAGGGAGAATTAACATGAGATGGCTAATTAACAATACTGAAGCTAATGTAGTTTGTAAACCTAAAAGTGCAGTATAACTATGGATAAGGGGGAACAGGATGGGTCCTTCTAAAAAGCAAGGCAAGCTCTGGACATGAATAAACTCAGTCCCATCAAGAAGAATGCCTCAATGAATCAACCACATATTTTTTTCTCATTTTGCCTCATCCAGGATTTGTTCTAGAAATTTCAGAATAAACATACCTTGTATCTTGAAATAAAACTTATATCTCAGTCAATAAACATGCATTTATTAAGCATTGACTATATGTCAGGCACTGTGCAAAGCACTAAAAAGGAAATAAAAGTAAAAATATGTAAGTTGTCACGGTGGCCATGCATACATCAGGTAAAGGACATTCTTTTACTTTACTCCCCAGAAAACCCAAACAAAGAATGCAGAGTAGCCCATAATCAACTGATAGACCCCTCCTCCCCTTTCCCTCCAGAGTCCTGCATAGGCTACAGACTCAGAGGAAGCTTGGAATAGTGCCCCCTTTACCTTAGGAGCAGAGCTTGACCATAAAAGTAAAAAAGAGGAAATAACAAAAGAAAAGGAAAGAAAATGAGCAAGAAACAAAAAAGAATCATGACCACAGAAACCTACTAAGGTGACAGGGAAGACCAAAACATCAGCTCAGAGGAGGACAAAATGTCCACAGAAGAAATCTCAAAGAGTGATAAGAGTTGGTCTCAAGTCCAAAAAGCCTTCTTGGAAGCACTCATAAAAGACTTTAAAAGGCAAATAAGAGAAGTAGAAGAAAAATGAGAGGAAATGAGAGATATGCATAAAATAGTCAACAGCTTGGAAAAGGAAGGAAAAAAACTGACTGAAGAAAACAACTCCTTAAAAAATACAATTGGCCAAATGAAAAAAAAATCCACTACAGAAAACAACACCTTCAAAGGTAGAATTAATCAAATGGAAAAGAAGATACAAAAGATAACTGAAGAATATCACACATTAAAAACTAGAACAGGGCAAATGGAAGCTAATGACTGTGAGACAGCAAGAATCAGTCAAACAAATTAAAAAAGAATGAAAAAATGGAAGAAAATGTGGAATACCTCATTGGAAAAATAACTGACCTAGAAAATAGATCCAGAAGAGACAATTTAACAATTATTGGCCTACCTAAAGGCCATGACCAAAAAAGAGCATTCTTTAAGAGATTGTAATGGAAAATGGCCCCAATATTCTAGAAACAGAGGGAAAATACTCATTGAAAGAATCTATTGAAACCTGTGGAAAGAGATCCCACAAGGAAAACTCCAAGGAGCATTACTGTGAAACTCCAGAACTGCATTATCAAAGGAAAAAATACTACAAGATACCAGAAAAAGAAATTCAAATATCAAGGAGCAACAGTCAGGATTACAGGATCTGGCAGCTTCTGTAATAAAGGATCGGAGGGCCTGGAATACCATATTCCATAAAGCAAAGAACGTGGGGTTATTACCAAGAATTAACTACCCAGCAAGACTCAGTATCACCTTTCAGGGGAGATGATGGATCTTCAATGAAGTAAGAGATTTTTAATCATTTCTATTGAAAAAAAAAACAGAACTAAACAGAAAATTTTATTTACAAACATAGGACTCGAGAGAAGCACAGAAAGGTAAATAGGGGAAAGTATACATTATTGAAAGGTTCAACTGTTTACATCCCTAGATGGGAAAATTATATCTGTAACTCTTGCAAACTGTATCTGTCACTAGGGCACACAATGCGGGGGGCATCACATGGACTGAGGATTGGGATGTGATGGGTGGAAAAAGGTCTGTACTTCAAAAAGAGGAAAGGGAAGGTATAATGGGACAATTAGAGCACAGGAGGAGGGACAGAAAGGGAGGGAAAGAAAGGAGGGGGATGGAAAGCACTGTCATCAGTTTTGGCTCTAAGAGTAAATAATTCAATCATTCAATTAGGTAAAAAAAAAATTATCTTTCCCTATATAGAAGTTGGAAGAGAAAGAGAAGAGTAAAGAGAGGAGCAGGATAGAAAGGAGAACAGAAATACTAGAGGGAAAAGAAAGAAAAGTAAAAGGGTGATAGAAGATAAGGTAAGGATTGGGTTGGGTCAAAAAGATACTACTAATTATAGGGTGGAAAGAGAGAACGTAAGTATATACTGAGGAGAAAATAGGATAGAGGGAAATACAGAGCTGGTTATTATAATTTTGAATGTGAATGGGATGAACTCTCCCACAAAACAGAAGGAAATAGCAGAGTGGATTAAAAAACAGGATCCTATAAAGTGACTTGCCCAGCATCACACAACTACTATATGTCTAAGGCCAGATTGTAACTCGGGAAGATGTCTTCCTGGTTCTGAGCCCAGCACTCTTACATGCTGTCCTACCTAGTTGCCCTAAACAGTAATTAGCAGCTTCCAAGATGAGGATGAAGATGATTGAACACACATAGGATTTTACTATTCTTAACTCTACCGCTCTCTGGATTTCTTAACAATAAATAAATAAAGGCAAAAAGGACCCAAAAAAGCAAAGCTGGGCTTGGAGCCAGGAATCAAGTTGGTTATTTTGTTTGTTCTGTTCCCCCTTCCAGAAATAAATAAATGAGGAAATGAAATTTAAGGTCAAACTACTTGTTGGTGCACAATCGTGCCTTTTAGTGTTGTGCCTTTTAGCTTCCCAGCTGAAAAAGGGGGAAGGGAGAAGAGCTAATGAATGAAAATTCCTTTTCACATTAGAGTGCCAATGGTCGTGTAGACATTAGCTTCTAATTAGAATGCTCTTTTGCAGCTCATCTATAATTATAATGGGAATTCAAAATAGCATTTTTTTCTAATAAAAAGAATAACAATGCCTGAGATTACACATTGCATGATTAGGCTTCTTGCTTCCACATCAATGTCTGGGTTACAATCCTAATTTCTGAGATGCGTAGCCTCATTTTAAATATTTGTGAACATCGGAACATTTCCCAGTTACCTGTTACTCAGTAATTACCTCTTAATAGCTGCCTCCTGAATATGACTCATTAAGAGCTTAACATCAAAGCTCTTTTCTGATCTGAAACTCCAGCCTAAAAAAGAAATTTAAGGTTTGGATGGGACAGGACAACTTTGTCTTTTGCTCAGAGCAGTCACACACGTGAGTCATCTTGTCTAAAATCTCATTGCAGCCTTTGTTTTGTGGAGCTTGACAGGATGAAAAAGAAAGGAAATAGTTGCCACTAGGATGTGTGAAAATTAAATTGACCACTCTGTGCTAGATCTCTTCATGACCTACAAAATCCCAGGGCTTTACAGGATATATTGGGAGATGGCAGTGGGCCAAACTCCCCAAACATGACTTCCTGTGTCTCTGCATTCTTTATTAATACCTGCCCAAGTGGTCACTGGATCTCTACTACTTCCACCATCTAATGGAACATCCACACAGTGTGCCAGTTTTATCTTCATTAAACCCTGTTCTTATTCAAGCTCTTCTCTCTCTACTGCATTCAACCCTTCCTCTCCTGTCCCCCACCCATCACCCTGGCTCAGGTCCTCATGCCCTTTCACTGGAACTGTTTCAAGAGCTTCCTAATATGTCTCTTTGCTTCCAGTCTCTCCTTTCCACAATCTACAGTGCTCACAGCTCACCAACTGATTATCCTAAAGCCCAGGGCTGACCATGGTACCTTCTTGCTCAAAAAGCTTCAGAAGCTCCCTACTGCCTTTAGCAGCAAATCCAAATCTCTCTCTCTGGCATTTAAACCCCATTAACAGTATGAATCTAGTCCATTTCACCCTCTCCCTAGAACTCTACTATTATCCTCCTGACACATGGCCATACTAGCCCCCCCGCTGTTCATGAGTCCCATAATTCCATCTCCTACCTTTCAATACACGGCTATTCTCCTGCCTTTTGGAATCCCCAATTCCTTTCAAGTGTCAACCCCAAAACTACATCCTACAGGAGGCTTTTTCTAACTCTGTCAATAACAGGGCCACCTTCACCCCCACTGCCACCTGACTATTTACTTATCTGTATACATGACATTATCCCCAGTAGAAAATAAGCTTCTTAAGGGACAGAAATTGATTCCTTTTTTGTCCTTTTTTCATCAATACTAGCACATACAAGTAGGCACTTAATAACTTTTGAAATGGAATTGCCACTGACTGAATATATAAACATTACAGATTTCAGCCTAAAAGGGACTTGCCCCCTCGGCCTAGAGGGAGGCAATATACAATGAATATGGAGTTTGAACTTAGGCCTTCTGGCTCCAAATGCAGTTTTTCCCACAAGATTGTTGTCCGGGTCTAGTGGGGCATTCAGTCAGGGAGAGCCTCTATCACTTTCAGTTTGAGACAAAGAACGGAGAACGTGTGGACGCCCAGACTGGGCAGCTCTTCAGGGCAACATATTTGGTATCATCAGAGAGTTCTGTTTATGCAATGAAGCAATATGCTCTATCAATCCAGAGGGAGACTGTCCCTAAGTCTAATAAGGCATGTCCTTTCCATGAACTAACTGAAACAAAGAATCTGCTAGTCAATCTGAAAACTGATTATTTCACAGATATTATTCTGGAACACTAGCTTTTCATTAAATGCCCTCTAGTTCCTGCAAATATGGAAGACTGACCCGGCCTGTGAAATTAAAGGGTATAGAAAACAGTTGCAATCCTTCCACAGAAGAAATAACAGTTTGGTACCTAAGAATCCTGACAATTTAGCTCAAGGAGGAAGGGATCAGACGATTTACTTTCATCTATTACTTCCCCAAGGTAGTTCCCCCCTGTCCACTCCCATGCCCATCTGTTTTCTACCTTCCCAGCAGCCTCTTGAGGTCTGCTTTTTGGTGCTTTTTTCCCCCCTGGAAGTAGCTAGGAGATAATAATCCTCAGAATTCTCTACTTCACTCAACTATCATGGGAAAGCACTTTGTGGACCTTAAAGTGCTATAGAGACAAGAGTTACCATTACTGAAACTGAACTGACAACTGACAAATGGCCCCACGGTACTCACACGAGGAAATGGATGTGGGGCCTGGCCCATCTGGGACCACATTTTCGTGATGAATATTTGATATTTCAGATAACACACTTAATGAGTTCCAGGATGTTTCAAATAAGCTGAGCCATTTAGTCATTTGTTTCTGGCTTTCCCCTCCAATGGCAAACCCCAAAGCCCTCCCCCCCAGCTTAGTACCCCCTCCAGTTCTTTTCCCTTCTGCCCTTTCCCCTCCATTCTGGCTGCCTTTTGGTGAAGGGGCACATCTGCCATCATCACCACCCAAATGGACACATCAGTGCTTCTGAGGAAAATAAAAAATGTCACTGCAATAAGGGAATGTTTTGAAAGCCAGCCAGTTTGTCAGTAAATTATAAGCTTCATTACCATAAAACTCGAACAAATAGGAGCCACATCTCATTAACCGAAAACACAATATGACTCTAGTGATATCCATCTCCCTCAAGAGTGTTTATCCATTGGGAAAAGAGATCAAAGTTTTGCTGAGAGCGGCCACTAAAGAACACGTTAGAACTTTCCTTATTAACAAATATTGTGCGATTAGCCAAATATCTAGGCATCCCCTTCCCTTCCTCCCTCTGGCTGAGTGCTAGGGGGTAGGGTTGTTCTATTTGGCTTTCCCGATTAAGGACACTGGCAAATCCTCTAATAGTGGTTATGTGAGACTCAACTACTCACCACTCTGACAGACTTTAAATTCTGCTCTGCTCTCCTGAGAGGAACTGACTCCACTTTTCTATTGCCACTGACTCTTCCCCCATACACTGTAGGCAAAACAACTTTTGATTTGGAGTCAAGGGAGCCAGATTACCATCCAAGTGGTGAGACCCAAGGAAAGTCCTTCCCCAGCTCTAGGATTCACTTTCCTTACCTTTCAAATCAGATCTACAAATCTATAGATCCCCTTTGGCTGAATTCTGCAGAAACAGGATGACTGTGAGAAGAAGGGAGGAGGAATGTCATCCAGAACCACAGGCTTTAGGGTTAAAAGGGAGCTCCAGCCATCTCATCCACTCTCATCCCCATTTTACAGGAGAAGGAACTGAGGAAAATGAAGCAACTTGCCCAAAATCACATACAGAGTTTTAGATCTCTAGGATTGGAAAGGGTCCTTAAAAACCACTCATTTTATAGAAGAGAAAACTGAAGTCCAGGAGAGGGAGGAACTTGCCCAGACTGAAGGTGAAAGAAACATCAAAGGCCTCTACTGAGACCCAGAGAAGGTTTTTGTTTGTTTGTTTGTTTGTTTTGTTTGTTGTTGGGGTTTTTTGTTTGTTTGTTTGTTTTTGGTTGTGGTTTTTTGGTTTTTTTTTTCCAGGGGAAGAACCTTGGACCCACAGATGTTCAGTGGGAGAATGAGCCTTGGAGATGGGGCATGGACCTGAGCTCTATAACCCTAACTTCAGCACTCTTTCCTCTTTCCCATTAGCTCTGATGCTTATTTCCCATCAATTTGGACAATTTGTTTTTACAAGGAATTTGGCAGCTCACAATCTATCTGGGTGTAACTTATCTGGGCAAATATGGAAGAATTTCTATTAAGCACGTAGTTAGCCACACATTTGGCTAAGTATGGTGTGGTGCGGTGTGGTGTGGTCAAACATACGCAGCACTATGGCCCTCCCAAAAAGCATAACACCTTTTGTCCTAGGAAGTCCAGTTTGTCACCAACAGTCAATCTGAGGTTAAAAAAGCCACATGTTCCAAGTGGGAAAGTAGGAAAGACTATGACAGTCACGAAGAAAAAAGTCAAAGGATTAGCAAGTCAGCTCCAAACAAAGCCACTTAGATGGCAAGACGCCCTCTGGACTTTCCTTTTCTCCATCTATAAATGACAGCACCAGACTAGATCATAAAAATGATTGCTATTTCTATAGTGATCTAAAGTTGCTTTTTTAAAACAAAGCTTTTCATTTTCAAAACATTTAAATAGATAGTTGTCAACATCTAGCCTTGTCAAATCTTGTGTTCCATTTTTTCCCTCCCTTCCCTCCCCCAATCCTCTCCCCTAGACAGCAAGCAATCCAATACAGGTTAAACACATGCAGTTCTTCTATATGTGTTTGTACAAGTATCTTGCTGCACAAGAAAAATCAGATCAAAAAGGGAAAAAAGAGAATGAAAACAAAATGCAAGCAAACAACAACAATAAAAGTGAAAATATTATGTTGTGTTCCACAGTCTCCAGTCCTCTCTCTGGATGCAGATGGCTCTCTCCACGTGTTCTAAAGTTTCAAAAGCATTTTTCCCACAAAAATCTCACAATGTATAAGTCACAAGTATTATTATATTCTTTTGACAGATGAAGAAAATGAAGCTCAGAGAAGGCAAGATGTTTGCCTAAGTTTACAGAGCTACAAAATAGCCCTGAGAGAATCTGCTGCCATGACCAAAAGAATTATATTCACAAGAACATATAGCCTCTCTATTTTGTCATCTGAGAGGAAGAAAAATAATTGAAGAGACGAAAAGAACTTACAAGGACCATCTAAGAAGGCAACTTGTATCTTTTCCTCTAAAACGTCCTCTCTTCCTAACTTCCCTCTCACTATCAAGCTCACTATCAAACTACCCTCCCAGTGACCCAGGCTCACAATCTCGAGATTTATCCTCTGTTTTCAATCATTTGCCAAGCGTCACCAATTCTTCCTGTAGTCCATCTCTCCCATATACCAGGTTTTAGGCTCTCATGCCACCACCACTCGGGCACATTCTCCTCACAGCAGGGTGTGGGCAACAGCTGCTGTTCTGTTTCCCTGCCTCAAGTCTCTCCCCACTCCCACTCAACTGCCAAGTTTACCTTCCTAAAATTCACGTTTGACTATATCATGCCCTTAGTCAGTAAACTCCAGAGCTTGCCTATCACTTCCAAGAATAAATGTATGGTCCTTTGGTTGGCTTTCAAAGCCCATGGTAACCTGACTTCTTCCCATCTCTTCGTCTTCTTACCCCTTCTCCCTTCTACCTACTCTGACCCCTCTGATATTGACCTCTTGATTGTTTCTCACGCACATCCAGCAACTTCACTGGTTGTCCCCTCTGCCTGGAATACTCATCCTCATCTTCTCCTCCTATTTTCCATGGCTGCCTTCTAGCACCAGATCAAGTTCTTCCTTCTGCAAGACTTGCCTAGTCCTTCTTAATACCTTTCCTCAGAGACCATCCTTAACTTATCCAGAATATCCTGCTAATACAGATAAAGTGCTTTGCATGCCATCTCCCACATCACACTGTGAGCTATCTGACAATAGAGACTGGTCTTTGCTTTTCTTTGTACCCCTAGAACTTAAGACAATATCTGGCACATAGTAGGCCTTTTAAAAAACTAGATGGCTTGACTTACTGTATGTAAAAAAGTGAGTGAAAAAAAAAGATGAACATAGGAGACCAGGTGAATGGTGATTTAATAAATAGAATTAATAGAGACAGAAAGAGAATCTGGTTTAGGAAAAAAGAGACTAAGTTCAGTCTAGGACACACTGATTAAGGCAAATGCCCATGTAGACAGCTGGAGCTGCAGGTATAGAACTCAAAAGAGTCGTTAGTCCCTGAGATATGGATTTGGACCCCTTTTGCATAGAGGCAGGCTGGAAGAGCGAGAGGCACAGAGACAGAAAGAGAGAAGGGGACATAACCTTGAGTGATGCCGACACGAGAAGCTTAGGAACATGCAAGCAGCCAGCAAAGGAGACTAGGAAGAACCAGAAGAGTATGATGGCTCTGAAGCCAAAGGAAGAGAGAGTATCCTGCAATTCATCAGTGTCAAAAGCTACAGAGAAGTCAAGGAGAATGAGGACAGGAAAACCAGATCCTGAGCTCTGGGAATTCCAAGCTCACTGTTCCACCCTCCACCCCCAACCTCTTTGGCCCTGGAAAAGTGATGAAAATCCACCTTTCTCTAATATTTGCAGGGATGAAGAACTCAGGTGCAAAATAGGAAATACCAGATCTGCTAGAAGACGGGATTCATACATTGCTTGGATTTACTCAATTATTTCCCCCTACTTTTCTTGGGTTTTTTTGTTTGTTTGTTTTGTCAGAAAAGAAGGATATCTTCAGGAATCAAATAGCCCAAGATGGCAGAGTAGCAGCAAGTAGTATAGCAAGTGTCTCACAAAACTCCATGAATGAAATCTAAGAAAATGCATCCGACTCCATTTGGATGGGGAAAAAATCCAAGAAAAAAGGAGAGAGTCTCATTTTTCCAGCCTAGGTTGAAGCAGAGAAGTCTTTAGATAAAGGAGAAAGGGGCCTAGCAAGAGTTTTCCTCAAGGAAGACTCCAGAGCAGGGAAAGGTTACACACTAGGGCAAGAAGACCTCAAAGATGGCATGTGGGAACAGGTGTCGGAGACAGCTTTGGGCCTCACTATCCAATCCAGGTCGGAGATCCACAGCGGACAATGTCCTCCACTCAGGGGAGCTCTATTGGAGTAAGGAGACATTTAGTCCTGGGCACTGGCTATCAAGAAAGAATAAGATCAGAAGTAAACAGGAGTGTTGTGGCACAGATCCCAGGTGTGGAACAGGGTCTTAGTTCCAACCTCAAGTCCAGTCTGAAGCTTAAAGAGGAATATTCACAGTAGGAATCATCAGAACCCAAAAGGAAGCCAGCACTTTTTTCACTATGGGTAGACAGATCTTCTCAGTGGGCTGACTTATCTACACAGTCTCTCATGCAAACATATCCAGTCACCCATATACAGATCCCTGGAGAGTTTCAGTTTCAGAAAACAACTTTCTTAATTAAGCTCTGTAAGATATGAAGTATCAGATTGTTGCAGATGAAGAATCTAAGGTTCAGAAGGTGAGAATTAAATTGCTTATAATCACATAGTGAGTTCTCAGATTTAAAAAAAAATCACTTTAATTACATAACTCATTTGATCCTTCTGACAACCCTTATGAGAGAAGTGTTACAAACATTACACTCCAAGTCATGAGATAATAGGCTAGAGACTTGAACTCAGGTCCCTAACCACAAAGCCAGTGTTCTTCCCACTAAACTGTCCTAACTCTCAATCACCATGGATTAATATGAAACTTTGGAAGACTTATCCAAGTATATCTCAGCATCTGGAATTCTCACTTGGGCAGTAAATTCAAATGCCTGTATACTGTATATGCAAGTTTATCTAGAGTCCATAGGTCATCTAGAAATAAATGCATCGGCCATTTCCCTTTTCATTCGCCATTTCAGAAGATACTTGTCTGTGACATTCTCTTTGCTTCCTAAACCCTCCATCTTACGTTTTGTCTCCCAAGTAAAAGTTCCTTGAGCGCTTGTGTGTTATATTTTCTTTATAAAAACTGCATCAAATATTCCAATTTTAAAGTTCTGTGAAGAGCAATCAATGTATGACGAATGAATGCAAAAAAGCTCCTTGAGTCATTTCTACTGTGCCTGACTTTTCACACTAAGAGGGATTTTTGAAGAAGGCTACTTTTCTCAACTTTCCCAGTGGCCTGCCTCTAAAGGATCCACTTTCCAATACATACTAAAGCCATCTGCTGACATCTACTTACCTCTGCTGTCTGTTTCCTACTTCTTGAAGTAAACCACTTGCCTGATGTACCACCTGCTTATTTGTTTCATGCATTAAGACTCTCTTGTTCCTTTGGGACCTAGAAGATAACAAAAGGAAGTCTTAGTATTCTGGAGAAATTAAATTTGAATATATTTTTGCCATTTTTCTTTCTTTCAGAATTTTCCTTTTATAATTATTATGTCCAGGGGTCTAAACTAAAATATTTAGTAATATCTATTCATAAATCCTAAAGTAAAATAATAATACTAAAACAAGAATTATTCATTATACATGTATGTGCCTTCATATACAAAGAAGACCAAGGAAAGAGTTTGTGGCTTAATTTGACTTTTCTTGAAGTAAGAATGAGTTTACACTGATCTCTATATACTCTTCTATGCATGCACTAAAGCTAAGTTCTGAGAGGAAACTATGATTCTGATAGCTTCTGAGCAGTATGATCATTAGAAAATTACTTGCCCTCTTTGAGCTTGTTTTCTTACTCAGAAAATAGGGATAATAATGCTTGTAGAGCTTAAGACACAGGGTTGTTGAAAGACTCAACTGAGATCATATATTTAAAAAGATTTAAAGAAAATTTGATAAGAACCCACTATTTCACAAAAATTACTGGGAAAACTGGAAAGCAGTTTGGCAGAAACTATTTAAGACCAACATTTATACTATGTGCATATATGTAATTGTGTGTGTATGTACACTCAAAATGGGTACAAGATTTAGAAATAAAGGGTAATATCATAAGCAAAATAAGGGAACATAGAAAATTTTACCAGTCAGATTTATGGATAATGAAAGAATTTATGATGAAACAAGACAAAGAGAGCATTACAGGATGTAAAATGGATAATTTGATTACACTAAATTAAAAAAAAATGCATAAACAAAATCAATGCAACTTGGATTAGAAAAGAAGCCAAAAGCTGGAAGGAAATTTTCACAGCAAGTTCCTCTGATAAGTGCCTCATTTCTCAAACATACAAAATGGAGTTAAATTTATAAGAACACCAGTCATTCCCTAATTGATAAATGGTCAAAGGTTGTGAACAGGCAGTTTTCAGAAGAGATCAAACCTATCTATAGTTACATGGAAAAAAATGCTCTAGAAAACCACTGATTAGAGAAATGCAAATTAAAACAACTCTGAGTTAACACTTCACACTTATCAGACTGACTAACATGAAAGAAAAAGAAAATAATAAATGTTGAAGGGGATATAGAAAAATTGGAATACTAATGCTCTACTGGTGAACTTGTCAATAGATCCAATCATTCTGGACACCAATTTAACAATATGCCCTCAGGGTTATAAAACCGTATATACCCTTTGACCCTACAATACCACTCCTACATCTGTATACCAAAGAGATCAAAAAAAGGAAAATGACCAATATGTAGAAAAAAACATTTATAGCAACTTTTTCTGGTGGCAATAAAACCGTGGAAATTGAGGGGATGTCCATCAATTGGGGAATGGCTGAACAAGTTGTAGCATATGATTGTGGTGAAATACTGTTATGCTGTAAGAAATGATAAGCAGGAAGGTTTCAGAAAACCTGGAAAAACTTTTAAATATATATAAATGCAAGTATGACGCAAAATGAAGTGAATAGAACCAGGAAAACATCGTATACAGTAACAGGAATGTTGTACTAAGATCAAATGTAAACGATTTAGTTATTCTCAATGTTACAATGACCCAAGACAATTTCAAAGGACTTATGATGAAAAATGCTATCTACCACCAGAAAAGTAACTGATAGAGTATGAATGCAGATACTTTTTTACTTTATTTTTCTTGGGGTTTTTTCTGTGTTTTTCTTTTGCAACATAGTTGATATCGAAATAGATTCTGCATGACTTCACACATATAATCTATATCAAAGTGTTTGCCTTCATAAGGAGTGGGAAGGGCTGAGAGGGAAGAAGAGAACTGGAAACTCAATTTTTTAAGCGTTATTTTTTATTTGTAATTGAGAAATATTTAGTAAAATAAATAAAACAGGTTGGGGGAAAAACAACAAAAAAAGAAAAGTTGTTCTAAATTACTTAATAGTAAGAGAAATATGTTTGTTGTTTGGCTATCAAACATTTGTTAAATGTTTACTTTGTGCCAAGGAAAGAAGCACTTAAAATGAAGAGATGAAAAAAACATAGTCTCTGTGTTCAAGAAACATACTATTCTATCAAGGGAAGAAATCAAGACAAGAGAATAAGAAATAGGAAGAAGGAACTATCCCTCCCAGTTGGGGAAATAGGAAAGGCCTCACACAGAAGGGGACTGCTTAACTGGACATGGAAAGAAGTTTACAAGTAGACAAGTGGAGAGGGCACACTGCAGGTGGGTAAGGCAGCCTGAATGAATAAATAGATTTAGGAGAGGGCACAATGAAATAAACAAACAGAAAACGCTGTGGTATGGCTAGAACATGACACGGCTAAGGAGTGCATGGTCTGACCGCTTAAACTGAACACCTTCAGTGGAATTGGTGATCAGCTTGGATCCTCTTACCCACTTCTTTCAAAGACCTTATTGAGCAGACTCTGCCCTTCTCACCCAAATTTACTTCTGGACAAGGTATTACACATATTTCATAACTTTTTCACTCAGTAAATGATGCATCTTGGGATGATCACTGCTAAAGGGCATGAGGAAGTTTGGAGGCAGGCCTCAAATTCAGGTTTCCTTACTACAGTGCTCTGTCCAATCAGTTTGGAGCCTCCTAGCTGTCTTTCTCACAGGATGTGGCCAGGACTGAGTGAGTGAGCCTGACAAAGCTGTTATTAGACGTTTGTAGTGTGACATCATGGATAGTGGACTGATTTCAGAGTCACAAAGACCTGTATTCAAATCTCACCTTTGATACTTCCCAGCTTCATGACCACAAATAAGTCAGTTCATTTTTCTGGGCTGTACTTTTTCCCCCTACAGATAGCAAGTTCTGATAGTAACTATTTGAGAGGGTTAAGGCTCCAGGATCAAACAAAATCATTCATGGAAAATGCTTTGAAAACATTAAAAACACTAGAATTGTCAACTATTTGCATTATACCACATTGGTTTTCAGGCAAACATATCTGCACACCTATGTGCAGATCAGGGGATTTGGTGGTAGGACTTAGGGACCATCTAGTCTGAGAAGAAAGTGACACAAGATTTATGCCCACATACACCCCCCAACTCCTTAACCACTGTCACTGTCAACATACGTTCACCCACCAATGACGACATCGCAATACATTTTCGAGCCTTTAAAATATTTTGTTGCCTTACATGGAGCCTGTAGCTTCCTAGCGATGATGAAGTCGAGCGTTCTTTCACTAGAAAGTCTTTTCCTTGTAAAGGCACCGATGTCCCAAGTTTATACTGCAGCACTTTTTTAAATGATTAAAGGAGCAGGTAATTGTCACAATTCAGATGTAAGGTATCTCAAATTCCCAAGAATCTCAGAATTATTCTCATGTTATTTTCTATTGTTGTTATTGTTTGGGTTTTTTTTTTTAAGTCATCCCAGCAAGCAGAGCAGGCTGACCTGTGAATCTTGCTAAGCTGCAGAAAGAACGACTTAGCAGATGCAGCCTAGTCTAGTTTGGCTTTAGCAGGCAGTGGGAGCAAAAACGGAGCCTCTGTTAGCAAATAACAGTATGGGATATAATGAATACTGAGCACTTGATACTGGCAGTTCCAACCCTCTTTCCTGTGAGTGATCCAAAGCACCAGGCTAAACAAATATAATTAGGTTTTGCTCTGTAAAGTTATTATTTGTTTAAATGTTGTAATCCTCTTACTAAATATAAGCTGAAATTTAATTTGGTGACAAGCAGTAAATATTGCAAAGCAGTTTGAGCTTACATCAAAGCTACCTACATGACTTGGTTTGTTGTTGTTGTTTTTTCCTCCCCTGATGACAACTTTATATTTGCATAATTAAACCCCCCTTTCCCCTGCTGGTTCCTCAAGTCAAATGACTAAAAGCTGAGAGCTTCTTGTAAAAGAAAGGTGGGGAGGACAGAAAACCCCAATTTCTTTGTTATTTTCCCCTTTTCTAAATCTTCCGCAAACCCATGTGAGGTCCAACGAAATTAGCTGAGCTGCTGAAAGTCACAAAGCAAGCAGGTAAGAGAGTCAGAATTCAAATTCAGGATATCTTACAGCAAAACCAGTTACTCTTTCCACCTCTTCTCTCATATCAAATGTTTCTGCCTTTTGTGGGGGGAGGTATGGCAGGAAGAAGCAGGGAGAAGGGACTCATAGTCACACACTTCATGGCAAGGACCATGTCCTCAGTCATTATTCTATTTCCTCCTGACCCTGGGCTACATTCAGCCCAGCCAGTCCTCAAGGGCCCGCTATACCCCAGTCTCCAGGAAGTCCTCTCCATTTACTTCAGCCCACATTTCTTTTTTATCTTCCACAGTATCGTGTGCCAAATTATTTTAAAGAAATTTTGAGAACAAGTTAGCAGGATAGAATCTAACCTGGGGCAATATTTTCTTTCAGTTCTTAAGGCAATGTCTCTTATCCCTTGTTATCTAAACACTTTACAATTACACTGAGGCTGAATGGCTGAATAAATTATGGTATATGAATGTTATGGAATATTATTGTTCTGTAAGAAACGACCAGCAGCATGATTTCAGAGAGGATTGGCGAGACTTATAGGAACTGATGCTGAGGGAAATGAGCAGAACCAGGAGATCATTGTACATGGCAACAACAAGACTATACAATGATCAATTCTGATGGATGTGGCTCTCTTCAACAATGAGATGATTCAAACTTTGTTCAGTGATGAAGAGAGCCATCTGCACCCAGAGAGAGGACTGTGGGAACTGAATGTGGACCACAACATGAGCATTCTCACTCTCTCTGTTGCTGTTTGCTTGCATTTTGTTTTTGGGTTTTTTTGCAATTTTTTTCCCTTCTTGATCTGATCTTTCTTGTGTAGCAAGATAACTGTATAAATATGTATACATCTATTGGATTTAACATATACTTTAACATATTTAATGTATTGGACTACCTTCCATCTAGGGGAGGGGGTGGGGAGGATGGGAAAATTTGGAACAGAAGGCTTTGCAAGAGTCAAAGTTGAAAAATTACCCATTCATATGTTTTGTAAATAAAAAGCTTTAACTAAAAAAAAAAGCATAAAAAGCATAAAAATGTCAGGAAGTTAGAAACTGATCGTGTGTATTACTGTTTCAGTATTTCTCTTTATGGATCAACTGAAATCATGAGGGAGAGGAAAAGAGGCGAGAGAGAGAGAGAGAGAGACACTTTCATTAAAGTAACAAATCATTCAGAAAATCAATCAATTCAGATATCCCCTATCAGATCATCTTGCTCTCCTCTTTGTTCCAGGATTTTCCCTCTAATCATTACTGGAACTTTCAGTGACTCCTGCTGTGAAATGGAGTTAAATGTGTGTGTGGTCAGAAACAAAAGATAGCATGAAACTAATGGAGCAGGGCCCAGTATAAAGGGCTTAAGTATATCAGGTGGAAAGACCATGAGGGGAACACTAACTGAGGACTTCAAAGCATTTGGTAACTTTGGGGATTTAAATAGAGTCAGGAAAATGTTGATGGGCCTGATAGGCAAATAAAGCAGGTGACCACCTAGAGGGTGTGAATAAAGGGGCTCAGAGCTAGACAACCCCAGGAGACCTGAGATAGTATTTGAAATGCATACCAGGAAAGCACAGGTGGTTAGGCCAAAAGGGGATGCAAGGCATTATGGAATAAGACCTATATGAATTTAATCACTCTGCAACACTCTACACTCTGCCAGATTGGGGGGTGAGGTCATGGCATGGAGGACTGAGGCTTAATCAAGAAGAGGAGGTGACTGGAAGCACTTGAGACAAATTTGTAAGCTGGAGATCTGGGGACTCCCAGATCCCACTGCAGGGCAGCACCCAGTATAAGAACACACTTTCGCCTACCTGCACACCAGCTCCTATGTCTGCTCAGACCACCTTAAGATGGGATGACTGAAGGCTTAAAAGGTCGCTCATTTCTGGGAGCAACAAGGCTGTTTAGCAAGATCCCAGGTCACCTGAATTTTCTCTCACCATCTTGAATCCAAAGGGCCTAGGCTTTTCAGGAGCGACTCCTCTTTTGCTTGCATAGAGGGACACGTCAGCAGGGAAGGGCTTTCTGAGGGAGAGGACTGGGGTCTACTTGAACATGGATACCCTGCACTTAGCATGGTAATTATCTTCTAGTAAGCACTTAAGAAGTGCATTTTCATTCATTCTAGTCATCAAACTTAGACCAGAAAACGAGCTCAAGCAACACATCTCTCCTTTTGGTCGTTGTAGATGTGAGGGACTACAGCTGCAGAATGCTGAATGTATTGTAGACTCAGTTAACACGCTAGTTAATTTTGCCAAACTGCTAGAGAAGAGGGAGGAATATACTCCAATATAAATGTTAAATAAACTTCCAAAAATTTTAACAAAAACTGGGTAACTAAAATCAGAGAATCACCAGTGGAGAGGAGCCTTGGAACAAGCCATCTTCCTTCTATTCGTCCTTTCTCTGGGAATCACAGCTGGGTATCCCCACATCAGGTTGGGAACGCTCTCTCCATTTTCAAACTACTTTGTATTTTTTATGTTTTTATGTTTAGGAGATAAAACGTATCTCCTAGTCGAAGAGTCGTGAATAGAGATCATTTGATTTGGGGCTTTGTGCCACCACAGCCCTTCCCTTATCTAGGATCTATGCTCCTTTCCCTGGGCCCAACTTTGCTCCTCTAGACCAGAGCTTCTTAAACTTTTTGTAAATGTGACCCCTTTGGGCCAGAGAAATTTTTATGCAACCCCAGGTATACAGGTATATAAAAGAGATAATACAAATCAATGTTGACTGATAAAAAATCATAATTTCATAACCCCCACATTCAGTCATCCAAGGCTATATGAAATTGTGTACCTCAGTTTAAAAAGCTTTGCTCTATAAACTAAGGCCACAGTCACAGAAGAAGCAGGCCTACTGGGTCTTCTTCCTGCAGTTGCTTCTATTGCTGCTTTTACATCTGGATCCCACCTCAGATGCAGGGAATGATCCTGGCTCTCACCAGGAGGCCTAGAATGACACCATAGTCAGTACTGGACACAAATCCATTGACTTAATTTACCCTAGACCAGAAAATGAACCAGCCTACTGGGCAGAAACTTCTTCCAGATCTTCTAGGCTACAGCTGACTATGGTACAAAAAATGTTTCACCTAAAGGTTACAGAGAAAACCTAAGCTGGAATCCCAAATGTGATACTTTTTATGCAGCCCTAGACAGGTGGTTTCTCTCTTTAGTCTCAATTTCCTCAGCTGGAAATACTAATATTTGTCCTACCCACTTCACAGGACTGGTATAAAGAAAGAGTTTGATAAGACCATCAAGTGTTAGAAAAGTTTAAATTGTCAGTAGGACTGCAGAGCTAAACTACATTTTGAAAACAGAAAAAAATGAATGTGGGCTCCAGAAGAGGGAGGGAGCAGTTTGAGGTCTTCCTCATTACCTGGTGTCTGATTCTTTCTTGATCAGTATTGGCAGCAGGTTCTCATCACCTTCTTATCAGCCTTTCCGAGCCCTAGAAAATGACATTCGGCCTAGACTTGCACATCTGCAAAATCTCATTGCAAGAAAAATGGGATGATTTTGGCAGAATGGCCACATACTTACTGGCTTCATTACATTCATTACTGGCTTCATGGCAAGAGAAAATATATCCAGAGCAAGCTCTCACTTGGCATTTTAATGCAGTTCTCAAAATCTTCTGAGAGACATATGGAGAATATCTGGAGCTGGGTCTTGAAATATGAGGGCACCAGTAATGAAAAGCCTTTACAACTTAGGAGCTATCACCACAGAAATGCTTTCTTGGCAAATCCTTAAATACCATAACCCACTTTTCACACCCCCACCTCGTGCCCTCAAAGCAGTCACCCAGGCCAAAAAATATACGTTCTTCTTGTTGTTTACTATCAAAGCTTAGTAAACATCTTGAAAAACACTAATTGTCAGTTTTGACTTAAAAAAACACATTTTCATTTTATTGATATCTTTAGGTCTTACATTATTCTCACTTAACTCTAAAAACGAATTTTACCCCACTCCACTCACCTGTTCAGTGAGCCAATCCTTCTACCATAAAGAGGCAAAAATAGCAGTTCGACAAAACTAACCAACCAAACCATCGACTGCACCCAACGTGGCAGGCAGTCCTCTCCAGCTCAGTTCCACAGCTCTGTCATATGTGGGTGCGAATCCAGCTCAGCCTAATGAGTACAAATACTGAGCATGTAACCCAGCGCACTCGACAGGCTCACACTTCTCTAGATTTCTGCCAAACTTGGAACCTCAAGTGACTGAACACCATGAACATGGAATACCCATTCCTCTATCTCTGCATTCTCACCCTGAACATCATTCACTCTTCCAAACAGAATAGCCTCTTCTTTCCTCCACTCCATATAAAGTCTTCACTCATCTTCAAGACCCAGTTTAAACTTCAAATTTTTCATGATGTCTATTGGGTCCCAGTCTCTGAGATAGACAAGCCACTTGCCCAAAGTCACATATAAAGGTGTGACTGATTAAGTCACTGATTGGGAATTGGAGAAAAACTCAGGGGCCATCTAGCTCATCCAAAACCTTCACTTCAGAGAGGAAGAAATCAAGACCCAGGGAGACAATGTGTCTTACATTTACAAAGATAATAAACATCAGAGGTGGAAAGTGAACCTCTGACTGATGGGTCAATTCTATTTCCACTGGATTATTAGGCTTTCTCTAAAGTAAATCATTTCTACAAACATTTAGTAAGCACATTCTCTGTGCAGAGGAGCAGGTTGAACACTAGATGGGATAGAAAGTTTAGGTAAAATATAGTTCCTGCCCTTGTGGAGGTAAAATACCAAAACAATTATAATACAAAAATACACAGAAATGCTTTAGATTTCAACAAATTCGACTCTGATGTCTTATCATGGCACAGAGGTGGCCCCAAATTTCCTGCGAAATTTGAGCCCTGCTAGTGGAGTGTAAGAAATTCCATGTCTTATTTAGCTTTGAGCAAAGGCCAAATAATGGCTTCCATGTCTGTTGCACCAAAATCAGCCAACAAAGTATGAAGAGGCTCACGGACTAGTTAAATGAAGAACGATTAATATGTCTGCCATAACAATGGCCGAAGCAATCCGGTAAGGTGTAGCGAGTTTCCAACTAGTGTTGGTGAGGCTATACCATGCTGAAGAAATCAAAGATAAATCTTTGAGGAAAATACATTGGAGAAGTGAAAGACAGTTTTATGTACCACTTATGAATATTTCATTCTGAACACAATTACATGTAACTTGAGAGCAGGGACATAGCTCTTATATACTTGTTTATGCAGCATCAATATTACAGACCATATTTGGACAAAAATCCATAAATGGAAAACAACTCTTGGCAAATATACTAACTGAAGCCTTCTTTGCAGATCTATCACGAAG
Organism: Sarcophilus harrisii; assembly: GCF_902635505.1. Taxonomy (NCBI): domain Eukaryota; kingdom Metazoa; phylum Chordata; class Mammalia; order Dasyuromorphia; family Dasyuridae; genus Sarcophilus; species Sarcophilus harrisii. The sequence continues at coordinate 31,774,718 of NC_045432.1, forward strand.
AAAGGTCATTTGTTAGTTTAAGTAAAGCCCAGGAGTAAAGTCAGGAGAGCCGGGTTAGCTTGCTAGCTGTCTGACTCTGGGTCTCACTTTCCTCATAATGAAAATGGGCTGTTTCACAGGATTGTAACAAAGCGTTCTATAAACCTTAAAGCAGCTTGACTGACATGACAATAATGACTAACATATACAACACTGTAAGGTTTACAAATACTTTACATATGCTAACTCATTGATCATTGTAATATTCCAGTGAAGTGGGTGGTATTATTGTCCTCTTTTACAGATAAAGAAACTGAAGCTGAGAGACTTGAAGTGACTTGCTCAGGGTGACACAGGTGAGTGAGACACAATGGGAGCTCAGGCTTTCTTGCCTCCAAATTCTTTGCTTTACCCAACCAGACCACCTACTGGTGCTACTCATATGGTAACAATTCAGAGGCACTACAATAACAACAAGATTACAGGATGATCAATGATCAAATCTATGGACTTGGCTCTTTTCAACAATGAGGTGACTCAGGCCAACTTCCATGGGTTGGTGATGGAGAGAGCCATCCTCACCCAGAAAAAGAACAGTGGGGACGACTGTGTGTGATTCACAACATACTATTTTTATCTTTTTGTGTTACTATTTGCTTGCTTTTTCCTTTCCTGTTTTTTTGCCCTTTTTGATGGGATTTTTATTGAGCAGCGTGATAAATGTGAAAGTGTTTAGAAAAACTGTACTTGTTTAACATATGTTGATTACTTACTGCTAGGTGAGGTGGGGGTGGGGAAGGAAGGGAGAAAAATTTGGAACACAAAGTTTTGAAAGAGTGAATGCTGAAAACTATCTTTACATGTATTTTGATAATGAAAACTATTAATAAAAATAAATATTTTTTTAAAAAAATACACCATTAAAAATGATGAGAAGGCTGATTTCAGAAACACTTGGAAATATTTAACGTGAACTGATGCTGAGTTAAATGAGCAGAACCCAGATAACATTGTACATACCAACACAACTATATAATGATCAACTGTATTGGAGCTGGCTCTTTTCAATACTGAGGTGATTCCAAGCAATTCCAACAGACTTAGGATGGAAAGTATCAATCAAAAAACTATGGAGACTGAATGTACATATTAGTTTGATGTTTCTTATTGTTTTTGGTGCTTATTTTTTCTTCATAATGTTTTTTATCTGTTTTTTCTTTCACATTACAAGTATAAAAATATGTTTAAAAGATCTGCACATATTCAACCTATATCAGAAAGCTGCTGTCTGGGGAAAATAGCTAAGGAAAGGAGTTTAAAAAAATGAACACAATGTCTCACAAAAATAAATGCTGAAAACTATCTTTATATAGATCTGGAAAATAAAATACCGAAAATTTTAAAAAGGAAATTCACACAATTCTGCAACTAAGAGTCTTGTCTTAAAAACAATGAATAAGAAGGAACATGAAGTACACACACACAAATAAAATATTTCTAAGACTGACTTATTAGACACTGTTTTCTGTTACCGTATTATCCAAAAAATAAAAAGATTAACTGAAAAAAAACTTAACTGTTATAAATAAAAAATAAATATAAAAAGGGGTACACAATAAACCATTCACACAATATTTCCAAGACTGATTTATTAGACACTGTTTTCTTTTACCATTTCATCCGAAAAATGAAAAGATTAACTTTAAGAGAATGATATTAATAAATAATAAATATAAGAGGGGGTAAACAATACAACACAAACACAATATTACCAAGACTGATGTATTATACTTTTCTATGGCCATTTTATATAAAAAAAATTTAATCAAAAAAATGTTTAAATGAATGTTTAAATAAATAATGAATATTAAAAGAGTATACAATACACCATTCACAATATTTCCAAGACTGAATTATTAGACACTGTTTTCTGTTACCATTTATCCCCAAAAGAGATTAACTCAAAAAACAATTTTAATTTTTAAATGATAAATATAAAAAGGAGGTACACAAAACAACACAAACACAATATTTCCAAGACTGACTTAATAGAACTGTTTTGAGTTATCCTACTATCAAAAAAATTTAACTCAAAAAACCTTTTAAAAGATTTTTATAAATAAATAATAAATATAAAAGTCAGTACAAAATACAAGAAAAACAAAATATTTCCAAGACTAACTTATAAGACCCATTTTTTGTTATCCTACTATCAAAATAATTAACTCAAAAAACCTATTGAAAGATTTCTATAAATAAATAATGAATGGGAAATGGAGGTATATAAAATACAACACAAAGAAAATATTATCGAAACTGACTTATAGACACTGTTTTCTGTTATTCTACTATGAAAAAAAAGAATTAACTCAAAAAAACTGTCAAAAAACTTGTGTAAGTTTGTAAATATTTGTAAATATATAATAAAAAAGAGGGTACATAATACAACACAAACACAATATTTCCAAGACTGACTTATTAGACCTGTTTTTGATACCCTATCAAAAAAAATAAAAGATTAACTCAAAACAACTGTTAAAAGACTTTTATAAATAATAAATACAAAAAGAGACTGCACAATACAACACAAAATATTACCAAGACTGATATACCAGACATTATTTTCTACATCTTTTATCCAAAAAATATATTAACGCAAAAAAGGTTACGCAAAATATTATAAATAATAACTATATAAGGTGGTACAAAGTACAATACAAACAAAATATTCCAAGGTTAAATTAACAGGCCTATTTTTCTTACACTACTATCCAAAATAAATAAATAAATAAAACTTTTAAAAGACTTTAATCCATAATAAATATAAAAAGGGGTACACAATACAACACAAACAAAATATTTCCAACACTGACATATTAGACCTGTTTTTTTGTGAATCAACTATAAAAAAAATAAATTGAAAAACTTTTAAAACACTTTTATAAATACAAAATAAATATAAAAAGGTACACAACACAACAAAAACACAATATTTCCAAGAATGACTTATTAGTTTTTTTTTGTGAGCCTACTATCAAAAAAAAAGATTAATTCAAAATAACTTTTAAAAGGCTTTTATAAATAAATAATAAACAAAAAAATGGGGTACACAATACACCACAAATGCAATATTACCAAGATTGACTTTTTAGGAATGTTTTTCTTTCCCTATTATCAAAAAAAAAAAGAATTAAATCAAAAAAAATTTAAAAGATATTTATAAATAAACAATACAAAAAAAGCAAGTGCACAATACAGCAAAAACAAAATATTTCCAAGATTGATCTATTAGACCTATGTAAATAATCTAATATCAAAAAACTGACTCAAAACACTCTGAAAAGACTTTTATAAACAAATAATGAATATGAAAAAGGGTACACAATATACCACAAACAAAAAATTTCCAAGACTGACTTATAAGACCTGTTTTTTGTGAGTGTATTATCAAAAAAAAAAAAAAAAGATTAACTTCAAAATGTTTTAAAAGATTTTTATAAACGATAAATATAAAAAGGAGGTACACAGTACAACACAAACACATTTCCTAGACTGACATATTAGACCTATTATATATCCTACTATAAAAAATTAATTCAAAAAAGTTTTTATAAATAAATAATGAATATAAAAAGGGGGTACACAATATAACACAAACACAATATTTCCTTGACTGAATATAAGACCTGTTTTTGGTGAGCCTCGTAAGATAAAAAAAGATTATAAAACACTTTTAATATGTATTTATAAATGAACAATAAATATAAAAAGAAGGTACACAATACAACACAAACAGAATATTTCCAAGACTGACTTATTAGACCAATGTATATAATCTAATATCAAAAAAATTAACTCAAAAAACTTTCAAAAGACTTTCATAAATACATAATAAATATAAAAAGAGGTACACAATACACCACAAAAAAAATATCCAAGACTGACTTATGAGACCTGTTTCTTCTGAGCTTACCATCAAAAAAAAAAAAAAAGAAAAAGATTAACTCCAAAATACTTTAAAAGATTTTTATAAAGAATAACTATAAAAAGGAGGTACACAATACAACACAAACAAAATATTATCAAGACTGACTTATTAGACTATTTGTATATCCTAGTTTAAAAAATAAATGTAAAAACCTTTCAAAAAAATTTATAAATAAATAATGAATATAAAAAGGGGATACACAATATAACACAAAAAAATTATTTCCTAGACTGACTTATTAGACCTCTATATTGTTAGCCTACTACCAAAAAAAAAGGATTAACTGAAAATAATTTATAAAAGATTTTTATAAATTAATAATAAACTTAAAAAATAGATATATAATACACTACAAATGCAACATTTCCAAGGCTGAATTATTAGAACTCTTTTTTGTTACCTTATTACAAAAAAAAAAAAGATTAACTCAAAAAAACTTTTAAAAGATTTTTATAAATAAACAATAAGTAAAAAAGGAAGTACACAATACAACACAAACAAAATTTCCAAGACTGACTTATTAGACCTATGTATATAACCTAATATCAAAATAATTAACACAAAAAACCTTTCAAAAGACTTTTATAAATACAAAATAAATATAAAAAGGGGTACACAATATACCACAAACAATAAATTTCCCAGAATGACTTATGAGACCTGTTTTTTGTGAGTGTACTAACAAAACACAAAAAAACAAAGATTAGGTAGAAAATACTATTAAAAGATTTTTAGAAATAAACAATAACTATAAAAAGGAGGTACACAACAGAACACAAACACAATGTTTTCAAGAATGACTTATTAGAAATATTTATATATCCTACTATAAAAAAATGAACTGAAAAACTTTCAAAACACTTTATAAATAAATAATGACTATTAAAAGGGGGGTTACAATACAACACAAATACAATATTTCCTTGACTGACTTATTAGACCGGTTTTTTAATATCCTCCTATTAAAAAAAAAAAGATAAACTCAAAAAACTTTTAAAAGAGTTTCAAAAACAAATAATAAATACAAAAAGAGGGTACACAATACAACACAAAGGAAATACTATGAAGAATGTTGTACGAGACACCATTTTGTATTACTTTTATCCAAGAAATATATTAACTCAAAAAAACTGTGTTTCAAAATGATATAAATAAGAATTATAAAACGTGGGACACAGTACAACACCAACACAATATTTCCAAGACTGCCTTTACAACTCTTGTCATTAATCTACTATCAAAAAAGAAAAAAAGATTAACTCAACAAAAACTTTTAAAAGATTTTATAAATAAATAATAAAAATAAAAATAGGGTGCACAATAAAACACAAACACAATATTAACAAGAATGACTAAGGAGACCACTTCTTTGTGAGCCTAGTAACAAAAAAAAAGATTAAAAAACACTTTTACTATATATTTATAAATAAAAAATAAATATAAAAAGGAGGTACACAATATAACACAAACACAATATTTCCAACACTGACTTTTTAGAATTCTGTGTTGTGAGCCTACTATCAAAAAAAAAAAAGATTAATGCAAAATAACTTTTAAAAGACATTTATAAATTAATAATAAACATAAAAAGGGGATGCAAATTACACTACAAACAGAACATTTCCAAGGCTGACTTATTAGACCTGTTTTTTGTTACCCTAGTACCAAAAAGAAAGGGCTAACTCAACAAAACTTTGAAAAGATTTATATAATTAAAAAATAAGTATAAAAAGGAGGTACACAATACAACACAAACACGATGTTTCCAAACACTTACTTGTTAAACCTATGTATATAATCTAATACCAAAAAAATTGACTCAAAAAACTTTCAAAAGATTTTTATAAATAAATAAAAAAACAAAATAAGGTACACAATACAACATAAACATAATATTAACAAGAATGACTTATGAGACCTGTTGTTTCTGAGCATATTATCAAAAAAAGTTTAATTCAAAAATACTTTAAAAATTTTTATAAACAAAAAATATAAAAATGAGGTACACAATACAACATAAACACAATATTTCCAAGACAGACTTATTAGACCTATGTATATAATCTAATATCAAAACAATTAACTCAAAAAAACTTTCAAAAGACTTTTATAAATACATAATAAATATAAAAAGGGGTACACAATATACCACAAATAAAAATATCAAAGACTAACTTATGAGACCTGTTTTTTGTGAGCGTATTATCAAAAAAAAAAAAAAAACATTAACTCCAAAATACTTTTAAAAGTTTTTTATAACAATAATTATAAAAAGGAGCTATACAATACATCACAAACAATATTTTCAAGAGTGATTTATTAGACTATTTATATATCCTACTATAAAAAATGAATGCAAAAAACTTTCAAAAGATTTTTAAAAGAAATAATGAATGTAAAAAGTGGATACACAAAACAACACAAACACACTATTTCGTTGACTGACATATTAGACCATTTTTTTGATATCCTACTATGAAAAAAAGATAAATGCAAAAAATTATTAAAAGACTTTCATAAACAAATAAGAAATGAAAAAGAGGGTAAACAATACAACACAAATGAAATACTATGAAGACTGACGTACTAGACACTATTTTCTGTTACATTTATCCAAAAAATAGATTAACTCAAAAACAAATTGTTTTACAAAATGTTAAAATAACAATTATAATATGTGGGACACCGTACAACAACGCAATATTTCCAAGACTGACTTTTAGAATTCTTTTTGTTATCCTACCATCAAAAAGAAAATTAACTGAAAAAAGTTTTTGAAGATTATATATATAAATAATAAATATAAAATAAGGTTCACAATACAACACAAACACAATATTAACCACTGTGAATTATGAGACCTCTTTTATGTGAGCCTAGTATCAAAGAAAAAATTAACTAAAGAACACTTTTAATATATATTTATAGATAAACAATAAATATTAAAAGGAAGTACACAATATAACAAAAACACAATATTTCCAAGACTAACTTACTAGACCTTTGTGTTGTGAGCCTACTATCAAAAAAAAAAAAGATTACCTCAAAATAACATTTAAAAGACATTTATAAATTAATAATAAACATAAAAAGGGTATACACAATATACTACCAAAGCAACATTTCCAAGGCTGACTTATTAGACATGTTTTTTCTTACCCTATTACCAAAAACAAAACAAAACAAAAAAAAAAGATTAACTCAAAAAAATTTTTAAAGATTTTTACAAATACACAATAAGTAAAAAAAGGACATGCACAATGCAAGAAAAACACAATATTTTCAAGACAGACTTATTAGACTATTTATATATCCTAGTTTAAAAAATGAACACAAAAACATTTCAAAAGATTTTATAAATAAATAATGAATATGAAAAGGGGATACACAATTTAACAAAAAAACAATATTTCCAAGACTGCCTTATTAGACCTCTGTGTTGTGAGACTAATATCAAAAAAAGATTAACTCAAAATAACTTTTAAAATACTTTTATAAATTAATAATAAACATAAAAAGGGAATACATAATACACTACAAATGCAACATTTCCAAGGCTGACTTATTAGACCTGTTTTTTGTTACCCTGTTAGCAAAAATAAACAAACAGAAAAAGATTCACTCAAAAAAACTTTTAAAAGATTTTCATAAATAAGCAATAAGTACAAAAAAGAGGTACACAATACACAACAAACAATAATTCCAAGACTGACTTATAAGACCTATATATATAACCTAATATCAAAACAATTAACTCAAAAAAACTTTCAAAAGACTTTTATAGATAAATAAAAATATAAAAAGGAGGTACACAATACAACACAAACACAATATTAAAAAGACTGACTTATCAGACCTCTGTATACAATCTAATATCAAAAAATTAACTCAAAAAACTTCTCAAAATACTTTTATTAATACATAATAGATATAAAAAGGGGTACATAATATACCACAAACAACAAATTTCCAAGATTGACTTATGAGACCTGTTTTTTGTGAGCACACTATCAAAAAAAAAAATTAGCTCCAACATACTATTAAAAGATTTTTATAAACAATAACAATAAAAAAGAGGTACACAACACAACACAAACACAAAATTTTCAAGAATGACTTAGACTTATTTATATTTCCTACTATAAAAAATGAATGGAAAACTTTCAAAAGATTTTATGAATAAATAATGAGTATAAAAAGGGGGTACACAATACAACACAAATACAGTATTTCCTTGACTGACTTACTAGACCGGTTTTTTAATATCCTCCTACCTATCAAAAAAAAAAAAAGATAAACTCAAAAAACTTTTAAAAGACTTTCAAAAACAAATAATAAATACAAAAAGAGGGTACACAAAACAACACAAAGGAAATACTATGAAGAATGATGTACTAGACACTATTTTGTGTTACTTTTATTCAAGAAATATATTAACTCAAAAAATTGTGTTACAAAATGATATAAATAAGAATTATAAAACGTGGGACACAGTACAACACCAACACAATATTTCCAAGACTGCCTTTACAACTCTTTTTATTATCCTACTATCAAAAAAAAAAAAAAAAGATGAGCTCAAAAAAAAAAAACTTTTAAAAGATTTTATGAATAAATAATAAATATAAAATGGGGTACACAATTCAACACAAATACAATATTAACAAGAATGACTAAGGAGACCTGTTTTTTTTGAGCTTATTAACAAAAAAAAAGATTAACAAACACTTTTAATATATATTAATAAACAATAAATATAAAAAGGAGGTACACAATACAACACAAACACAATATTTGCAACACTGACTTATTAAACCTCTGTGTTTTGAGCCTACTATAAAAAAAAAAAGATTAACTCAAAATAACTTTTAAAAGACATTTATAAATTAATAATAAACATAAAAAGGGGATGCACAATACACTACAAATGCAACATTTCCAAGGCTAACTTATTAGACCTGTTTTTTGTTACCCTAGTACCAAAAAAAAAGGTTAACTCAAAAAAACTTTTAAAAGATTTATATGATTAAAAACTAAGTATAAAAAGGAGGTACACAATACAACACAAACATATTTCCAAGACTGACTTGTTAAACCATTGTATAAAATCTAATATCAAAAATATTGACTCAAAAAACTTTCAAAAGACATTTAGAAATACACAAAAAATATTAAAAGGGGTACACAATATACCAAAAACAAAAATATCCAAGACTAACTCATGAGACCTGTTTTTTGTGAGTTTACTATCAGAAAAAGAAAAAGATTAACTCCAAAATACTTTTGAAAGGTTTTTATAACAATAACTACAAAATGGCTGTATACAATACAACACAAACAATATTTTCAAGATTTATTAGACAATTTACATATGCTAGTATAAAAAAAGGAACGCAAAATACTTTCAAAAGATTTTAAAAATAAATAATTAATGTAAAAAGGGGATACGCAAAACAACACAAACAAAATATTTCCTTGACTGAATTATTAGACCGTTTTTTTTAATATCCTACAGTGAAAAAAAAAAGACATGAAAAAAAACTTTTAAAAGACTTTCATTAACAAATAATAAATGAAAAAGAGGGTAAACAATACAACACAAATGAAATACTATGAAGACTGACGTACTAGATACTATTTTCTGTTACATTTATCCAAGAAATAGATTAATTCAAAAACAAATTGTTTTACAAAATGTTAAAATAAGAATTATAAAATGTGGGACACAATACAACACCAAAACAATATTTCCAACACTGACTTTTAGAACTCTTTTTGTTATCGTACCATCAAAAAAAATTAACTAAAAAAAACAATTTAAAGATATAAATAAATAATACATATAAAATAAGGTACACAATAAAACACAAACACAATATTTGCCAGAGTGAATTATGAGACCTCTTTTATGTGTCTAGTATCAAAAAAATTAACTAAAAACACTTCAAATATATATTTATAGATAAACAAAATATTTAAAAAGGAAGTACACAATACAACACACACACACAATATTTCCAAGAATGACTTACTAGAACTTTGTTTTGTGAGCCTGCTATCAAAAAAAAGATTAACTCAAAATAACTTTTAAAAGACTTTTTAAAATTAATAATAAGCATAAAAAGGGGATACACAATAAACTACAAATGCAATATTTCCAAGGCTGACTTATTAGACTTGTTTTTTTTTGCCCTATTACAAAAAAAAAAAAAGAGATTAACTCAAAAAAATTTTAAAAGATTTTTATAAATAAACATTAAGTATAAAAAGGAGGTACACAATACAACACAAACACAATATTAACCAGAGTGAATTATGAGACCTCTTTTGTGTGAGCCTAGTATCAAAAAAAATACATTAACTAAAAAACACTTTCAATATATATTTATAGATAAACAATAAATGTAAAAAGGAGCTACACAATATAACACAAACACAAGACTGACTTACTAGACCTTTGTGTTGTGAGCCTACTATCAAAAAAAAAAAAAAGATTACCTCAAAATAACTTTTAAAAGACTTTTATAAATTGATAATAAACATAAAAAGGGGGCACACAATACACTACAAATGCAACATTACCAAGGCTCACTTTTTAGACCTGTTTTTTGTTACCCTATTACCGAAAAAAAAAAAAAGATTAACTCAAAAAAACTGTTAAAACATTTTTATAAATTAACAGTAAGTATAAAAAGGAGGTACACAATACAACACAAACAATATTTCCAAGACTTACTTATTAGACCTATGTATATAATCTAATATCAAAACAATTAACTCAAAAAAATTTTCAAAAGACTTTTATAAAAAAATAAATATATGAAATAAGGCACACAATACAACACAAACACAATACTAACAAGACTGATTTAAGATACCTGTTGTTTCTGAGCATATTATCAAAAAAAAAGAGAGAGAAATTAATTCAATAATACTTTTAAAATATTTTTATAAATAAACAAAAAATACAAAAAGGAGGTACAAAATTCAACACAAGCACAATATTAACAAGACTAACTTATCAGACCTCTGTATATAATCTAATATTTTAAAAATTACCTCAAAAAAACTTTAAAAACACTTTTATTAATACATAATAAATATAAAAAGTGGTACACAATATACCACAAAGAAAACATTTCCAAGACTGACTTATGAGACCTGTTTTTTGTGAGCGTACAATCAAAAAAAAGATTAACTCCAAAATGCTATTAAAAGATTTTTATACATAAACAATAACTATAAAAAGGAGATACAGATCACCACACAAAGACAATATTTTGAAGACTGACTTATTAGACTTATTTATATAGTATACTATAAAAAATGAACTGAAAAATTTTCAAAAGAACTTATACATAAATAATGACCATTAAAAGGGGGTACACAATACAACACAAACGAAATACTATGAAGACTGACATACTAGACACTATTTTCTGTTACTTTTATCCAAGAAATATATTAATTAAAAAAAAATGTGGTTCAAAATGTTACAAATAAGAATCCTAAAACGTGGGACACAGTACAACGCTAACACAATATTTCCAAGACTGCCTTTACAACTCTTTTTGTTATCCTACCCATCAAAAAAAAAAAAAAAAGATGAACTCGAAAAAAACTTTTAAAAGATTTTATAAATAAATAATAAATATAAAATAGGGTACAAAATAAAACACAAACACAATATTAATAAGAATGACTAAGGAGACCTGTTTTTTGTAATCCTAGTAACAAAAGAAAAACATTAAAAAAACTTTCAATATATATTTATAAATAAACAATAAATACATAAAGGAGGTACACAATACAACACAAACACAATATTTCCAACACTGACTTGTTAGAGCTCTTTGTTGTGAGCCTATTATAAAAAAAAAAAAGAAAAGATTAACTCAAAATAACTTTTAAAAGACATTTATAAATTAAAATAAACATAAACAGGCGATACACAATGCTCTACAAATGCAACATTTCCAAGGCTGACTTATTAGACCTTTTTTGTTACAGTATTACCAAAAAAAAAAAAAAAAAGATTAATTAAAAAAAAATTTTAAAAGACTTTTATAAATACATAATAAATATAAAAAGGGGTACACAATATACCACAAACAAAAAATTTCCCAGACTGAGTTATGAGACCTGTATTTTGTGAGCATAGTATTTAAAAAAATAATTAACTCCAAAATATTTTTATAAACAATTACTATCAAAGGATGTACACAATACAACAATACAACACAAACACAGTATTTCCTTGACTGATTTATTAGGCCTGTTTATTTATATCATACTATCAAAAAAATGAGATAAACTTAAAAAAAACTTTTAAAAGACTTTCATAAATAAGTAATAAATACAAAAAGAGGGTACACAATACAACACAAAAAAATACTATGAAGTCTGATGCACCAGAAACTATTTTATATTACATTTATCTAAAAAATATATTACCTCAAAAAAAAAAGTTTTACAAAATGTTATAAATAAGAATTATACAATGTGTGACACAATACAACAGCAACACAATATTTCCAAGACTGACTTTTAGGACTCTTTTTCTTATCCTACCATCAAAAAAAAAAAAAGAAATTAACTCAAAAAATTTTTTAAAAGATTTTATAAATAAATAATAAATATAAAATAAGGTACACAATACAACACAAACACAATATTTCCAAGACTGACGTATTAGACCTCTGTTTTGTGAGCCTAGTATCAAAAAAAAAAAAAGATTAAGTCAAAGTAAATTTTAAAAAACTTTTATAAACTAATAATAAACATTAAAAGGGGGTACACAATATGCCACAAACACAATATTTCCAAGACTAACTTATGAGAAGTGTTACTGTTACCCTAGTACCCAAAAAAAAAAGATTTATTCAAAATAAGTTTTAATGTACTTTCATAAATAAATAATGAATATAAAAAGAGGGTACACAATACAATACAAACAAAATACTAAGAAGATTGACAAACTAGACATTATTTTCTGTTACATTTCTCCAAAAAATATATTAACTCAAAAAAATTGTTTTAAAACCTGTTATAAATAATAACTATAAAATGTGGGACACAGTACAACACCAACACAATATTTCCAAGGCTGACTTTTAGAACTCTTTTTCTTATCCTGCCATCAAAAAACAAACAAAAAAAAAAAAGATTAACTCAAAAAAAAACCTTTAAAAGATTTTATAAATAAATAATAAATATAAAATAGGGTACACAATACAACACAAACACAATATTTCCAAGACTGACTTATTAACCCTCTCTGTTGTGAGCCTACTATCAAAAAAAAAAAAGATTAACGCAAAATAACTTTTAAAAGACATTTATAAATTAATAATAAACATAAAAATGGGATGCAAAACACTACTAACGCAACATTTCCAAGGCTAACATTTTAGACTTGTTTTTTCTTACCCTATTACCCAAAAAAAAAAAAAAAAAAAAATTAACTCAAAAAAACTTTTAAAAGATTTTTATAATAAGTATAAAAAGGAGGTACATAATCCAACACAAACACAATATTTTCAAGATTGATTTATTACACTATTTATATATCCTATTATAAAACAAGAACGCAAAATACTTTCAAAAGATTTTATTTAAAAATAATGACTATAAAAAGGGGATACACAATATAACACAAAAACAGTATTTCCTTCACTGACTTATTAGACCGGTTTTTTTTCATGTCCTACTATCAAAAAAAAAAAAAGATAAATGGAAAAAAACTTTTAAAAGACTTTCATAAACAAATAAAAAATAAAAAACAGGGTAAACAATACAACATAAACAAAATACTGTGAAGACTGACTTACAGGACACTATTTTCTGTTACATTTATGCAAGAAAGAGATTAACTCAAAAACAAATTGTTTTGCAAAATGTTATAAATAAGAATTATAAAATATGGGACACAGTACAACAGCAACACAATATTTCCAAAACTGACTTTGAGAATTCATTTTGTTATCCTACCATCAAAACAAAAAAAAAATTAACTCAAAAAAACTTTTTAAAGCTTTTATAAATAAATAATAAATATAAAGAAGGTACACAATACAACACAAACACAATATTAACCAGAGTGAATTATGAGACCTCTTTTGTGTGAGCCTAGTATCAAAAAAAATTAACTAAAAGAAATTAATATATATTTATAGATACACAATATATGTAAAAAGGAGGTATACAATACAAAACAAACACAATATTTCCAAGACTGACTCATTAGACCTTTGTGTTCTGAGCCTGCTATCAAAAAAAAAGAAAAAGATTAACTCAAAATAACTTTTAAAACACTTTTATAAATTAATAATAAACAAAAAAAAGGGATACATAATACACTACAAATGCAAGATTTCCAAGGCTGACTTGTTAGACCTGTTTTTTGTTACCCTATTACTGAAAAAAAACATTAATTCAAAAAAACGTTGAAAAGATTTTTATAAATAAACAGTAAGTATGAAAAGGAGGTACACAATACAACACAATCTTTCCAAGACTGACTTATTAAAATTATGTATATAATCTAATATCAAACAATTAACTCAAAAAAACTTTCAAAAGACTTTTATAAATAAATGAAAATATGAAATAAGATACACAATACAACGCAAACACAATATTAACAAGACTGATTTATGAGACTTGTTGTTTCTGAGAATATATTCAAAAAAAAGAGAAATTAATTCAATAATACTTTTAAAAGATTTTTATAAATAAACAAAAAATATAAAAAGGAGGTACACAATAAAACACAAATACAATTATTAACAAGACTAACTTATCAGACCTCTGTAGATAATTCTAATATTAAAAAAATTAACTCAAAAAAACTTTCAAAAGACTTTTATTAATACATAATAAATATAAAAATGGCTACACAATAAAACACAAAGAAAAAATTTCCAAGACTGACTTATGAGACGTGTTTTTTTGTGAGTGTACTATCAAAAGAAAAGATTAACTCCAACATAGTAATAAAAGATTTTTATAAACAATAACTATAAAAAGGAGGTACACAACACCACACACAATATTTTCAACACTGACTTATTAGACATATTTATATATCCTACTATAAAAAAATGAACTGAAAAAAGTTGAAAAGATTTTATAAATAAATAATGACTATTAAAAGGGGGTATACAATACAACCAAAATATAATATTTCCTTGACTGAATTACTAGACTGGTTTTTAAATATCCTCCTATCAAAAAAAAAAGAAAAGATAAACTCAAAAAACTTTTAAAAGACCTTCAAAAACAAATAATATATACAAAAAGAGGGTACACAATACAACACAAAGGAAATACTATGAAGAATGATGTACTAGACACTATTTTGCATTACTTTTATTTAAGAAATAAAACAACTCTAAAAATTGTGTGACAAAATGATATAAATAATTATAAAACGTGTGACAGTACAACAACAACAAAATATTTCCAAGACTGCCTTTACAACTCTTTTTGTTATCCCACTATCAAAAAAAAAATAGATTAACTCAAAAAAAAATTTTTTTAAGATTTTATAAATAAATAATAAATATAAATTAGGCTACACAATAAAATACACACAAAATATCAAGAAGAATGACTACGGAGACCTGGTTTTTTTTGAGCCTAGTAACAGAAAAAAAAAAGATTAAAAAACACTTTTAATATATAATTATAAATAAACAATAAATATAAAAAGGAGGTACACAATAAACATAAACACAATATTTCCGACACTGACTTATTAGACCTCTGTGTTGTGAGCCTACTATGAAAAAAAAAAGATTAACACAAAATAACTTTTAAATGACATTTATAAATAAATAATAAACATAAAAAGGAGATGCACAATATACTACAAACGCAACATTTCCAAGGCTGACTTATCAGAGGTGTTTTTTGTTACCCTAGTACCAAAAAGAAAAGGTTAACTCAAAAAAACTTTGAATAGATTTATATAATTAAACAATAAGTATAAAAAGGAGGTACACAATACAACACAAACACGGTATTTCCAAACACCTCCTTGTTAAACCTATGTATATAATCTAATATCAAAAAATTGACTCAAAAAACTTTCAAAAGACTATTATAAATAAATAAAAATATAAAATAAGGTACACAATACAACACAAACACAAGATTTCCAAGACTGACTTATGAGACCTGTTCTTTCTGAGTGTATTACAGAAAAAAACATTAATTCAAAAATACTTTTAAAAGATTTTTATAAACAAAAAATATGAAAAGGAGGTACACAATAAAACACAAACACAATATTTCCAATACTGACTTATTAGATCTATGTATATAATCTAATGTCAAAAAAATTAAGTCAAAAAAAACTTTTAAAAGACTTTTATTAATACAAAATAAATATAAAAGAGGGTACACAATATACCACAAAGAAAAAATTTCCAAGACTGGCTTATGAGACCTGTTTTTTGTGGGCATACTTTCAAAAAAAGAAAAAAAGATTAACTCCAACATAGTATTAATAGATTTTTATAAATAAAAAATAACTATAAAAAGGAGGTACACAACACCACACAAACACAATATTTTCAACGCTGACTTATTAGACCTATGCATATATCCTACTATAAAAGGATGAACTGAAAAACTTTCAAAATATTTTATAAATAAATAATAACTATTAAAAGGGGGTACACAATACAACACAAACGAAATACTATGAAGACTGACATATTGGACACTATTTTCTGTTACTTTTATCCAAGAAATATATTAACTCACAAAAAATATTTTACAAAATGTTATAAATAACAATTATAAAATATGGGACACAGTACAACACCAACACAATATTTCCAGGCTGACTTTTAGAACTCTTTTTCTTATCCTGCCATCAACAAACAAACAAAAAAAAAAGATTAACTCAAAAAAAAACTTTTAAAAGATTTTATAAATAAATAATAAATATAAAATGGGGTACACAATACAACACAAACACAATATTTCCAAGACTGACTTATTAGCCTTCTGTGTTGTGAGCATACTATCAAAAAAAAAGATTAATGCAAAATAACTTTTAAAAGTTTATTAATTTATTTAATTAATTAAATTAATAAAAAAAAATTTATTAATTAACAATAAACATAAAAATGGGATGCACAATACACTACTAATGCAACATTTCCAAGGCTAACATATTAGACTTGTTCTTTCTTAACCTATTACCCCCCCCCAAAAAAAAAGATTAACTCAAAAAAACTTTTAAAAGATTTTTATAAATAAATAATAATGATAAAAATGAGGTACACAATACAACACAAACAATATTTCCAAGAAAGACTTATTAGACCTATTTATATAACCTAATATGAAAACAATTAACTCAAAGAAACTTTCAAAAGACCTTTCCAAATAAAAAAAAAATATAAAATAAGGTATACAATTCAACACAAACACAATATTAACAAGACTGACTTATGAGACCTATTGTTTCTGAGCATATTATGAAAAAAAGATTAATGCAAAAATACGTTTAAAAGATTTTTGTAAATAAACAAAAAATGTAAAAATTAGGTACACAATACAACAAAAACAAAGTATTAACAAGACTGACTTATAAGACCTATGTATATAATCTAAAATAAAAAAAAACTCAAAAAAACTTTAAAAGGACATTTATAAATACATAATAAATATAAAAAGTGGTACACAATATACCACAGAAAAAAATATCCCAGGCTAACTTATTAGACCTGTTTTTTTGAGCATACTATCAAAAAAAAAAAAAAGATTAACTCCAAAATACTTTTAAAAGATTTTTATAACAATAAGTATAACAAGGAGGTACACAATCCAACACAAACACAATATTTTCAAGACTGATTTATTACACTATTTATATATCCTATTATAAAACAAGAACGCAAAATACTTTCAAAAGATTTTATAAAGAAATAATGAATATAAAAAGGGGAAACACAATATAACACAAACACAATATTTCCTTCACTGACTTATTAGACTGGTCATTTTCATATCCTACTATCAAAAAAAAAAAGATAAATGGAAAAAAACTTTTAAAAGACTTTCATAAACAAATAATAAATAAAAAAAAAAATCAAATGATGATGGCTTAGCTGTACCAGATCTAAAACTATACTATAGAGCAGCAGTTACCAAAACTATTTGGTATTGGCTAAGGAATAGATTAGTTGATCAGTGGAATAGATTAGGTTCAAAGGGATAAAACAGTCAACAAATATAGCAACCTAGTCTTTGACAAACCCAAAAGATCCCAGCTTTTGGGATAAGAACTTACTGTTTGATAAAAATTGCTGGGAAAATTGGAAACTAATATGGCAGAAACTAGGCATTGATCCATACTTAACGCCGTACACCAAGATAAGGTCAAAATGGGTTCATGACCTAGGCATAAAGAATGAAATAATTAATAAATTAGAGGAACATAGGATAGTTTACCTCTCAGACCTGTGGAAGGGGAAGGTTTTTATGACCAAAGCAGAACTAGAGATCATTACTGATCACAAAATAGAAAATTTCGATTATACCAAACTGAAAAGTTTTTGTACAAACAAAACTAATGCAGACAAGATTAGAAGGGAAGCAATAAACTGGGAAAATATTTTTACAGTCAAAGGTTCTGATAAAGGCCTCATTTCCAAAATATATAGAGAATTAACTCTAATTTATAAAAAATCAAGCCATTCTCCAATTGAAAAATGGTCAAAGGATATGAACAGACAATTCTCAGATGAAGACATTGAAACTATTTCTAGTCATATGAAAAGATGCTCCAAGTCATTATTAATCAGAGAAATGCAAATTGGGACAACTCTAAGATACCACTACACACCTGTCAGATTGGCTAAGATGACAGGAACAAATAATGATGATTGTTGGAGGGGATGTGGGAAAACTGGGACATTGATTCATTGTTGGTGGAGTTGTGAACGAATCCAACCATTTTGGAGAGTAGTTTGGAACTATGTTCAAAAAGTTATCAAACTGTGCATACCCTTTGATCCAGCAGTGTTACTACTGGGATTATATCCCAAAGAGATTATAAAGAAGGGAAAGGGACCTGTATGTGCACGAATGTTTGTAGCAGCCCTTTTTGTAGTGGCTAGAAACTGGAAACTGAATGGATGTCCATCAGTTGGAGAATGGCTGAATAAATTGTGGTATATGAAAATTATGGAATATTACTGTTCTGTAAGAAATGACCAACAGGATGATTTCAGAAAGGCCTGGAGAGACTTACACGAACTGATGCTAAGTGAAATGAGCAGGACCAGGAGATCATTATATACTTCAACAACAATACTAGATGATGACTAGTCCTGATGGATCAGGCCATCCTCAGCAACAAGAACAACCAAATCATTTCTAATGGAGCAGTAATGAACTGAACTAACTATACCCAGAAAAAGAACTCTGGGAGATGACTAAAAACCATTACATTGAATTCCCAGTCCCTATATTTATGCACACCTGCATCTTTGATTTCCTTCACAAGCTAATTGTACAATAATTCAGAGTCTGATTCTTTTTGTACAGCAAAATAATGTTTTGGTCATGTATACTTATTGTGTATCTAAGTTATATTTTAATATATTTAACATCTACTGGTCATCCTGCCATTTAGGGGAGGGGGGGGGGGTAAGAGGTGAAAAATTGGAACAAGAGGTTTGGCAATTGTTAATGCTGTAAAGTTACCCATGTATATATCCTGTAAATTAAAGGCTATTAAATAAAAAAATAAAAAAAAAAATAAAAGACTTTCATAAACAAATAATAAATAAAAAACAGGGTAAACAATACAACACAAATGAAATACTATGAAGACTGACTTACAGGACACTATTTTCTGTAACATTTATGCAAGAAAGAGATTAACTCAAAAACAAATTGTTTTACAAAATGTTATAAATAAGAATTATAAAATATGGGACACAGTACAATAGCAACACAATATTTCCAAAACTGACTTTTAGAATTCATTTTGTTATCCTACCATCAAAAAAAAAATTAACTCAAAAAAACTTTTTAAAGCTTTTATAAATAAATAATAAATATAAAAAAGGTACACAATACAACCCAAACACAATATTAACCAGAGTGAATTATGAGACCTCTTTTGTGTGAGCCTAGTATCAAAAAAAAATAACTAAAAAAAACTTAATATATATTTATAGATACACAATAAATGTAAAAAGGAGCTACACAATATAACACAAACACAACATTTCCAAGACTGACTCATTAGACCTTTGTGTTCTGAGCCTGCTATCAAAAAAAAAAAAAAAAGACTAACTCAAAATAACTTTTAAAAGACTTTTATAAATTAATAATAAACAAAAAAAAAGGATACACAATGCACTACAAATGCAAGATTTCCAAGGCTGACTTGTTAGACTTATTTTTTGTTACCCTATTACTGAAAAAAAACATTAACTCAAAAAAAGTTGAAAAGATTTTTATAAATAAACAGTAAGTATAAAAAGGAGGTACACAATACAACACAATCTTTCCAAGACTGACTTATTAAAACTATGTATATAATCTAATATCAAAACAATTAACTCAAAAAAACTTTCAAAAGCCTTTTACAAATAAATGAAAATATGAAATAAGGTACACAATACAACACAAACACAATATTAACAAGACTGATTTGTGAGACCTGTTGTTTCTGAGAATATATTCAAAAAAAGAGAAATTAATTCAATAATACTTTTAAAAGATTTTTATAAAGAAAGAAAAAATACAAAAAGGAGGTACAAAATACAACACAAGCACAATATTAACAAGACTAACTTATCAGACCTCTGTATATAATCTAATATTAAAAAAATTAACTCAAAAAAACTTTCAAAAGACTTTTATTAATACATAATAAATATAAAAATGGCTACACAATAAACTACTAAGAAAAATTTTCCAAGACTGACTTATGAGACGTGTTTTTTGTGAGTGTACTATCAAAAAAAAAGATTAAATCCAACATAGTATTAAAAGATTTTTATAAATAAACAATAACTATAAAAAGAGGTACACAATACCACACAAACACAATATTTTCAACACTGACTTATTAATAAACATAAAAAGGGGATGTACAATACACTACAAATGCAACATTTCCAAGGCTGACTTATCAGAGGTGTTTTTTGTTACCCTAGTACCAAAAAGAAAAGGTTAACTCAAAAAAACTTTGAATAGATTTATATAATTAAACAATAAGTATAAAAAGGAGGTACACAATACAACACAAACACGGTATTTCCAAAGACTTCCTTGTTAAACCTATGTATATAATCTAATATCAAAAAATTGACTCAAAAAACTTTCAAAAGACAATTATAAATAAGTAAAAATATAAAATAAGGTACACAATACAACACAAACACAATATTAGCAAGACTGACTTATGAGACCTGTTGTTTCTGAGTGTATTACAGAAAAAAACATTAATTCAAAAATACTTTTAAAAGATTTTTATAAACAAAAAATATGAAGAGGTACAAAATACAACACAATAAAACACAATAATAAAACAGGAGGTACACAATAAAACACAAACACAATATTTCCTTCACTGACTTATTAGACTGGTCATTTTCATATCCTACTATCAAAAAAAAAAGATAAATGGAAAAAAACTTTTAAAAGACTTTCATAAACAAATAATAAATAAAAAACAGGGTAAACAATACAACACAAATGAAATACTATGAAGACTGACTTACAGGACACTATTTTCTGTTACATTTATGCAAGAAAGAGATTAACTCAAAAACAAATTGTTTTACAAAATGTTATAAATAAGAATTATAAAATATGGGACACAGTACAACAGCAACACAATATTTCCAAAACTGACTTTGAGAATTCATTTTGTTATCCTACCATCAAAAAAAAAAAAATTAACTCAAAAAAACTTTTTAAAGCTTTTATAAATAAATAATAAATATAAAAAAGGTACACAATACAACCCAAACACAATATTAACCAGAGTGAATTATGAGACCTCTTTTGTGTGAGCCTAGTATCAAAAAAAAAAATAACTAAAAAAAACTTAATATATATTTATAGATACACAATAAATGTAAAAAGGAGCTACACAATATAACACAAACACAACATTTCCAAGACTGACTCATTAGACCTTTGTGTTCTGAGCCTGCTATCAAAAAAAAAAAAAAAAGACTAACTCAAAATAACTTTTAAAGACTTAAAATTAATAATAAACAAAAAAAAGGATACACAATGCACACAAATGCAAAATTTCCAAGGCTGACTTATTAACTTATTTTTATTACCCTATACTGAAAAAAACATTAACTCCAAAAAAGTTGAAAAATTTTATAAATAAACAGTAAGTATAAACAGGATACACAATACAACCAATCTTTCAAACGCTTAATAAAACTATGTATATAATCTAATATCAAAACAATTAACTCAAAAAACCAAAACCTTTTACAAATAAATGAAAATATGAAATAAATTACACAATACAACACAAACACAATATTAAAAGACTAGTTTGTGAGACCTGTTATTTCTGAAATATATTCAAAAAAAAAGAAATTAATTCAATAATACTTTTAAAGATTTTTATAAAGAAAGAAAAAAATACAAAAAGGATTACAAAAATACAACACAAGCACAAATTAACAAGACTAACTTATCAGACCTCTGTATAATCTAATATTAAAAAATTAACTCAAAAAACTTTCAAAAGACTTTTATTAATACATAATAAATATAAAAATGGCTACACAATAAACTACAAAGAAAAAATTTCCAAGACTGACTTATGAGATGTGTTTTTTGTGAGTGTACTATCAAAAAAAAAAGATTAAATCCAACATAGTATTAAAAGATTTTTATAAATAAACAATAACTATAAAAAGGAGGTACACAATACCACACAAACACAATATTTTCTACACTGACTTATTAATAAACATAAAAAGGGGATGTACAATACACTACAAATGCAACATTTCCAAGGCTGACTTATCAGAGGTGTTTTTTGTTACCCTAGTACCAAAAAGAAAAGGTTAACTCAAAAAAACTTTGAATAGATTTATATAATTAAACAATAAGTATAAAAAGGAGGTACACAATACAACACAAACACGGTATTTCCAAAGACTTCCTTGTTAAACCTATGTATATAATCTAATATCAAAAAATTGACTCAAAAAACTTTCAAAAGACAATTATAAATAAATAAAAATATAAAATAAGGTACACAATACAACACAAACACAATATTAGCAAGACTGACTTATGAGACCCGTTGTTTCTGAGTGTATTACAGAAAAAAACATTAATTCAAAAATACTTTTAAAAGATTTTTATAAACAAAAAATATGAAGAGGTACAAAATACAACACAATAAAACACAATAATAAAACAGGAGGTACACAATACAACACAAACACAATATTTCCAATACTGACTTATTAGATCTATGTATATAATCTAATGTCAAAAAAAAATTACCTCAAAAAAACTTTTAAAAGACTTTTATTAATACAAAATAAATATAAAAGAGGGTACACAATATACCACAAAGAAAAAATTTCCAAGACTGGCTTATGAGACCTGTTTTTTGTGGGCATACTATCAAAAAAAGAAAAAAACATTAACTCCAACATAGTATTAATAGAATTTTATAAATAAACAATAACTATAAAAAGTAGGTACACAACACCACACAAACACAATATTTTCAATGCTGACTTATTAGACCTATGTATATATCCTACTATAAAAGGATGAACTGAAAAACTTTCAAAAGGTTTTATAAATAAATAATGACTATTAAAAGGGGGTACACAATACAACACAAACGAAATAATATGAAGACTGATATATTGGACACTATTTTCTGTTACTTTTATCCAAGAAATATATTAACTCAACAAAAATGTTTTATAAAATGTTATAAATAAGAATTATAAAATGTGGGATACAGTACAACACCAACACAATATTTCCAAGACTGACTTTTAGGAGTCTTTTTCTTATCCTACCATCAAAAAAAAAAAAAAAAGAGAGAGAGAGATTAACTCAAAAAAACTTTTAAAAGATTTTATAGATAAATAATAAATATAAAATTAGGTACACAATACAACACAAACACAATATTAAGAACATTAACTTAGGAGACCTGTTTTTTGTGAGCCTAGTAACAAAAAAATAGATTGAAAACACTTTTAATATATATTTATAAATAAGCAATAAATATGAAAAAGAGGTACACAATACAACACAAACACAATATTTCCAAGACCTATTAGACCTCTGTTTTTTGAGTCTAATACCAAAAAATAAAGATTAAGTCAAAATAAATTTTAAAAGACTTTTATAAACTAATAATAAACATTAAAAGGGGGTACACAATATGCCACAAACGCAATATTTCCAAGACTGACTTAACAGACCTGTTGTTGTTACCCTAGTACCAAAAAAACCAGATTTATTCAAAAAATGTTTTAAAGTACTTTCATAAATAAATAATAAATATAAAAAGAGGGTACACAATACAACACAAACAAAATCCTAAGAAGATTGACAAACTAGACACTATTTTCTGTTACATTTATCCAAAAATATATTAACTCAAAAAATTGCTTTAAAAAATGTTATAAATAATAACTATAAAATGTGGGACACAGTACAACACCAACACAATATTTCCAGGGCTGACTTTTAGAACTCTTTTTGTTATCCTGCCATCAAAAACCAAGCAAAAAAAAAAAGATTAACTAAAAAAAATTTTTTTAATGATTTTATAAATAAATAATAAATATAAAATAGGGTACACAATACAACACAAACAGAATATTTCCAAGACTGACTTACTAGACCTCTGTATTGTGAGCCTGCTGTCAAAAAAAAATTAACTCAAAATAACTTTTAAAAGGTTTTCATAAATTAATAATAATATAAAAGGGGGTACACAATACACCACCAACGTAATATTTCCAAGACTGACTTATTAGATCTGTTTTTTGTTACCCTAGTAGCAAAAAATAAAAGATTAACTCAAAAAAATTTTAAAAGATTTTTATAAAAAAACAAGAAGTATAAAAAGCAGGTACACAATACAACACAAACACAATGTTAACCATAGTGAATTATGAGACCTCTTTTGTGTGAGCCTAGTATCAAAAAGAAAAAAAAACATTAACTAAAAAACACTTTCAATATATATTTATAGATAAACAATAAATGTAAAAAGGAGGTACACAATATAACACAAACAAAATATTTCTAAGACTGACTTATTAGACCTTTGTGTTGTGAGTTTACTATCAAAAAAAAAAAAGATTAACTGAAAATAACTTTTAAAAGACTTTTATAAATAAATAAAATTATAAAATAAGGTACACAATATAAAACAAACACAATACTAACAAGACTGATTTATGAGACCTGTTGTTTCTGAGCTTATTATAAAAAAAAAGAGTTTAATTCAATAATACTTTTAAAAGATTTTTATAAATAAACAAAAAATATAAAAAGGAGGTACACAATACAACACAAACACAATATTTCCTAGACTGACTTATTGCACTTATTCATATATCCTACTATAAAAAGATTAACTCAAAAGAACTTTTAGAAGGTTTTTATAAATTAATAATAAATATAAAAAGGGGTACAAAATACAACACAACAAAATATTACCAAGACCAACTTAGTAGACACTGTTTTCTGTTACTATTTTCCAAAAAATATATTACCTCCAAAAATTGTTTTACAAAATGTTATAAATAATTATAAAAGTGGGTACACAATAAACCTAAAACACATTATTTCCAAGAGTGACTTATTAGATCTGGTTTTGTTATCCTATTACAAAAAAAAAAAAGTTTACACAAAAATACTTTTAAAAGACTTTTAAAAATAATTAATAAACATAAAAAAGGGGTAAACAATACAACACAAGTGCAATATTTCCAAGACCTCTTATTAAACCTTGTTTATATATCCTACAACCAAAAAACTTAAGTCAAAAACATCTTCAAAAGTTCATGAAAAATAAATTATAAATATAAAAATCAGTACACAATACAACACAAACAAAATATTACCAAGACTGACTTAGTTTTTTAAGTAGGCATTGTTTTCTGTTACTGTATTAACTATAAAAAGGAGATACACACATACAGCACAAAGACAATGTTTCTAACACTGACTTATTAGACCTGTTTTCTATTACACTTTTACCCCCCAAAATAGATTAACTCCAAGAAAATTTTTTACAGAATAATATATAAATAAGTAATAACCATAAAAGGGGGTACACAGTACAACACAAACACAATATTTCCAGGACTGATTTATTAGGCAGTTTTCTTCTACCCTTTTATCCAAAAAAATAAAAAGATTAACAATTTTAAAAAGCATGATATAAATTAATAATAAATATAAAAGTGGGGTACACAATACAAACACAATATTTCCAAGACTGACTTATTAGACATTCTTTTCTGTTACTTTTTATGTCAAAAATAGATTAACTTAAAACGTTTGTTTTAAAGAAAGGTATAAATAAATAATAAACATAAAAAGAAGATACACAATGCAACACACAATTTTTCCAGGACTGGTTTATTAGACACTATTTTCTGTTACTTTTTTACCCCCCCAAAAAAGATTAATTCAAAAAAAATTTAATGATATATATAAATAATAAATATAAAAAGGGAGTAACACAATACAACACAAATACTATATTTCCAAGACTGGCTTATTAGTTTTATTTTACTCTTTTATCCAAAAAATAATAAAGATTAACATAACATTTTAAAAAGAATGATATAAATAAATAATAAATATAAAAGAGGGGTATAAAATACAATACATAAACAATATTTCCAAGACTGACTTATTAGACATTATTTTCTCTTACCTTTTTATCTAAAAAACAGATTTACTCAAAGATATTTTTCAAGAATTTTATAAATAACAGATATCAAAAGGTGTTCATAATGCAATACAAACACAATATTTCCAAAACTGACTTATTAGACACTGTTTTACCCTTTTATCCAAAAAAAATAGATTAACTCAAAAAAATTTTTACAAGAAGTTTTTAAATAAAATAAATACAAAAAGAGGTATACAAAGCCAGGGCTCGTCAAACTTTTTAAATAAGGGGCTAGTTCACTGTCCCTCAGACTGTTGGAGCGCCGGACTATAGTATAAACAAAATCTTGGTTTTGTGGGCCTTTAAATAAAGAAACTTCATATCCCTGGGTGAGGGGGATAAATGTCCTCAGCTGCTGCATGTGGCCTGTGGGCTGTAGTTTGAGGATCCCTGCAATGCACAATACTCCCAAGACTGATTTATTAGACACTATTTTCTCTTACCCTTTCAATGAATAATAGACTTACTGAAAAAAAAATTTAAAGAATGTTATAAATAAATAATAAATATGTAAAGGGGTTACACAATACAACACAATTTACTTAAACTAACATATTAGACACTGTTTTCTGTTACCTTTAATCCAAAAAACTGAAATATTAACATAAAAGAATTTTTACAAGAATTTTTTATATAAATAATAAATATAAAAAGGGGTCACACAATGAACCGCTCACACAAAATTTCCAAGATTGACTTATCAGACAATGTTTTCTGTTACCCTTTTATCAAAAAGGTAGATTAAAAATATTTAAAGGATGTTATAAATACATAATAATTAGAAAATGGGGGTACACAATATAACAAATACAATATTTCCAAGACTGACTTATTAGACACTGTTTTCTCTTATCCTTTTATCAAAAAAATAATATTAACTCAAAACAACTCTTAAAAGATTTTTCTAAATAAATAATAAATATAAAGAGTACACACATGTACAACACAAACACAATATTACAAAGACTGAGTTATTATACACTGTTTTCTGTTACCCTTTTATCTAAAAAATAGATTAACTCAAAAACAATTTTACAAGAATGTTATAAATAAAAAATATAAAATGAGGTACACACATACAACACAAACACAATATTTCCAAGACTGACCCATTAGACACTTTTTTCTGTTATGCTTTCATTCAAAAAATAAAAAGATTAACTTAAAATTTTTACAAGAATCATTTTAATAAATAACAAATATAAAAAGGGGTACACACATATACCACTCACACAATATTTCCAAGACTGACTTATTAGATACTGTTTTCTGTTACCCTTTCATCCCCAAAATAGCTTAACTGAAAAAAATTTTTAAAAGAATGTCATAAATAAGCAATAAATATATAATGGGGGTACACAATACAACACACATACAATTTACTAAGACTCACATATTAAACACTGTTTTCTGTTATCCTTTACTCCAAAAAATTAAAATATTAACTTAAAAAAATTTTAACAAGAATGTTTTAAATAAATAATAAATATAAAAAGGGGGTTCACAATACACCACTCACACAATATTTACAAGACTGACTTATTAGACACTGTTTTCTATTACTCTTTTATACCAAAAATTGATTAACTTAAAAAAATTTTAAAAGAGTGTTATAAATAAATTATAAATAAAAAGGCGGTACACAATACAACACAAATACAATATTACCCAGACTGAGTTATTAGACAGTTTTCTGTTACCCTTTTATTCAAAAAACATGATTAACTCAAAAAAGTTAAATAGATGTTATAAATAGCAAAAATAAAAACGGGGTATACAATATAACACAAACACAAATATTGTCTTATTAGAAACTGTTTTTATTACCCTTTTATTCAAAACAAAGATTAACTGAAATTTTTTTTTAAATTATGATATAAATTATATATAAAAGGGGTACACAATACAACACAAATTTAATATTACTAAGACTAACATATTAGACACTGTTTTCTGCAACCCTTTTACCCAAAAGAATAAAGATTAACCTAATTTTTTAAAAAAGAATGATATAAATAAATAATAAATATAAAAGGGGGTACATAATACAACACACAGTATTACCAACAGTGACGTATTATATACTGTTTTCTATTACCCTTTTATCCGAAAAATAAACTCAAAACCATTTTTAAAATGATGTTATAAGTAAATAATAAATATAAAAAGGGAGTACATTATACAATACATAGTATTTCTAAGAGTAACTTATTATACAGTTTTCTCTTACCCTTTTATCCTAAAAATAGATTAATTCAAATAAAATTTTTAAAGAATGTTACAAATAAATAATAAATATTAAAAAGGGGCACACAATACAACAGAAACACAATATTACAGTTATTAGACACTGTTTTCTGTTACCCTTTTATCCAAAAAAAATTATTCCCCCCAAATTTTTAAATATTATAAATAACAAATGTAAAAAGGGGATACACACATACAAAAACTAACAAAATATTTCCAAGATTGATTTATTAGACACTGTTTTCTGTTACCCATTTATTCAAAAAATAGGTTGACTCAAAAAAATTTTATGAGCATGGTATAAATAAATAATCCATATCAAAAGGGAGTACATACATACATCACAAACAAATCATTTCCAACACTGACTTATTTGACATTTTTCTGTTACCCTTTTATCCAAAAAAATAAAAAGATTAACTCAAAATATTTTTAAAATAATGCTATAATTAATAAATCTACAAAAGGGTTACACGATACAATACCACATATACAATATTTGGAAGTCTAATTAGCAACTTTTTTCTATTACCTTTTTATCTGAAAAAAAGACATTAACTCAAACAAAAAATGTTAATGTTATAAGTAAATAATAAATATAAAAAGTGGGTCAACATTTATCCTGAAAGCCAGTCTGGGGAGCTTTTTGCATCATTTGTGAGACAATACAGAAGTACAAAGTTTTTAAGCAGAACAAAAAGTCAAGATCATATAGTGAGTTAGTCCACAGGTCTCAGGATTTCTTATTTCCAATAGGTAACTTTGGGTGACATATTAAATATTCATTGTGATATGACCTAAAGACATTTCCCCCGCCTAATTCCCAAATTAGCTCTCATTTCATAACTTTCTCAAAAGCTTGCCAAAAGATAATGAATTTCTCATGGGATTCCTTTATTTAGCGTGAGACTGGATGAGTTTACTATCTGTGTAGAGTGTTTTTTCTTTGCACTTGTTTAAAAAAAAAAATACCATTACTAAAAATATGTTTTCTCCCTTTAAATGTTGGGTGTGCCCAGCCCCTCCCCCGCCCTGTATACCTAAAGAGTTATCACCTAGGAGACAACTGTTTCTCAATGTTGATCATTGCAGAATATTAGCTGTTGGAGAGCACTGGCAAGTCAGAGTTGGGTCAGCTTGAAGCTGGAGATTTTCTGGCTAATGGTGAGACCTAACTTTGCCTGCCTAGCGAGCTACCTCCAGCCCAACTTCAACAGAGGCCGACGTTGTCCCTAAAACACCTCTCTACTACATTGACTAACAATTTTACAGATACCTAGTTTTTACATGGCTTCTCCGGATAAACCGTGAGTACCTTCTTTCCTTTCCACCTCTAAAACTTTATATAGGGAATAGCCTTTTGAATACTATCTCAATGATGGGGAAGCAAAGGGGGCTGAGAAGGACCAAGCTCAGAGGTCACACAGTTGACAGAGCTTGCCTTCTTCATTAAAGAGCATATGTAACTCTAGAAGGAAGGGAGGGGAGAGCAAAAAATAAGACCTCCTTTAATTAATATGATTTGTTTAAAAACTAAATGACTTTACTGATCAGTACAATCAATTGAACTCATTTGTTTACCTTAACTTATTTACTTAACTAATTTTATTTGAAATAGTAAGGAGTACATTTAAGGAATTTATTCTGCCACAAGGTTACATGAGATAAAAATAGAGGTACAAGAATATTTGCCTAAAATTGCATATTGATGGAGTCATAATGTCTATCCAAGGGGACTGGGTGGGAAAGGACATGGGGTGGGGGAAACCATATTTCTAACTTCTTGTTTTCTGTCTCCCAAAACTTCAATAAGAAACCAAATCCTAGGGTATAACATAACAGAGGAAGGATTTGAATCCGGGCATTCTAATTCCAACTCAACCATACTCTCACATTAACTCTTTTCCTCCAAATTCTTTATCATAAAGGAAACAAAATCCCATTTCAACCGTGACCGGCGGCGAAGTTCACCAAGCTCCCAACCTCAGGTACTGGAGTCCACTGGGATGATGGGCCCGCCTCAGGAAGCCTATGCTGGTCTGCCTTGAAGAACAGGAAGGGTTATAACAGCCACTGATAAAATTAAGAGGGGGAACAAGGACATCTTAGGGGCAAAAGGGGGATGACTTATGTGTATGGATATAATACAGCAGGGTGGGCAAAGGGCGTAGAGACAAAATAAATAGTGGGGTGTTTGGGAAAGGATGAGATCTTCTTCCCCTAGCTATATCCTAGAAAATTCATAGGTGTATCAAAAGCTGGGGGAAAAAAACTGAGATAATACTATCTGTGACATTCTCCTTTTCTCCTCTTTCTTACAGCCACCAAGAAAACTCCTCTTTGGCAAAACTAGACAAGCAAGATGACTCTGAGGCATGTGTCAACGGACAAAATGTGCAGGCTAGATGGCCACAAGGCTGGTTAAAGAACGGGAATCGGGATGTCCGACGGTGCCCTTTTGCCCCCTTGAGACCACCGGGCACTCTTCTCCGGGAAGAGAGGAAGAAGCAGATGGAGTGGGCCTCCATGTGGCTGAATGAGGGGAAAGGCCCTAACACCCGTGCCTATTCATCAGGTCCCCTCCGTCCTCCTCTGGGGCCCCCACCTGTCCCAGCAGAGCCATTAGACCCTAACAACCAGAGGAAGCAGCAGGCCAAGTGGCAAAAAGTTAAGGGTGACGTTCCCATCTGCCCACCTCTTGGCATTCTAAGACCTGCTTCCGAATCTAATGTGCAAAAAAGAGAGCAACTGCGAGGTGACCACAAGCCCCCAGAGAACCCTGGGAATAATGCTAGAGGTGCCATGTGCTTACAAAATGGGAGGAGCAATCAAATGGCTAGGGTTTCCCCCTGCTCTTTAAAGCATCCCCTACAGCCACCACCCAATAACATGCAGGGAAATGGCAAGGGTTTCCCACCCCGTGGGCCACCAATGCCCAATCAAGAGCAGGTACAATATCCTGCTATCACCCAAGGGGGTCCATGGCCGCCTATGGATAATTGGATGCAACCCATCCTATTTGCAGCTTGTATGCCACAATGTTACATGCCCAATGGACAGGGCTCTTTCAATCAATATTCTTCTCCACCCTATAATATGCCATTTCCTTTTCCCTTCATGAATTCCCCAACCTTTGTTCCTTTTTTGCCTCCCTATATTTTTCCTTCCCCTCCTATCAACCCTCTACCTTTCCATGGTCCTCCTTACCCAAACAGAAGGAACAACTGAAGCCTGAAAGAAGTATGGGGAAGTGAAAGTATAACTTCCTTTTGTTATACTTATATTTGGAAGAATTTCCCTCTAGTTATTATGTCAAAAGGAAACCCAATAAAAAGTTCTGATACTTGAAAGACTGGCAGTTATTACTTTAAAACACATTAAAGAGACTTAGAGAAAGTCTCGGGTTTTTCCACCCCATTAGGATAGCACAGAAGAATTTCATTGACATTTTCCTTGTAGATTAATTAATCGTGGGCCACCCTAGCAAAAACAATGGGTAATAATGGGCACAGTTTGGGGTTTGGAGATCGAATATTTAAAAAATGAATGGTTTCTACCATTTCCCCACATGGGACAATGCAGAGGATCACAGGATTTATAACTGGAAGTGACCTTTCCAACACAAGAAAGTAATGACCAAAGTCACGGGGCCACATAATAGAGCAAAGATTCAAATCCGGGCATTACCCTCCCACTAGCTCTTTTCCTTCAAATTCTTTATCATAAAGGAAACAAAATCCCATTTCACATGTGTGTAGCCAAGTTCACCAAGCCCCCAGTCTCAGGTATGGGAGTCCACTGGGAATCTAAGATGACACTCATGTAGTGAAATCACCAGAATTCACAAACTCTTAGTTTTCCATGTCCATCTAACCAAACTTATATTGCCCTAGAGACTAATTATATTTCCCCAAGTCAGTCCAACTGTAATCCTTACTTCAAATTAATTTGATATCAGTTTGGGGGAGGAGAGTGACCTGGTATAGCCCTACATACTCACAAGGTAAGGTAGATACTTTCACAAGCAGGAATAAGAGATTTGAATTTTTGTCAAACTCTAATAGTTTCTGGAATGGATGCCTACAAATTAGAAATATATTCTAGGAGCACAAGATGACAGGATTTAGAACTCTGAGGGGCCTTAGAGATCACTGAGGAAAAGGCCCTCATTTTGCACAGAAATTAAGGGTCTGAGGCGGGGTCAGGGAAAGAGACCTCGCCAATGATCCAGGGGAAGTGAGTGGCAGATGCTCCCTCACGGGAAAGCGAGAACTCTCTAGAGCATGGTCCACTGCTTCCTTCACTGAAGATGAACTCAAAGGAGCACAGGCCCAAGGGCCAAAAAAGACCTAGGTGTAGGTGAAGAAATGGCACAAAGAGAAATGGGACTTTGTGCTAGGCCACATGGGTAGCAAAGAGTCAAGCTGGAATTTGAACATTAGTTTAAAGAAGAGACTTCATAAAATCCTTTTAGCCTGATGATATAACAGTAATACTTTTACTTTACTTTTGAATTAATAATGTGCCAAGTCCAGGGAATCCCATGCTGGATGGGAACAGTTTTCCCTGTGATTTTTTTCCTGTCCCTTGCCAATGTTGTATCAGATTTAACCCAACAGACCAGGATGCTCAGAGAGAAAATCTCCAAAAGCTTCTGGGCCCCATGTTTCATGTCTGTCTGCCCATGGAGCTTCTCAAGCAAACAGTCCGTCAGAATCCTCTGAGCTTCCTTTCTGGTTATTCATATCCAGTCACTTTAAATTGGCTTGTTCTAGACTCTGAGGTGGGAGCGCAGGGCTTTGGAGGAGCAGCTGGGTAGTGTCGAATGAATTTCCCCTCACATTGAGCATGTCCTGAAGCTGGCACCATTCCACCAACTCACTGTGGATTGGACAGAAGGATTCAGCAAATCATTCGACAGCTGCTCACTAGGAGATAGCTTCATCCCACTGTACCAAATACTTATAGCATTTTCAGCCTTAATGAATGAATGAGCTGGGCTTGCTTATGGGCATCACCAAGACCTCCCCAGCCAGATGCTAAAAGATATATAGACAAGAAGCACAGTCTGCATATCAAGCAGACTGCCAAGTGTCTGGAGAGTCCCCCAGACGGAGAGCACAAACCACCGGGGCCAGACCCATTCCTCTTCCCACTCAAGGAGTACAAACAAAGGCTCCCGTTATCTCGCTCCACAACCAATTCATCTAAACCAGAAAATACCAGCAAAGCAATCCGTTAACAATCCCTTTAATGTCATTCTGCTCCATAAACCTTTAGGGGGTACCTTCTGTATGTCCTGCTAAGTTATAAGGGAGATACCCAGACCCAATGAGAGAGTCCCTGGGCCTATGACGGGGAGGACACAATGATAAGGAGAAGGTAAATAGGCAAATAACTATAAGGCAAAGCAGAGCATAAATGCTCAGGTGAGATAAAAAATCCTTGAGGAGATACAAGGAAAA
This sequence comes from Sarcophilus harrisii, assembly GCF_902635505.1. Lineage (NCBI taxonomy): Eukaryota > Metazoa > Chordata > Mammalia > Dasyuromorphia > Dasyuridae > Sarcophilus > Sarcophilus harrisii. The sequence goes on from NC_045432.1 coordinate 31,809,363, forward strand.
ACCAAGGGAGATCATGAAGGAAGTGACATTTGAATGGGATCTTCATTTAATAAGTATTTATAAAGCACACACTATAGGCTTGGCATATAGATACCAGGGCCATAAAGAACAAAACAAAACAATCTCTGCCCTCAAAGCGCTTATATATCTATCAGTGGGAGCCTGGGAGGGAATGACACAGACACAGACAACATCAAATTCTACTGAGGCAACACAGAGTCACTTGTGGAGAAGGGGAAGGGGTGACCCTAAGACTTCAGGAAGGATGACGAATATGGAAATATGTTTTGAAGAAGTGTGAAGAAGTGTAATACATATCACATTGCTTGCTGTCTAGGGGAGGAGGGGATGGGAGGGTGGGAGAAAAATTTGCAGTGCAAGGTTTTGAAAGGATGAATGCCGAAAACTATCTTTACATTGGATTTGGAAAAATAAGAAACCGTTTTAAAAAAAGATTTCAGGAATGGCTGAGTGGGTAAATAGTGAAATAGACCAAAACAAATGGTGGAAATAGACAAGCTTGGGGGAAGAATTCATTGAGCAAAAAAAAAAGGTAGGCTCAGTTCTACTCAGAACAGGCTGCTTTTTAAAAAAAATGTACATGGAACTTTCTGCGTGATGACCAGTAGGCAGTTGGAACTATAGTTCTAAACCTCATGAGAGAGTATCAGAACTGAAGCCAAGGGAGGGAATTAGAATGTTAAGGAAGGATACAGTTGTTTTCAATATTTTAGATTGTTCGGTTTAAAAAAAAAAAAAAAGCTGAGCATTCACTTCCAATATAGGTTTACTTACTTACATTTATATTTATGTTTATATTCTATTAATTAATTTATAATATATGTTTATACATAAATATAAATTAATTGATAAAATGAATATGTATATTTACTTACATTTATAAGATATATGTGTATATCCATATGAACAATTATACTATATGATAAAAACAGAACTTTTTTAAAAATAAAGAAATATTTTGAAACAATCTTTTACTTAGCAGTGGTACAACATGCTTTGTGCTCTCACCAAAAGTGTTCCTGATATTTTGTATCAAGGGCAATGTTGATCAAATGTTTCATTGTTTTTTAAAATCTTGGTTTAACTTTGTGACATAAAAATTCAAAGGTCTGTTTCTGAGCCCAATTTACATCTGTACTTGATTTTAATGATATTAGAGATGAAAAAAAAAGATTTTGAAATGATAGATTCAAATGGAAGAAGTACATCATTGGCTATGTTGACTTGGCTCAATTCCAAGTACCAGGTAGACAAAGGTTTTATTTTTTTATCTTTTGTTTGTTTTTTAAACATGACAACTTTCATCTTCCATGTCTGTTAGTTGTTCTCATAAATTAATCAGAAGGTATCACTTTTTACATTTTAACAAATGGTTTTGAAACATACATACATCCTGCCTGTAACTGGTTCTAGGAGGCTTATCACATGGTAAAAAAAAAAAAAGCCTCTGGGTATCCAGGGGGACAGTGCCAAGGCAGAGGCAAGCAGAGCCTGGTCTCTTCTCTTAGTTTGACAGATCTCTTAAAGCAACTTATTCCTGGAACAATGATGTTCTGTCAGAAACAACTAACAGAAGAGCCCTTGGGTACTCACCAACTGAGGTCAACGTGCAGCCCTATGAAAAGAGGCGGCAGGCAGCCTTTTGCCTCCAAATTTGTTTATTTGTATTAGGTGAAGACAATTACTTCAGGCCATATGACCTCAGAGATATGGTGAAGAATTTACAGGAATATGTGAATTCTTTTTCTGTATTTTATTTTCATTATTTCTGTGTTCCTCCTATGACCTGTATAATATGGGCAGGCTCATAATTAACTTGAGCCTTGGCCAGCTAGAAACATATCTACTTAACCTGAGCTGATGACATTTATCAGTATTTGATATTTATTGATATTTAGTCTATTAGCTTGACCACTATCTGCTTGATTAAGCCTGAAGGCCTGGTTTTCTGTTTCCTAAAAATCAGGTGATTTGGGGGAAACAGCAATCTTCCATTCCAATCTCTCCAAATAGCAACAACAAATTAGATGCCTCCCCCTCCCCTTCTCAAAGCTTTCTTACTTGTGACATAATCTCTTGTATAAAAGCTGTGTGTCTTTACTACTTCTTTAGCACAAGGTTTCTCTTTCTTATCTCGTGATGGGGCACCTTGTCCTCCAGATGTTTTAATAAACAACCTTTCTGCTTTCTACTGAGTGATCTTTGAGTAGTCATTTGGGGTAAGGGTCTTCTACATCCCTCACAGTTGGGGGCTCTCTGGGATGGGGTCTGTGGGGGAGACGGCTATATGCACCACGGACAGGGACAGGTGCCCACAGGGTAATTTTCTCCATGGTCTCTGGTTCTGGGTGAGCAGCCTCCCTCCCCTTTTAGAGAACAACCCGAGGCAGGGATACTCAGTGGAAAGTAAAATTGAAGATTGAAGGAAATGGAGTCCTGGTGGCTGGCATTGCAGCCTGAAAGATATATACACGTGTAAACTCAAGGTAACACTCTCGAGGGTCTGGGGGTCCATTGCCTGGGTCAAGGGAGACCCCGTGGGATTAGCCCTCCTAAATTTGTTTTTGGTGTGGACTGCTGTCGACCCCAATGATAAAGGACTTTCCTGAGGAGACTCTCGAGTGGCTGCAGGGCGTGAGGGTAACAAAGGGCCTCTGCCAAACACCTGGACTGGGTCCAAGGTTGTAAAATGGGAAAGAAGCAGTCCAAGAATTTGTATCAGGACGTTAGCTAGGGAATTCAAGACTGGGATGAACCTCCCAGATACAAAAGAGAAGAAAACTGGGAGGACTATTTGGGTATATCAGACTTAAATCTGTATGTGAAAGGTGAAAATAGCGTGTATGTGTGTGTGTATGTCTGCTTTGCATTTTTTGTTCTGTGTTAAAAGTTTGCAAGCTCATAAGAGATAAGAATTCAACCTCTGTGTTGCAGGCTTAGAAAATATCAGGCTGAATTGTGGGAATTCGAATTCATTCAGAGTAGTAATTCTTTCAGAGTGGCTCCAAATGTACTGGTCTTAGATCATGGTAAGGTAATTTGGGAACTACTTTTGGACCTCTCAAGAAAAGAAAATCTTTTTTTCTCTCTCTCTCCCTCTGCCTCTGGCAGCAGCTTTTCAGGAAGGGGGAGAGAAGGGGAAAAATAAAAATATAGATTAAAAGTTTATAGATATAGATATAAATATAGATTAAAAGTAAAAAATATAGATTAAAAGTTTTGGAAAGTTTTGAGAAAACAGAACACTGACTATCACTCCTGTAAGCAAGGAGACTGTTATCCGAACTCAGGCTGTTATCCGAACTCAGACTGTTGTGGGCCTATAAATAAAGACACTCCATAGCCCTGGGTGAGGGGGATAAATGTCCTCAGCTGCTACATCTGGCCTTGGGCCATAGTTTGAGGACCCCTGGTGAGCCTTTAGGCTAAACTTGTTAATTGTTTGTCTGCAACATTTGATTAAGAGTTTGGGGAACTTACTATATTTTAAAGAGGTACGATAATTTTGAAATTGGGGGAAATAATTTTACTGTTGCCTTGCACATGATAGATTTATTCTGAGTATAAAATCTTAAGAATTGTTTGAATATTGTGGCTTTTACAACTGAAGAAAAAAACTTTTTTTATTATTTGGTTGGACTTCAAATTGAAATGTAGGTTATAAAACAAAATGCCAGCGGCTTACCTTAGGGGAGGTCGTGTTTGTATCTCCCTACTTAAATGATTTTCAAAGTATTGGGTAATTTGTAAACTATATTATGATTTTTATAAAATTTGGTTCAAAATTAATTATGAATCTTAAAATTTAAAGTTTAAAAAAAGGTGATTTAAAGACAAGGGAAAAGAGAGATTAGTTTACAAAAGCAATTAATAGTTTAAATGCAGCATCTAGTCAGAAGGGTTATTGGTCTGGGAGTGTTTAAAGTATGTTAGAGAAGGTTTGAGCAAGTAGGCATTGGGAGGAGAGAGAGAGACAGAAAGATGGGACAGGAGAATAAAGATGATTTAAGAAGGATTGATTAGTAGGAGCAAATGATTTCAAGAAGAAATCAGGGGGAAAAGAAGGAACTGGTTGGAAAGGGTAGTCACAGAGAGATGGCTGTGAGATGGACTGTTTTTGGAGGGCGAGAGGGGGAAAGAGCAGCAGAGCAGCCGTGGAAAGGTGTAACCATTTTTGGCTGAAGAAAGAAAATGGTGATTTAAAGGGACAGGCTGCTCTTACAAGATGTTAGCTGATTGAATATTTGTTTCTTTAGATACATAATGGTAATGAATATTAAAGAATATGATCAGAAACGTGATATATAGTTTGAAAGGGTTGTTTCAAAAAAAGTTTAATTGATGTTTTCAAGAACTTTTCAGATTCTTTTTATGTGAAAATAGGATGTTTTAATTAACTGTACTGATGTCAATTATCTGAAAGGGACTCTAAAAATAATAGTTTTTTGCCTTTATCCTTTTGAAGATGTTTTTGTTATGAACAATATGTTATTTGGGATTTTTCTGTGTATTGAGTATTTTCAAAGCAAAATGATTGCTATAATATTCAACTTACTCAAGATTCAGCATCTACTTGGGTATGTAAGAATTGTGTGAATTTTCTGGGATAAATTTCTTACTGTTACTGATAGAAGGTCATGGTAAATAACCATTTGGGATTTATCTGAAACTTTGGAGATAAAATTCATTGGGCTTAGAGTTAACAGTATTTGGGAGTTTTAAAGCTCCACTCTCTGATGTGCTGAAGGTTGAGTTTTAACTGCTTATGTTAGGTTATAGTTACATTTTTGCATTTTTTTCTTCCTGTGACTGATTTCTATGATCAGAACAATAGTTAATAAGAAATGTTAATGCAATTCAAATATGTCATACTTTGCTGTTTCCAATCTGGTTATATGTAATCATTATATCCTAAATACTTAGGCAAATAAGTATTTAGCCTGGTCATCTGTCTGTTACTGGATATTTGTGTTTTGTTTTTAAAATGTTTCTAAATGATAAGAGGACAATTAACAATGGTCTGTGAAACCTAACTGCTATTTATTGGGACTATAGCCGTCTGCCTGTCCTGTGAAGCAAACTTGTTCCTTCACATAAAAACTGCTGGCCAATCTATACTGGCCTCCCCACATTTTATAGCAGTTTCAGACTGTTCTAATCTTTATTTGTTAGATTTGTTTTTTGTTCCAGATTTTGGTCACATTACAGCTATGTTGACCCGCTTTTGGGACCTGGATCAGTCCACTGATCGCTGTCAGCACACCATATCCATCCCCCTGCTTGGAATGAGAGCCAGTTCTCCACTCCTTATCAGCATGAAGCAGTTTTTGAATGAAAAACTATCGCCCCTGCCTCTGATGGACTGATATGGGGGACTTGGTAATGGTTGATGAAAAACTGTTAAACCCTGATTTGGTCATCTATTACTGTATATTTAAGATTTGGGATGGAAATTCTTAAAACTGGTAACTGTTGCTGTTAAGGAAGTTAAAATATGTTTATAATATCTATGTTCACTTTAGAATATGTAATTGTTGGGGGATTTTTTTAAGGAACCTCCTCTTGTACTAGTCTGTTATGTATAGGAACTTTAATTCACTCTTGAGATTTATATGTGGATGGTTATTTGACTTTTTAATTTTTGGAGGGATGATTCCTTTCCATGGGGAAAAAAAAGGAGAGGAAGAGATAAAGGGAAACTGGTGGATTTTTCTCAAAATACCTAAGAGAGTGGGAACCCTTAGTTTTCTGTTCACTTTGCCTTAGGTACTTCTGCCCCACCCCCTATCTCACCAGTTCTGATTGAATTGGAAGTCCTTAAAGAGTCCTTTTTTCCTTTTTATTATGCTTTAGCTTTGAAACCCCTTATTCTGTGGAATTGCCCTAAAAGACTCCATTTGGGGGACTATTTTTTTAGGAATAACCAGAAATCATACACCTTGAGACTTAGCAATCTCCAGTCCTATAACCCCAGTTTCTTAATTATTATTTCAGCATTCTCAAAGGACATTGCAGTTTTGAAATCAAGCCTCTAAAGTTCGGGGTTTGCCTGCCTTCATAGTGTAACTGCATATTCTGCTCAGAAATCCTTTCTGGAATCTAGTAGCAGCTCCTGTTCTGTCAGAGGGGACAGGCTTTAATAAACAACCTTTCTGCTTGCTACTTAGTGATCTTTGAGTAGTCATTTTGAGTAAGGATTTTCTACATCCCTCACATGACTAATATGGAAATGTTTAAAATGATTGTACATACATAACCTGTATCAGATTGCTTGCTGTCTTGGAGAAGGGGGAGGTAAGGGAGGGAGAGAGAAAAAATAGTTGGAACTCAAAATCCCTATAAAAGTAAAGACTGAAAACAATTTTACATGTAATTGGAAAAAATAAAATATGAGTAGGTAGAAATTTTTTTTTATTTAAAAAATAAAAACAAAAAACAACTAAAATGATTCAAATAAGTGTTTGGCTCAAAAGACTGCTTTGTTGTTTTTTGGAGGGTAGGAATATTTTTAATTCTGTTTTCCTCATATTTTTAAAGTAAATAGTCTTTTGTAAATTGTAAATGAGGTTAACTGGCTACATAGAACTGGGGTGTTAGTCATTTATGGTTCACGAGAGGAAGAGAAGATGTGGAAATACATACAGAATGGGGGGAGGGAGGCCCTAAGCCAATGGCAATAAAGAAATTGACTGGAAACCGCACAACACAGAGGGGATATTGTATCCAGCCTGGCTCCAAAGCTGACTCAAAAAAACTTGCTAGAATTAAGACAATTCTTGAGCTCAGACTGGCTAAGATGACAAGAAAAGATAATGACAAATGTTGGAGGGGGTGTAGGAAAGCCGGGACACTAATACGTCATTGTGAAATGATCCAACCCTTCTGGAGAGCAATCTGAAACTATGCCCAAAGGGCTATCAAACTGCATATATCCTTTGATCCAGCAGTGTCCCTACTGGGCCTGTATCCCAAAGAGATCATAAAGGAGGGAAAGGGACCCACATGTGCAGAAATGTTTGCGGCAGCCCTATTTGTAGTGGCAAGGAACTGGAAACTGAGTGGATGCCCACGTTGGAGAATGGCTGAATAAGCTATGGTATATGTATGTTATGGAATATTATTGTTCTTTAAGAAACGACCAACAGGATGATTTCAGAGAGGCTTGGAGAGACCTACATGAACTGATGTTAAAAATGAAGTGAGCAGAACCAGGAGATCATTGTACATGGCAACAACAAGATTATATGATGATCGATTCTGATGGACACAGTTCTTTTCAATAATAAAGTGATTCAGGCCAGTTCCAATGGTCTTGTGATGGAGAGAGCTATCTGAGCCCAGAGAGAGGACTGTGGGAACTGAATGTGGATCAAAACACAGTATTTTCACCCTTTTGTTGTTGTTTGTTTGCATTTTGTTTTCTTTCTCATTTTTTTCCTTTTTTGCTCTGATTTTTCTTGTGCAGCACGATAATTGTGGAAATACTTTTAAAAGCATTGCATATGTTTAACCTGTATTGGATTACTTGTTATCTAGGGGAGGGGGTGGGAGAAAGTGAAGGAAAAAACAGAATACAAGGTTTTTCAAGAGTGAATGTTGAGAATTAGCTATGCATATGCTTTGAAAATACAAAGCTTTAATAATAAAAAGTACTTGCTACTCCAAAACAGAACATAAGAGAAGAGAAGGGGGCAGGGGACAGAAATTTGGGAAGCAGAACCAGTGAATAAGACAGAGATTACTTTAAAACTTTTTTTACTTTAAAAGTAAATTTTACTTTTACTTTACTTTAAAAACATAGAACAATCACAGAAGTAAAGATTTCATACTGGTGAGTTCAACTGCTCCTAATGTCTCAAATAAGGAATAGAGGCCTACAGAGGTTCAATAAACCTAAGTAGTAAGAGAACTGGGATATGAATACAAGTCCTCCAACTTCAAATTCAGCACATTTCCCTCCATACAAAGCTGTCTTTGAGAATAATGGAAGCATGGCCAAGTCCACGCCTATACCTCCATATCTTGAAATTCTTCTTTTCCTTCAAAACTCAAGCGGCCCCTTTGAGAGGAGACCTGGCCTGACATCCTGCTAGTAGTGCCTCCCTCTACAAATTTCCTGGGGTTTACTTGGGGAGTTTTGGGTATATATGCCTATGCATGTATGTGTTATCTTCTTGATGTGAATCTAAGCTTTTTGAAAGCACCTAGACCATGGTTAAGTGCTTAATAAGCCTGTGATGAATGGGTGGACTTCACAGAAAACACTCTGCTCCTCCCTCAATTTTATTCCTAACAGTTTCTTTGTGAAAGGTCATATCTAAAGAGTGAATATTAACTGTAAGCAACAGAGGAGAACAATTAGCCAACTGAAGAATCAAATTTGTGTTTGCCCTTCTATTATGAAGGATATTCATTTAACTTCTGTTTCAATCAATACCTTAAACAATGAAAATACTGATTAATGGTCCTGTGTCCCTGCTATGAAATTCAAATAGATGTGTGATTTTTTTTTCTATTTTATTGACTCACAGAATGTTATGGGTAAATGTAGGTAAGCCTCGGTTCTTGGAAGCTATATCATCAGAGCATCCAAGCTCTGGCAGATCCTCCCTACCTGGAAGGCCAAGCCAAGCTCAGAAACATTTTGTGCCAGTGATCTAAGGCCTGGTCTTGTTAAGTTTAGAGAGGTTCATCACTAGGAAGTTGGTCAACAGGTCACATAGGTTTCAGGACACAGCGATTCAAAAAGACCACCTGTGGCTACTGGTTAGAAAGTCATTGCTTATTTTGACAGAAGAAGCTGGTTGGGAAAGGATCTAAGGGAGGGATCCTTAGAGCACTGAAAAAGGGAAGTCAGCTATTAGACACTTTCCCATCTACAGGTACAGATAGCTTAAAGGAGAAAAATGGCTTAAGCAAAATACTGGTCTTGACAAAGAGATATGAGAGAGGTGAGAGAGATGAGAGATGAGAGATGAGAGAGAGAGAGAAAGAGAGAGAAAGAGAGAGAGAGAGAGAGAGAGAGAGAGAGAGAGTGTGAGTGTAAGTGGGAGCCTGATTCATGAACTTGGGATTTGTTTGTTCTGGCAAATGGTGATAGCACTCAATCTTCAAGCAGAGGTATTCAATTAAGTTCAGCAAATATTCATTACAAGCCTACTATGCACACACTCCATTAAACTAAAGAAGCCCTTTTCTTTTTTGAATAAATAAGTTAAGGAAATTATTGGCAAAAGTCTCTTTTTATGACAGCAATGAGAATGGGTTAAGTATTTCCCGTTCTAGTTATAATCATTGTCATAAGGAGATTCATGTTATACTGTTTATTATTTATAGTTCTCATTATATTCTTTGTCACAGGACTGTGGCATCAGAATTTTAATGTCCAATATATTCTCTAGAAGATAATAGTAAACTGTACAACTTTGACCTTTTCAGCGTCCCAAAGTATGATTCATTAGCCATTCCTATTCTCTCCCCTGTTTACAACTCCAGAAGCCTGGAAGGAAGAGGTGGCATGAACAACCAATCAAAATACAGGACAATGAATAGGTTAAAGTTCAAAGTGATGAATATCTTTTAAGTTTATAGTCTTTCATAAACTAGACATGGCATTAAAATTATACCTCGTTCTCGGGAAAATAATTATAACAGAAACACTAAACAGTAACAAATAATTTATTTTCATTGGCGTCTTAAGGTTGAGATCACAGGCCCGTCTTCATCCACCACAGAACATGAAGTTTATTTTGTAGCAGTCACTAAATAACTAAGTAGCACATCTATAAGAGCAGAGAGATATCTTTTTCCAGCTAGTACACTGGCCCTAGTGATGGCCTTGCATTAAATGTGTAACTCAAGTGTCAATTTTTTTTCAAGGCCTTTATTAAGGATCTACGTGAAATGACCCAATTTTAAGATCAATGGGCCAAATCTAGAAACAAACTTTTACTTGTGGGATGAAATCACAGCCACATCATGACACAGTTAATTCTATAGCTATCAGAGAATCTCAAATGGCTTCCTTATAATGAGCTGTAATGAGTGATATTCCCATAGAGAGAACAGGTGATGGGACTAAATTAAGTGAAATTACAGCTGTTTCTCTGTGGCTCTAGCCCTTTCTTTTCCCAATAATGGACACGCATAGTAGTTCTGCTCAGCAATCAGTATGCTGTGAATATTGAGAAGTCAGTGAAATAGTGTCTCACCACATAATATTTTTCTTCACTTCTTAAGAGGATGGCACTGTTGCTGACGACACATTAAATGCACACTGGATGTCTCAACCCCATTTTAGGACCTTCATTACCATTCCAAAGGGCTTTCTCAGTGTTTCGGGTCCCTGACAACAACAGGTTTGCCATTTCAATTTACCAGAATATCTGTTACATAAATGGATCCAGGCCCCACCTGCACAACAGGACACGGGCCTAGCTTGCCACTCAGAAAAACTTGTCAGTTTTTCTTCAATCCAAACCCAAGCATCTCTTTTCCCTACTAGGTATCAATAGCAGGACATTCACAAATATGGTTCAAGAGGTAAAGGAAAGCCTCTCCAATTAGTATAGTTAATTCACAGCTTTCAAAACCAAAAAAAAAAATTGTTAGGGAAATGTATGTGTCTGTGTCTATGTGTGTGTGTATGCACTAACTAGGAAGAAGAGGAGAGAGAAAAGGAATTTATGGGTAGGGAAAGAGAGAGAATAGGAATGAATTAAATGACCAGTTCAAAAGGAGGAAGTAAATAAATGAAAAAGTAATTATTGCATGATGACTATGTTTCAGGCAATGTGCCTGTTGCAGAGGTAAAGTGATAAGATGCCCAGGTACTTTAACTGGATGAAAGCCATCATGAGAGTAAGTTTCAATCAAGCACAGAGTCCCGTTGAAGTACAAAAAGCCCTTGGAACTAGAGTGATGCTATATAAGAAGAGTATTCAGATACGTGGAGTAAACTTGGTCACACAGTAGCAGTCACCTATAAACTACCAAACAAGCTGAGAAGAGAATCATTCTTGAGACCGGAGCAATTGTTATGATCTAGGAAGAAGAGGAAGAACTGCCTGGCAGGGGGTGGGGGGGAGGCCTTGCCCTAGGTTTATACTACTCTCCCTTTCTCCCCTATTTCTCCCATCCTCATGTCCAGAGAGCTTCAAAGGTTGTTGAGAATTTCAGTCTTTCCATTGGTGTGCTAGTGACATGATGAGATCAGCTGACAGTAGGATCTATAATGGAAACCAAGGACAGACTGGAAATAGACTCAAGCCTAAAACAGGAATGGAAAGAGATTCAAGGAGCCCAGTGGGGAGGGTGGGAGGGAGAGAACTACAGGTATGTAAGGCAAACTTCTAGAGCATCCCATGAATGAAGACCTCCATATAAAGGAAGAGTTGGGAGTTACCCCCTTGCCATGTGTGCTTTCTAAGTTTGAACCATCTTCTCCCTGGTCTTTGTATGTACTGAAGAGTATAGCACTGAATTGGAGGGGGGAGATAATTTGTACCAATTGTTTTTACTGTCCAGTCTTAGTAAATATGCCTTTCTAAAAGTTATTTAAGGCTGTATGATTAAAATAATTCTCAACTGATAATCAAGATCCAGGGATGTCCCAAGACCCTAAGGAAATGCACTCTTGTTTCAAGACCCCAGACTTGTCTAAGAGAGCCAGTACTGTGTTTAGAATCCTTAGCTAAAAGGGACTAGAGTGGGAAGATAACTGGGGAAAACAGTTGGTGATCCAGGCCAAGAAGCTGCAGTGGGTTTTTTCCCAATCAATGGAACTCAACCTAACAGTGGAAATAACAAAACCAAGTGCTCTTTCAGGATATGGTCTCTAGTTATAAGAGAGAGTAGGTGGAAGGAAGAACTGCATGAATTATGGAACTTTGGGTAAGGAGGACCATTTGGTAAAAGAGACTTTTAAGCATTAAGTGCTTCACCGAAAAAGAAAGTTGCATGTGGCAAACTGGGACTCACGAGTGTGTGCACTGGAAGGCAAGAATGAGGTGGTCAGGGAAATCTCAGGAAACTTCCTTAAAAATGAACCATTAGCCACTGCTCCATTTCTTCCCAGTAATATCATCTATATTCCCCCCCAACAGACCATTTCATACTCTCCACATGAACCTATAAGCATTTTATGGTTTGGGTTTCATCAATTCCCCAAACGAGTCCTTATAACCAGACATATCATCATCATCATTGCCAGAAAATCGGGTGGGCAACGAGTTAGGCTGAAGAAAGGGCACCTACTTTTTTTCTAGTCCTCAAGCATAAGATGCATTGCTGAATGCAATGAATTGCTGAATGCGATAAAGAAAGCAAAGTTTCGAGTCCAGTCACTGTTTTACCCCAGTGAAATCATTTGATCGTTTTCCATTTTTGCATTTTCATTCTTCCCACTGAATTATGATTTTCTGAGGTGGCATTTTTAGCTTTATTCAATTCACTTCTCATCAAGAAGCCAATCAATGTGCCCTGTTACTTTTTCCAAAGGGCATATTATTATCTCCCTGGGGTATAAAGGTTCATGTATCTCAAGCCCATATTGGCACTTAAAAGCAAATAAGTTAGATGTGTGGAAGAGAGTGTTTAATACCTGAGCTGGAATAGTGATTACACCAAATAAGCAAATAAATGAAACTTTCACTTGAATTTTGCACTGATGCTTCAGTGTGGCCTAGAGGCAACTGTGAGAGCAAATGAGCTCTTGCAGTTGGGCCTTAGCAAGCCAGAAAGGCTTTTAGCACAGACTCAGTGCTTTACTGTGCTCATTATCTATAGATCAGACTAATTATGGGAACAGGGTCTCCCCACTAGAAGGCAGGCCACTGCATGACTTGAGTTTTTCAAATATAGCAACTCACAAAGAACTAATTCACAGAGGACTGAAATCCATGTCAGTTGCAGTCAGGCCCTCATCATCTCTCACCTGGATAATTGTCAGAGGCTCTTACTTGGTCTCCCTGCCTCAAGTCTCTCTCCATTCCAATACTTCCTCCACTCAGCTGCAAGAGTGACTTTCCTAAAGCACAAACTGACCACATCACTCTCCTTACTCAATCAACACTGAAAGAAAGGTCTGCAATACCTCTAAGGTCAAAAGTAAGCTCCTCCGGAACTGAAGAGCCTTCCCACAACCTAGCCCCAATCTCCTTTTCCATCCCTATTATACACTACTCTCCTGGCCACACTGTCTCAGCCAGCCACGTTGGACTCCCTGCTGTTCCTCCAACACTATATGTCGCATCCCATCTCTAGGTCTCCTCTTGGAAATCCCCAACTTCTCACCACCACCTGTTATCATCTTGGTGTTAAGGTTCAACACCATCATGCAGCATATATGAGGCTTTCCTACCCCCATTTCCAGGTCTCTGAACGTCTTCCCTCCTTCTCTAAATTACTTGTAATGGCCGGGCTAGCTCTCTAGAGGACCTCGGGATCAGGCAAAGTCCTTGGTCTTAGGATGGAGAAGTGAAGGAAACAGGAGAGTCAGCATGTGGCTGGTCCAAGATGGAGTCTGGAGTCTGCAGCCTGAAGTCTTCTGTGGCTGAGAGCTGTGGCTGAGAGAGAGAGCCCTCTGTCCCTGGGACTCCCTTTAAATACCCCAGCACAACTATATCCCCAGGCCACACTGGGCATGCACAGCTGTAGAACATCAAATCACTACATTACCCCAAGCATATGCCAACTAGACTGACCACATCATTACATCAAGTATGTCCTTAGAGAACCACCATCTCCCATGCAGTAGGTACTTAAGGACAAGCACCCTGATGTCTTAGATTCAAGTACACCCTTTCAGAGTATAATTACTTCACTTTTTTAATCTATAATTTGCAAATACTTATTATGCGTTGTCTGTCTCAAGAGAATGTAAACTCTTTGAGGACAAGGGACTCCTTGATTTTGCTCTTTATATTGCCATTCCTCAGCACAGGGCTAGCACAGAGCAGGTGCTGAATGATGCTTCTGAACTGAGTGCAGGGAGCTCCCTACACTGTGAAATAAGAGATCCCTAAAGTCTTAAATACACCATGCTCTGCTAAGTACAAAAATGATCACCTATAAATATGAGTCATTTAAAAGTCTGGAAGAAATATCATGGGCGATGGGGGGTATTCTTTAATGGGAGGGCACGGCTTGTGCACCAAAAAGGCCAGCAGCTTGCTTAGGCTTTACCTCCCTCACCATCCATATGTGACAGTCACCAACTCTTGGAAACTACTCCTAACCTGGCACAGAAAAAAACAAAACAAAACAAAACAAAACAAAAAAAAAAACAACGGCCTAAAATATCCTCCTGGCCAGGGAAAGAAAAGTTTAAACATTCAGAAAAACAGGCCATGGGGCACAAGTCTGCTATGTGACTTGACTGAGGACTTCTACCAAAACCAACAGGCCCAAGCACAGACTAAGGTTAGCACAGCGTTTTCTATTCAATGTAAAATCTGTAGTATAATGAGAAGTGTTTCTCATACATTTTTATGCATATATTAAGTACTTATCAAATACAGAGCGGGATATTAAGTGCTGTAGAGAATGCAGAGTATTACTGTGACCAAGTCCTTTTCCTTAAGGAGTTTATACCATAGCTGTGAAGAAAAGACCCCCCAGGGACAGCTACGGGCAGCAGGGGATAGAGTTCCAGCTCTGGAGATAGTAGGACTTGACTTCAAAACTGATCTCAGACACCAGATGTTTAATTGTGTGAATCTGGGCAAATCATTTAACCCTAACCTTCCCCCTCACACCCCCCCCCAAAAAATAAAAAGGTGCAGAGATAAAGCTGGACAGGAAGACAAAAGAGGAATGATCCATGGCCTTAACCCAAATTAAGCCAACATGAGATTAGGCCCAAACCTAATTGTTCCTAATAAAGACAGGGCCTAGCAGCACTTGCTTACATTATTCAAAATTAAGAGAACATGCAGCCTTACTCAAACACAAAACTCCAATGAAGAAACTGAAGCTGACGATTGGGCTCGTATCCCAAAAAGATCACAAAAGAGAGGGAAAAGACTCACATGTGCAAAAATGTTTGTGGCAGCCCTTTTTGTTGTGGTCAGAAACTGGAAACTGAGTGGCTGCCCATCAGTTGGAGAATGGCTGAATAAGCTGTGTTATATGAATGTTATGGAATATTATTGTTCTGTAAGAAATGACCAGCAGGATGAATACAGAGAGGCAGAAGAGACTTACATGAACTGATGCTGAGTGAAGTGAGCAGAACCAGGTAAACATTGTGCATAGCAACAACAGGACTGTGCGATAATCAATGATGATAGACTTGGTTTTCTCAGCAATTCAATGATCCAAAGCAATCCTGATAATCTTGGGATGGAAAATGCTATTTGCATCTAGAGAGAGAACCATAAAGACTGAATGTAGATAAATGCACACTATTTTCAGCTTTTTTTTTTTCTCATGATTTTTCCTTTTTGTTTTGATATTTCTTCCCCATCCTGACTCCTACAGAAATATGTAAAAAGAAATGAATTTACATGTATAACTTAAAAAAAGAAAAAAAGTTGAGTCTAGAGACATAAATAAACAAAACAGCCACCTGAGAACCCAAGATGGAAACCCAGAAGGACACAATATGGAAGATCTTCTGAACCTCCCAAACATACCCAGAAGGACACAATATGGAAGATCTTCTGAACCTCCCAAACATCACAAACAAGAGGAGTAAGTATAAAAAAGGCATAGTGTGTGTGTGTGTGTGTGTGTGTGCGCGCATGTATAACTTTATATTTCTCCAGGATGTAGATTTGTCTATGTTCTTTTATCTACCATCCAATTGTCAGCTTCTCTTGAGGAAGGATAATTTCATTCTTGATCGTCCCTTGAGTCCATAGCAGTGTCTGACACAGAGAAAGCCCTCAATGGATGGTTGTCAACTGACTGGGTGATGTAATCTCCCATATGGTCAAGATACATATGCATAGAATGCATAGCATTCTTTCCCTTACCCTAAAATGGGGTGGGGTATTTTGACAAATCTACTTCATCAAACCCATCATTTAGTACATAATGACTCTAATGATGTACTACTTAATGACAACCACTGAGAGATAATAAATCTTGGGTCAAGTACAACTCTTCAAGTTGGGTCTATCCTACCAAGTTAGAGCACACATCCATCCACATATCCATTCAAGTCACAATCACACTTCTGGACAATTTTGCTTAACTGTTTTGAGGGGACCGTACTTTGTAAAGGCATCTGTTTGGCTACTTATTGGAAAGTCTTTTGTAAGAACTTAAATAAGTTTTTGAAATAAATATCCCAGAAAGGAATTAGATCTCATTGCTTTCCGCAGATTATTCATTTATGTCAGCCTATTAGATAAATGTCTGAGGCTTAGCAATGGGGACTGGTCTTTCCCAACTAGAAAGTGACCATTTTTCAGCTCATTTTTCAACACACCCAGCAGGAGATGAAAAACCAAAAGGTTCCCAACTTCTCCTGTACCTGATGAAAAGCTACCCTTTGAGGTAGAAAATAAGATTAATATGGACAAGTGAAAATTAAAAAGAACAGTGCTGCAAATTATTGTTTTAAAAGGATTCTCAGAATGGAAAAAAAAATCCAATGAAGCTTCCCTCCCTCCCCAAAGACACTGAATTGAATTTGATGCAGAAATTCAGCCAGCATTCTGTAACAACACCAGGGCTGTATTTCAAATACACTTCGGAAAATTACTGCTGTGACTTACACTATTAAAATATTAAAAGTAATAACACTGAAATTTACAACAGTCATATAACATAATCAGCTTCCAAATACAGACTAAATACAGTTAAGTATGAAATCTACTTCTTTAAAGCATATGTTGAATATGTGGATCAAGTATGTTAATGATATACTTTCCATGAGCAAAACAAATGCGTTCCTCAGATACATTTACAGATCCCACTTCATGGTATATATGAGAGTGTGGAGGTGGGATGGGGAGGTGAGACTCAAGGATGAGACTGGCACTAAGATTCTTAAGTGGAAACTTCTCATGCAATTCTGCTGTAGTCACATTTCAAATGAAGTAGCTTATTTAACAATTTCTTAGGAGATGTCTCTTGGGCTTTGCTGTAGGCAGGAAATGATGTATAATTAGCAGTTTTATGTGGCATTAACAAACAATCTTGTTAGTTCATTACTTTTTAATATTTGCATCAGTCTTCTGAAAGTAGATTAAGAGCAACTGTAATTTCCATATGTGAGATTTGGCGACTCTAAAGCTCAGAAAATTCACTTTAATCAAAAACAACTCTGATGTTCCAATGTTTTCATTTCTGGCTCACCCCACCACAACACACCACCACATCCCTTCTGCAGGTTACTTGTTACTCTGCCAACATTTTCACTTGAATGACCTGTGGTCTAGTCCAAAGAACCCAAGCTGCCAATATCAGAAAAGCAGATTTTTAGGACTGGAAGGGATATGAAAGATCACGTACTCCAATCCCCTTATTGCGCAAAGAAAGAAAGTGAGTCCAATCATACTTATATTGTTATTAGAGACCCTTAAGTCCCTTTAAAACCTCCTGCTATGTAGGAATTCTGAAGCCTTTTTTGTGTATCTCTATTCCCTTTGACAGTCTGGGAAAGCCTGTGGACTCCTATTTCAGGTAGGTTAATGAAAACAAAAATGTAATTTTCCCATTCAAGGTTCTAGAAGCCCTGAACTCTACCCACAGACCCCTCAGGGCCCTACAGACCTCAAGTTAGCAATACCTGTTCTAAGTTCTTCTCTAAATTGTGCGTTTCCTCTTCGATGTAGTTGAAGAAGTATTGGTCTTTTTTGTGACACAACTAAAAGAGCTATTTAACCATAAAAGTATTTGGTACACTTAAGCTTTAATAACTGAAAAGTGCAGTGAGCCATTCGGGACACCCTGTATATACGTATACATAAATATGTATGTACTCTACATATTCTACAATATGCGTCCATTAAAATTGCCAAGTATAAAGGAATATAATATAAAAATTTATGAAATAACAGAATGGAAAACAAAATAGGTATTTTGATTATGTAAAACTAAGCAACTTCTGCACAGGCAAAATGAGTGTGTCTAAAATAAGAACAGAAGTAGGCAAATGAGAAAAGCCCTTCCTTTGAGTATCCTGGAGGAGGTTGGGAATCCAACACATAGATAGAGATAATTAGTGGAAATGTTTAAGATAAGCAGCCATTTTTCCAGCCAATAAGCAGTCCAAAAACTTGAACAAATAGCTCTCAGTAGAACTTCTAACTATTCACAACTATGTGAAGGACTTCTCCACATCCTAAATAGGAGAAAGGCATGACTAAGCAACCCTGAGGTTTTACCAGATCCCCAGCAAAATCGGCAAAGACAACAAAAGATGAGAACTGTCAGTGTGTGGGAACAGTTGTGAGGAAAACAGCAACACTAGTGCACTACTGTTGGAGTAGTCAGTTAGCACAAACCGTTCTGGAAAGCAGTTTGGAAATATGCAGCTAATTCCTCAAAGAGGAATTTGGACCCCGAGATTTCACTTCTAGTTATCTATTCTAAGGAGCTGATGGTTAAAAAGAAGTTTCCATTCACATCAAATTGGTACAACATCATTTTTTTATGGTAACAAAAGACTGGCCAAAAAAAGTACAAGTTAATCTTTACTGTGCCGCAAGCAACACTGAATTCAATGAACAGAGAGAAGCAAGACAGTTTCATTATCTTTTAAGGAAAAAACAGCCTACCCTACATGGGGCAGAGCCTTAGGATATTGCTCCCACCGTCAGAAGGAAAAAAATAATTTAGAACATTTTGTGATAGTAATTTAATGGTAAATAGCTAGAAAATTTATTGATATATTTTCAGTATTGTTTATGAAAATAATGGAAAAATAAAGACAGAAAAAGTGAAGGTAATTTAACATATTGTCATACTTCTGGAGCAGGATAATTTCATAGTACCCTGACCTTGATATTGCTTGATTGCCAGGATATGCAATTATTGTTCTCTGGGACTGAGGAAGTGCCCCAAGTTCTTTGATTTACTGAGGTCTAGTATAAGAGTTATTCTTACATAAGTAATATGTAACATAACAATTTAGGAAGAAATGTGAGCATGACCCAGGGTTGTCTACTTTTCAAGGTATGGCTTATCAACTTACTTGGGTTAATGTTATAATTTCCCATTCGGTGTGTCCTGCTGCAAGATGTCACTCACTATCCTCTCATTGTATTTCTAGGGGAATAAGTTTTTAATCCATTACAAACTATTGGTGGGAGGGGGTGGGGGTGGGGTACAACAGACCACATCCAACCATACAACACAAAAAATAAATATTTTCTGAGACAGAGGCAAAGTTTTAGGGGTTGGTTCAGACATTCCATCTTTTTCACCTTTGAAACCTTCTATTACTGAAGCTATATCACTGATCCTATTTTCAGCAACAGAAACAAAATAATCATTTTTTCAAAGTTTAGTAAGGGATGGTACAGGTCAGGGAATGCTCACCATGCTTCCCTCTGAATGGCCATGGGTACTGCCCCAAAAAAGCAGCAAGTAAATGATCATCCTGGTGCTTATTCCTCTCACAGGGACTAATTTACCACATTCTTCAAACCATCTCCGGTCATAAGGTAGATGAGAGAGGGGGGGGGGAGGAGTACGTTTGGTCACTTTAATATTTCCCTGGCCATTGTAAACTAAGATTTGCTTATGTCACTGTGTGTGCACGGTGATGTGATGGGACATCAGGCTTAGCTGATACACCAGAATGAAAACAGAACTTGTGATCACAGAACAAGTCACTTATTCACTTTGTGATCTTGGGCAAATCATTTCACTTCCCATGGTCTCAGCTAGAAAATAAGGAGACGGTATTAGAACACCTGAAAGGTCTCTTCCAGCTCCAGATCTAAGATCCAATGAGCCTGTGAACTAGAGCTCTGGGACCAATTCATCAAGGACCTGCAGCTAGTTCTAAACATATGGAACAGGTCAGTTCCAGATATCACTATCCATTCCTTGATATTTTCCTACCAGAAAAGAAATATTCAATTTTCTATATGTAGCATTTATTACTTTATAATCCACATATTCTTATGAAGGCTCATATTCCTTTTTTCCTTCACATGTGAGAAACGGAGGAAAATCTCTAGGTAACTAAACTCTACACCGACCTATTGAGGAACTTGAAAAGGCTCTGTATCATTTCAGAATTGATTCTGATCTGTAACTAGCCTAATTCTGTATTACCTCTGCATTTTGTCAAGCCACACTTATCTGTTCTTGAGTTAGGCTTAGAGAGATGCAGTTTTCCTCAGTCAGTGTAAAGGTGAGGTTGAAGGGAAAAGTTGTTACAATTCCCACCATTAGCCCCCTGTTGTCTATAAGCCCCCACCAGCTTAACCTAATGCCACATCCAAGAAATATGCTATCCGTCCTTGTCTCTCCTTCTGCAATTAAGGGAGGTTTGATTTCCTCCAAGGGGACAGCAAGGCCGATGGTACTGATCCCCTAACGATTCTAAGAGGCAGATGAGTCCCATAAAATAATTAACATTCCTTTATTGTCGGAGAGGAGTGTGATTAGCCACACCTGAATGCCAACTCACTTCTCTTAATACAGCTGGTTGTAATTTTCTCCAACTACTCAAGCCCCTCTCTTTCCTGTAGGTAAAAAAAAAAGGGTCCCCTATTCTCACGTGGGTAGGTGGCCTGAGATGGTCTGACTAACTTTATTAACTGTTATACCCATCACTGTTAATAAATTGATTTTGCTTAGAAAATGTACATTTGTTTCTCCTTATCATATTTACCAGAGACACTAGTCCTCATCAATTGGGCATCAGCTAACAGAGCAACAAAATCATCAACAACTTTTAAGTATGTTGTTTTAGGTGCTATGTTAAGAACAAAGTTTAGATAAAACTTGTTACCTGCCCTCGTGCAGCTTACAATCTAATAAAGAATTTACAGACCTAGTAAGCAGGATTTCAATTCTGTAATGCTGAACTAGGAATTGGGCTGTGGGTAGGTGCCAATGGAAGAGCAGTCTACTTCATAAGGAGCTTAACATCATTATTAGGGACATATTACTATTCTGTATTCTAGGTCCACTGATGTTCCCTATCTATCCAAGAATCAAAAATCTCTCTCTACTCAGAGACTATAAGGAAGGAATTTCAGGGTCCTTTCCAATTCAAGATTTATGATCCCATGAGAAACTCCTAACATATGAGCTACCCAAGTAAAAGAACTGCTCTCCTGGGTAAATATCAATGATGCAACTAGCCCAGTACTGTATTTGTATCCACAACACAAAGAAACATTTCATGCTCTAACTTTCTAATTCTAACAACAATTATTGTCTACACTAGCACTTCTTAAACTTTTTAGTCTCAGGGCCTTTTACACTTTTAAAAATTACTAAGAACTCCCTCAATAAGCTTTTGTTTATCTTAGTTATAGCTGCTGATTTTTACCATCAATAAAATTAAAATATCTCACTATTATCATAAAAAAATTCATCCTCATGAGCCTCCTAAAAGAGTCTTGAGGACATCAAGGATTCCCCAAAATGTACTTTTAGAACCACTGCTCTGAATTACTATCCCCCATTTCCTCTTCATTTCTACCATTTTTGTTTCATTATTGTCCTTGATATTCTAGAGCTTTTGTTTCTTTAAATGACTTATTTTATTTAATTCTATAAAATATCCCTTTGAAAATGTGATTGATGTAACACTAAAACTATAAATTAACTTTAATATCATTTTCAATATACTGCACAGCTTAGCCATGAGTACTGAATATTCTTGCATAATTTGAAACTGAAATCTACAATAGTGAGATGACTTCACAGTACCTGCCTTCCCACATAGCAAAGACTCCCCCTAACAATGACCTTACCTTTTGTCATTTATGTCCAACTTTACTTTCCATTCTTCTTATAATTAGTGATTTCAAGCATTCTTCCATATGGACATTTACACTTTGCACATTTTCTTTTGAAAACTATTCACTGACTGTAATGGAATATTATTGTTCTATAAGAAACAATCGGGAGGCTGGATTCAGAAAGGCCTGAGCACTAAGTAAAATGAGGAGAACCAAAAGAAAATGTACACAACAACAGGAAGATTAAGTCATGATCAGCTGCAATGGACTTGGATCTTTTCAACGATAAGGTGATTCAGATCAATTACAATAGTTTTGGGGGGCGAAGCCAAGAGGGCTGAGAAGACATACACCTCATTCTAAGCTCCCTTCTGCCCTCACTACTAATTACCAAATTCAGCCTCAGAAATAGTGCTTGACTGGTAAAATCCATGAACACTGGGAGTACAACAAATTACCAGCTGAAGATAATCTGGAAGATTGCCAAAAAAGGTTTGCCCTGATCAGCGGGAGTAGCCCAGTGCAGGCAGGGAGGCAGAACATGGAGGATAGCACACTGAGTGAACTGGGGTCAGGGTGGTCTCTTCGAAAGGAAAATTTGCAGGGAGGACTCTACCACAGGCTGGCTAATCTTCTTTGGTTGCAAAGGAGTATATCAGCAGAGAAGTTACACAAATGCCAAAGAGAGAGTGTACTCCAAAAGATGCCAGAATTTAACAAGACCTGGCCACACCGACCTAAGCACCAGAAGTTGCTCAGCACAGACCACAGCACAGCTGTGCAGCCACATTTTGTTGGGGGGGGGGGGGGAGGGACTTTTGCCCAGGACAGCCACACTTCTGCACAGCAGGGGAGCTCTGCCCAGGTCAGCTACAATTGTACACAGTGGGGAGTCTGCCCAGGGCATTCACAATTCTGCATAGTTGGGGGGGGCTCTGCCCAGGTCAGCCACAATTCTGTACAGCAGGGGAACTCTCCCTGGGGCAGCCACAATTCTGCATAATGGA
Source organism: Sarcophilus harrisii (assembly GCF_902635505.1). Lineage (NCBI taxonomy): Eukaryota > Metazoa > Chordata > Mammalia > Dasyuromorphia > Dasyuridae > Sarcophilus > Sarcophilus harrisii. The sequence continues at coordinate 31,832,272 of NC_045432.1, forward strand.
AGGGCTCTGCCCAGGTCAGCCACAATTCTGCACAGTGGGGGGGGGGCCTCTCCTTGGGGCAGCCATAATTCTGCACAGCGGGGGGGGCTCTCCCCGGGTCAGCCACAATTCTGCATAGTGGGAGGGGGGGCTTTGCCCAGGTCAGCCACAATTCTGCACAACGGCGGGGGGCTCTGCCCAGGGCAGCCACAATTCTGCACAACGGCGGGGGGCTCTGCCCAGGGCAGCCACAATTCTGCACAACAGGGGGGCTCTCCTCAGGGCAGCCACAATTCTGCACAGCGGGGGGGCTCTGCCCAGGTCAGCCAATTCTGCACAGCAGGGGGGTCTCTCCTTGGGGCAGCCACAATTCTGCACAGCAGGGGAACTCTCCCTGGGGCAGCCACAATTCTGCATAGTGGGGGGGGGCTCTGCCCAGGTCAGCCACAATTCTGCACAACGGGGGGGGGGAGCTCTGCCCAGGGCAGCCACAATTCTGCACAACTGGGGGGCTCTGCTGGGGGCATCCACAATTCTGCACAGCAGGGGGGCTCTCCCCAGGGTAGCCACAATTCTGCACAATGGGGGGGCTCTGCCCGGGGCAGCCACAATTCTGCACAGCAGGGGGGCTCTCCCTCAGGGCAGCCACAATTCTGCACAGCGGGGGGGCTCTGCCCAGGGCAGCCACAATTCTGCACAGTGCGGGGGGGCTCTCCCCAGGCAGCCACAATTCTGCACAGTGGTGGGGAGAGGAGAGCCTCTGTTTAAAGCAGTTGAGGAAGCTGGTATCCTCCTTGCCCTGAAGGCAGCCCTTAAGGGCTTTAAGAAAAATGAGTAAAAAAAACAAGTACACTCTAACCATTGATAGCTTTTATATATAAAGAGAGCAGGTTTTCAACAGCTGTGCAGCCGCATTCTGCAGCGTGGGGCTTTTGCCCAGGACAGGCACGTTTCAGCACACCACAGGGGGGTTCTGCCCAGGGCAGCCAGACTTTTGCACAACAGGGGGGCTCTACCTGGGGCAGCCACACTTCTGCACCTGGAGGGAGGGGGTGCTCTGCCTGGGGCAATATAGGAAGCTGCTAACCTCTTTGCCCTGAAGGCAGACCTTAAAGCCTTTTTAAAAATGAGTAAAAAAGCCAAGCAAACTCTAACCATTGATAGCTTCTATACATAAAGAGAGCAGGTTTTCAACCCCAAGGAGACTAATAGAAAACAGTCTCCAGACAAAACCCCAAATGGGGATGTAACCTGATCCCCATCACACAAGGCTCTCTTACAAGAAATGAGAAAAGATCTTAAAAGAGAGCTAGAAGAAAAATGGGCAAAGGAATGAGAAGCTCTGCAAGAGAATATGGAAAAGGCATATAACTCATTAAAAGAAAGATTTGATAAAATGGAAAAAGAAAACAACTTCCTGAAATGTGAAATGGAAAAGGTAAAGAATTCCCAGGGAAACAGAATTTGTGAATTGGAAAAGATAAAGAACTCCCAGGAAAGTAGGATTTCTGAATTGGAAAAAGAAAATAACTCAGTTAAAAAAAAAAAGTAGTGAAATGGAAAAAATTCCATAGAGCAAAACAATTCATTTAAAAACTCAATTGGACATATAGAAAAAGAAGTAAAAAGAAAAAGCTAATGAAGAAAATAACTATTAAAATCAGAATTGAACAAATAGTAATGAATGATTTGTTGAGACACCAAGAATCAGTCAAACAAAACCAAAACAATGAAAAAAAAATAGAAAAAATGTCAAATATCTACTTGGAAAACAACAGACCTGGAAAATAGATCTAGGAGAGATAATATGAGGATTATTTGACTTCATGAAAATTATGATGAAAAAAGAGCCTACATGTATAAGACTGCCTGCCATTTAGGGGAGGGGGTAGAGGGAGGGAAGGGAAAAATCAGAACAGAAGTGAGTACAAAGGATAATGTGGTAAAAAATTAACCATGCATATGTACTATCAATAAAAATTCATAAAATAAATAAAGAAATAAGTTTTAAAATGAGGAAAAGAAATAGCAATGAAGGAGGAATTCCATTTCCAGTCTTCAAAGTATAGTATAAAGTAGCAATTGTCAAAATCTATCAGATTGTGATTAAAGAATACAAAAATGGATCAATGGAACTGATTAGAAAAGAGATATTCAGAAACAAAATAATTCAGTATTTGATAAAGTGAAAAACATAATACCTAGGGGAAAACTCCCTATTTGATTAAAAAAAACTGCTGGAAAAAGTAGAAAGCTGTCCTTCAGAAATTAGACTAGGATTAAGCTTATGCCACAATACTTCCTAAATGGACACGTGACCTTAATTTTAAAGATAAAGGCATTAAAAATTAGAAGAGAAACAGATCGTATATCTCTTGCAGCTATGGGGAAGATATAAGTTATTAATCAAATACGTAATAAAAGCATTTACAAAAGATAACTAATTACTTGAAACTGAAAAGCTTTTGCATGGTCAACATCAGCACAGCTGGGACAAGAAGGGAGGTGGGTTAATGGGTGGGAGGAGAATCTTCCTATCAAATTTCTATAATTAGGGTTTATTATTCAAGATAAAGAAACAATAAATATATATGAGTAACAATTTCCACATAAAGGGACTAAACGATGTGGGGGGTGGCGGGGAAGGCAAAGGGACTGCGGGACGATGGGACCACGGAGTGACGGGACAACGGGACTGCAGAGTGACGGGACAACGGGACAGAGGGACTGTGTGCCACAAGGGGATGGAACATTGGAGGGATGGAACCACAGGAGACAGGACCCCGGACCAACTCTGGGAGTAGACAACAGAATGGCAGGGGACAGGACTTCAGGACCACGGGATGATGAGAGGGACAACAGGATGCAAGGAAAAAAACCAAGTTTTATAAGGAAAAATTACTAAGAATTCATAACCACATGAACAAATAAATCTAAATCTCTGAAATCATTCACAATAAATGCAATGCAAATCAAGGCAAACCTAAATTTTCGTTCAGTTCACATCCTTACAAATTGCCAAAAATGGCAATGTTCAATGTTGGAGGGATTATTGAATGCTAAACCCTCTAATTCATCCTTGCTATACATATGAAATGGTACAAGGATTTTGGAAAGCAGCTGCTATATGCAAATATAATGACTAAAATGGCCATATACCCTTTGAACCAAAAACTCTCCTACTGGACATATAACCCCAAAAAAGCCACTGAAAAAAAAATTTATAGTAACAATTTTTTTTTTTAAAAAAAAAAGGTTTTTGATTAAAGCTTTTTTATTTTCAAAACATTTGATGGATTATTTTGAACATTATTCCTTGCAAAACTTTGTGTTCCAATTCTCCTTTCTCCCATCCCCTGTCCTAGATGGTAAGTAATCCAACATGTGTTAAACATGGTAGAAATACATGTTACATCCAATATATGCATACATATTTATACAATTATCTTGCTGCACAAGAAAAGTGAAATCAAACAGGAAAAAAAATGGAGAAAGAAAATGAAAGGCACACAAACAACAACAAAAAGAGTGAAACTGCTATGTTGTGAACTACACTCAATTCTCACTGATGGTTCTCTTCATCACAAGACTGGTCTGAATCATCTCATTCTTGAAAACAGCCACTTCCATCAGAATTGATCATCATATAATATTGCTGTTTTCATGTACAATGATCTCCTGGTTCTACTCATTTCACTCAGCGTCAGTTCCTGAAAGTCTCCCTAGGCCTCCCTGAAATCATCACACTGGTTGTTTCTTACAGAACAATAATATTCCATAACCATATACCATCACTGATTTAGCCATTCTGAAGTGATGGGCAGCTACTAATTTCCAGTTTCTTGCCACTATGAAAAGGGCTGCCACAAACATTTTTGCCCATGTGGCTCCCTTCCCCTCCTTTAAGATCTCTTTGGGATACAGATCCACTAGAGATTCTGCTGATCAAAAGATATGCACACGTTCGTAGCCCTTTGAACATAGTCCCAAACTGCTCTCCAGAAAGTTAGATCCATTCACAATTCCACCAACAATGTATTAGTGTCCCAGTTTTCCCACATTCCCATCACCATTCATTATTATCTTTCCCTGTCATCTTAGCCATTCTGAGAGGTGTGTAGTGGTACCTCAGGGATATTTTGATTTGCATTTCTCTGATCAATAGGGACAGAGCACTTTTTTCATATAACTAGAAATGGTTTTAATTTCTTCATCTGAAAATTGCCTGTTCATATCCTTAGACCATGTATCAATTGGGGAATCTGCCTTATATTTTTAATGCCATGTCAATCAAATTACCAAGAGGATAATTTACAGAACTTGATCCAATAAGAACAAAATTCAATTTGAAAAACAATAGATCTTAAATATCCTCAAAAAGGAGGAACAGAGACTTCCGGCCAAGATGGTGGAGAGGACACACACAGCTACTTAATCTCTGTCTTTGCTCTCAGAATTTATTTCATGACAAGGCCTCGGAATTAGTGCTTCACTGAAAAAAAATAATTACCAACAGAAGACATCCTTGAAATTCACCAGAAAAAAGTCTGGTCTTGCTCGCAGGTGGGGGCAGTTAGACTGAGTGCAGACTGAGGACAGCCACAGTGCAGCAGAGTACAGAACTGACTTGGGGGGGGTGGATGATCTCAGCCGTTTCTGAGGGGAGATCTTTAACCCAGTGTTGGCTACTTTGCCCTGCCAGCAAGCCAGTAGACCAGCAGAGGAGCCATAAACACAGGAGGTAAAGACTATAACCCTGAAAAGCTAGAGTCTCTCAGGACCTGGCCACACCCACCTGGAGTGTCTCAGCAAGCTATCAGAGTCTCAGAGTCTCAGAGCGCAGACACAACGCAGCCATAACTGTCCTGCTAGTGCCTCACTGCTGCCCCCCACAGTCTGCAGAGGAAGCTCGGTAATACCATCCAGCCCCACCCCCACCCCCCAAGAAAAAGCAGACTGCATTTATTTGTTTGCTACTTTGTTTTCTTTGACAAAATGAGCAAAAAATTAAAACGGACTCTAACCATTGATAACTTCTATGTGGAGAGAGAGCAGACTTTAAACCCTGAGGAGACTAAAAACAGACTGTCTCCAGATGAGTCCCCAAAAGGAGATATGATCTTGTCCTTTACACACAAGACTTTCATAGAAGAAATTTAAAAGGCTCTCACAAGAGAGCTAAAAGAAAAATGGGAAAAGGGAAGGAAAGCTTGGCAAGACAGTCTGGATAAGTCATCCCACTCATTTAAAGATAGTGTTGATAAAGAAATCAAATCCTTGAAAAATAGAATTAGTGAATTGGAAAAAGAAAATAGCTCTCTAAAAATAAAATTGGCAAAATGGAAAAAAAATTCCATAGAACAAAACGACTCACTTAAAAACTCAATTGGACAATTAGAAAAGGATATAAAAAAGTGAGTGAAGAAAATTATTTATTGAAAATCAGAATTGAACAAATGGAATTGAATGACTGGAGGAGACACCAAGAATCAGTCAAGCAAAACCAAAAAAAATGAAACAATGGAAAAAATGTCAATACCTTCTTGGGAAAACGACAGACCTGGAAAATAGATCTAGGAGAGACAATTTGAGAATTATTGGACTCCCTGAAAAATATGATGAAAAAAAGAACCTAGACACTAAATTCCAGGAAATTATCTAAGAGAACTGCCCAGAAGTTAGAAACAGAGGGTAAAATAGACATTGAAAGAATTCATCGATCATCTACTGAAAGGGACCTTAAAATCAAAACTCCAAGAAATATAGTGGCTAAATTTCTGAACTAGCAAACCAAGGAAAAAATATTACAAGCCGCTAGGAAAAATCATTTCAAATATAGAGGAGCCACAATAAGGATTACCCAGGATATAGCAGCATCCACATTAAAGGATCAAAGGGCCTGGAATTTGATATTCTGAAAAGCTAAGGAACTTGATATGCAGCCAAAAATAACTTACTCAGCAAAAATGAGCATTTTTCCCCAGGGTTAAAGATGGACATGCAATGAAATAAGTGAATTTCATCTATTTCTGATGAAGAAACCGGAAGAAAACAAAAAGTTTGATCTCCAAATATAGAACTCAAGAGAAACCTAAAAAGGTAAAAAGAAATCTTGGGAATTATATTTCTGTTACAAAGATATATAAAGAACACATGTATTATTTGTTCTAGAAACTAGAGGTAGAAAGGAAATTGTATCAGAAAAAGGGTAAAGTGGGGGTACTACATCTCATGAAGAGACAAAGGAAATGTATTATATCTAAGAGAAAAAATGGAGGGACATGAACATAGTGTGTATCATACTCTGGTCAAAACTGGCTTAAAGAGAAAAATATTAGACATATTTGATTTATGGTGAAACTTCTTCCACATCATGGAAAAGTGGGAGGGGAAAAGCAAAAAGGGAAAGAGTAAGCTAAGCAGAATGGAAATTGTGACGAAAAGGAGTAAGATAGGGGGAGGAACTTTAAGGTGGGGGGAGGGATACTAAACAGGGAGGGCTGTGAGAAACAAGTGGTGCTCACAAGATTAATACTGGGGAGGGAGGTTAGTGGGGAAAGGAGAAAAGCATAAGCAGGGGTTAAGAAGATGGCAAGTAATACAGAATTGGTCATTTTAGCCTAAATGTGAATGGGGTAAACTCCCCCATAAAGAGGAAGTGGTTAATAGATTGGATTAAAAGGCAGAATCCTACAATATATTGTTTACAGGAAACACATTTGAAGCAGGGCGATATATACAGAGTAAAGGTAAAAGGTTAGAGTAGAATCTACTATAATTCAGGTGGAGTCAAAAAAGCAGGGGTAGCCATTCTGATCTCAGATCAAGCAAAAGCAAAAATTGATCTAACTAAAAGACATAAGGAAGGGCACTATATCTTGCTAACGGGTATCATACACAATGAAGCAATATCAATATTAAACATATATGCACCAAGTGGTATACTATCTAAATTCTTAAAAGAGAAATTAAGAGAGCTGCAAGAAGAAATAGACAGCAAAACTATATTAGTGGGAGATCTCAACCTTGCACTCTCAAAATTAGATAAGTCAAACCACAAAATAAATAAGAAAGAAGACAAAAAGGTAAATAGAATACTAGAAAAGTTAGATCTTTGGAAAAAAACAAATGTAGACAGAAAGGAGTACCCTTTCTTCTCCGCAGTTCATGGAACCTATATAAAAACTGACCATATATTAGGACATAAAAACCTCAAACTCAAATTCAGTAAGGCACAAATAGTAAATGCATCCTTTTCAGACCATGATGCAATGAAAATTGCATTCAATAAAAAGCCAGGGGAAAATAGACCAAAAAATTATTGGAGACTAAATAATCTCATACTAAAGAATGATTGGGTGAAACAGCAAATCATAGACATAATTAATAATTTCACCCAAAAAAATGACAATTATGAGACATCATACCAAAACATCATACCAAGATGCAGCCAAAGGGGCGATAAGGGGAAATTTTATATCTCTAGAGGCCTACTTGTATAAAATAGAGAAAGAGAAGGTCAATGAATTGGGCTTGCAACTACAAATGCTAGAAAAGGAACAAATTAAAAACCCCCACTCAAACACTGAACTTGAAATTCTAAAAATAAAAGGAGAGATTAATAAAATTGAAAGTAAAAAAACTATTGAATTAATAAAACTAAGAGTTGCTTCTATGAAAAAAAAAAAACAAAATAGACAAACCCTTAGTAAATCTGATTTGAAAAAGGAAAGAGGAGAAAATCAAATTGTTTGTCTTAAAAATGAAAAGGCAGAACTCACCACTGATGAACAGGAAAGTGGAGCAATAATTAGGAGTTACTTTGCCCAACTTTATGCCAATAAATTTGACAACGTGAATGAAATGGAAGAATACCTTCAAAAATATAGCTTGCCCAGATTAACAGAAGAAGAAGTAAATTGGTTAAACAGCCCCATCTTAGAAAAAGAAATAGAACAAAATCAACTCCCTAAGAAAAATTCCCCAGGATCAGAAGGATTTACATGTGAATTGTACCAAACATTTAAAGAACAATTAACTCCAATGGTATATAAACTATTTGAACAAACAGGGATTGAAGGAGTCCAAAACAGAGAAGAAAAATTATAGACCAATCTCCCTAATGAATATTGATGCTAAAATCTTAAATAACATATTAGCAAAAAGATTACAGAAAATCATCCCCAGCATAATACATCATGACCAAGTAGGATTTATACCAGGAAAGCAGGGCTAGTTTAATATTAGGAAAACTATTAGCATAATTGACTATATCAATAACAAAACTAACAAAAACCATATGACCATCTCAATAGATGCAGAAAAACATTTGATAAAATCCAACATCCATTCCTATTAAAAACACTTGAGAGTATAGGAATAAATGGAATTTTCCTTAAAATAATCAGCAGCATCTATTTAAAACCATCAGTAAGCATCATATGTAATGGAGATAAACTGGAACCATTCCAAATAAGAAGTGAAACTAGGTTGCCCACTATCACCATTACTATTTAATACTTGTATTAGAAATGCTAGCTTCGGCAATAAGAGTTGAAAAAGAGATTAAAGGAATTAGAGTAGGTAATGAGGAAACCAAATTATCTCTCTTTGTAGATGATATGATGGTATACTTAGAGAACCCCAGAGATTCTACTAAAAAGCTATTAGAAATAATCCACACCTTTAGCAAAGTTGCAGGATACAAAATAAACCCACATAAGTCATTAGCATTCATATATATCACAAACAAAATCCAACAGAGTTACAAAAAGAAATTCCATTTAAAGTAACTGCTGATAGTATAAAATATTTGGGAATTTGTCTGCCAAGGGAAAGTCAGGACGTACATGAGCAAAACTACAAAACACTTTCCACATGAATAAAGTCAGATCTAACCAATTGGAAAAATATTAAGTGCTCTTGGATAGGTTGAGCAAATAAATATAATAAAGATGACAATACTACCTAAACTAATCTATTTATTTAGTGCTATACCAATCAGACTCCCAAAAAACTATTTTAATGACCTAGAAAAAAATAACAACAAAATTCATCTGGAAGAACAAAAGGTCAAGGCTTTCGAGGTAACTAATGAAAAAAAAAATCAAATGAAGGTGGCCTAGCTGTACCAGATATAAAACTATATTATAAAGCAGTGGTCACCAAAATGATTTGGTATTGGCTAAGAAATAGACTAATTGATCAGTGGAATAGGTTAGGTTCACAGGACAAAACAGCCAATAACTTTAATAATTTAGTGTTTGACAAACCCAAACACCCAGCTTTTGGGATAAAAATTCACTGTTTGACAAAAACTGCTGGAAAAATTGGAAATTAGTATGGCAGAAACTAGATAGTGACCCACATTTAACACCATATACAAAAATAAGGTCAAAATGGGTTCATGACCTAGGCATAAAGAATGAGATTATAAATAAATTAGAAGAACATAAATAGTCTACCTCTCAGACCTGTGGAGGAGGAAGGAATCTGTGACCAAAGAAGACCTAGAGATCATTATTGATCACAAAATAGAAAAATTTGATTATATCAAATTGAATAACTTTTGTACAAACAAAACTAATGCAGACAAGATTAGAAGGGAAACAATAAATTGGGAAAACACTTTCACAGTTAAAGGTTCTGATAAAGGCCTCATTTCCAAAATATATAGAGAATTGCCTCCAATTTATAAGAAATCAAGCCATTCTCCACTTGATAAATGGTCAAAGGATATGAACAGATAATTTTCAGATGAAGAAATTGGAACTATTTCTAGCCATATGAAAAGATGCTCCAAGTCATTATTAATCAGAGAAATGCAAATTAAGACAACTTTGAAATACTACTACACACCTCTCAGACTGGCTAGGATGACAAGGAAAGCTAATGTGGAATTTTGGAGGGGATGTGGGAAGACTGGGACACTGATGCATTGTTAGTGGAATTGTGAATGCATCCAACAATTCTAGAGAGCCATTTGGAACTATGCTCAAAAAGTTATCAAAGTGTATCAAACCCTTTGATCCAGCAGTGTTACTACTGGGCTTATATCCCAAAGAGATGTTAAAGAAGGAAAGGGACCTGTATGTGCCAAAATGTTTGTGGCAGCTCTCTTTGTAGTGGCTAGAAACTGGAAATTGCCTCGATACCCATCAATTGGAGAATGGCTGAATAAGTTGTTGTACATGAATGTTAAGGAAATATGATTGTTCTGTAAGAAATGACCAGCAAGATGAATACAGAGAGGTTTGGAGAGACTTACATGAACTGATGCTGAGTGAAATGAGCAGAACCAGGAGATCATTATGTACTTCAACAACCATACTATATGATGATCAATTCTGATGGACGTGGCCCTCTTCAACAATGAGATGAACCAAATCAATTCCATTTGTTCAATAATGAAGAGAACCAGCTACACCCAGTGAAAGAACTCTGGGAAATGAGTATGAACCACAGTATAACATTTCCTCTCCCTCTGTTTTGTCCACTTGCATTTTTGATTTCCTTCTCGGGTTATTTTCACCTTATTTCTAAGTCCAATTTTTCTTATGCAGCAAAATAACTATGGATATTTATACATATATTGTTTTTAACATATACTTTAATATATTTAGCATGTATTGGTCTACCTGCCATGTAAAGGAGGGGGTGGGGGGAAAGAGGGGAAAAGTTGGAACAGAAGGTTTTGCAAGGATCAATGCTGAAAAATTACCCATGCATATATCTTATAAATAAAAAAGTATAATAAAAAATAATTTTTAAAAAAGCAATGCATCATAACAAATCTGAAAATGGAAACATCACCTTTACCTGAGTCATTATGAAGAAAGGGCTTAGTACTTATGGTAATATGCAAATGTAATCATGTTCCAGCCCTATATGTGACCTTATTTTCAGAAATGAGGAAATCAAGGAGGAACAGAGAGGCAACGGAACCTTGCCCAGCATCCCATGGGGAGGAAGAGCCAAGACTGAAAGCCAGACCTGATCCTAACCCTGTGTTCTTTCTACTACACTCCCAATGCATCCACAGCCTCAGCAACCAATGCCTTCATCAGCATGTAAGCAGTTAGGAAAGCACCTGGTATGTGCCAAGCCTTGAGGGAGGTAGATTTAGAGGGAAGGTCCTAGCAGCTAGGTTGAGCAAAAAAGGCTTCATGTACAATGCGATGCTTACAATGAACCCTGAAGGAAATTAGTGATTCCAGGGGCAGTCGGGTGGTACAGTGGATAGAGCACAGGTCTTGGGGTCAAGAGAAATCAAGTTCAAATCCAGCCTGAGACACTTGACACATATTAGCTTTGTGACCCTGGGCAAGTCACTTAACCCTGATTGCCTTACACAAAAAAGAAGAAATTAAAGATTCTGAGCAATGGAGGAGGGGAGGTAGAGCAACTTAACCATAACGACATGCAAAAGCATGGAGGAAGGAGATGGATCACCAGATAGGAAAACAGTAAAAAAAAAAAAAAAAAAAAAAAAAAAAACAGTTTGAATAACTGAGAGTGTAGTAAGTGTAGTAAAAGGAATCAATATTCAATAAGGCTAGAAAGGTAAGTTGAAAGGCAAGATGGGAGAATTTACATTTGATAACAGAAATAATGGAGAGTCTCCATTCTTATTAGAAATAATCCACACCTTTAGCAAAGTTGCAGGATACAAAATACTCTACTCAATACATTGAGTATTGAGTAGAAGAGTAACATGATCAGATTTGGGCTTTATGAAAAATCATTTTGGAATCTGAGAAGAGGATGATATGGAGTGGACCAATTAGAAAGCATCTGCAATAGTCCAAGTGAGAAGTGGCAGAAGCCAGAATTAAAATTGTGGCTGTGTGAGCAGAGAGAAGGGGCTGGATGGTCAAGATAGTGACAAGTGAGTAGCTATATAAGGTGAGAAGCAGTCAAAGATAACTCAGTCAATGTAATGAATATTGCCTTCCCTCTGTCTCCAACCTTCCCATTATGCTTTGAGGATGGGCAAAATTTACATATCTGTAGAACATAAATAATTCAATTAGATGAATTATCAAAACCCTGAGATAACAGGACACGATTTAAGATTGAATGAGCTAGGAGGTCCCTTCAAACTCTTTCAAACTCTGACACTGTAATTTTGATACTTGTCGCCCTTTTGAGTTGGTCATAAGCTGAAATATAGCCAGGCAAAACACATCTGTCCATAGGACATGAGGCACAATAAAACGGTCAAACAGAGCCTCCGTTAGCTTTGGCTTCCTATATTGGCTTTGCTTAAGAGATTCCTTTAGAAAGTGTTTGAAAATTTATAAAAACCACATTTGCAAAGTAGTGAAAAACTTAGAACTGTGCAAAAGAAATAAATCAACAGCATCCTGTTTACTCATATTATTATTTTTTGATCAAACAAGGAATGTTTGACTGGAAGAAAACAAGTATTTATGTGAAGTACCTATTGTATGTTATCTCCTTTGATCAACGCAACCACCTTGTTCTTATTCCCATTTTACAGCTGAGGAAACTGAGGCAAGCATTAGTTTGACTTGCCAAGGTTCCCATTCCTAGTAAGCGTCCAAGGCCAGATTTGGATTCAGATTGTTCTGACTCTAGGCCCAATGCTCCATTTACTGCCATAGCAAGTTGCTCATGAAAAACACGCTAAGTTCTTCAGAAGAAAATGGACCTTTCTGCTTTTATTCCAACTAGAAAGAAATGTAATTCCTCTAAAGCCAACTCCTAACACTTGTTCTACATAAAAGAAAAGATAATGATAATGTGCTCGAGGATGAGCACATACAATTGGGTTGAAAATATATGTAGGCCTCTGGGGGGGGTCACGAAAAGAGCAGGAGGCCAGAAATTCAGAGGCTCATCTGCAAAATGGGGCCCTGTGATTCACTTTGTCTCTCTGAAGTCTCAGAAGAAGAACATCCGCGACTTGCTATCTCAAAAGGTTGTCTAGAATGTGATATGCTGACCGAAACGCGTGACAAAAAGAGTTTTACCACAACTGTTGATTTTTACCTCCCTTTTGCAGCTTCTGAGAATTCTGATGACAGGCCTGTATATTTGCCAGCAATAAAAAAAATAGGTGTGGTTTTCTGTAGGGCAAAAAAGTGCCACTGCAGGCCACCTTTAATTTGGACAATCTGTACAATCAACTCTCTGTCCTCTAACAATCTGTTAGAACACTTTAAGAGCAATTCTGCACTGCTACCGATACCATACAACTGATGTTTCCCACAACAAAGCCAACTTATGGCAAAGCCAAGAGTCTTCTGAATCAGCGGAGATTAAATAATGCTTAGGAGTGTTTTGTGTTGAGCATATTTGATAGTATTCCAAATCTCTGAAAATTGGCGATGCATTGTGTCCACCACAACCACTAATTCTCTAATAAACAGTAGATGGGCTCTCTAAAACTTCATTCCCTGATCATAGTGAATAACTACTGGATTGTACACAGAACACAAAGGCTCTTAAAAGACGGGCTCCCTTTTTAAGTAACTTTAGTTTGGGGAGATATGTTTTATAGAACTTGTCCACTCCACTGTCAATCACTGTAATGACAATATTTTGATACGCTGTGATTTTGTGTGTCGGGGGGGGAGGGGTTGTCTCCATACATGTCAACTGTAGTGCTTTCCTGCCTTAGGATGCCACAAAAAAGCTGCTGTGATCCCTTTCCCCCTCAAAAAAAATGTTTAACACTTTGTCAATGAGCATCCTCAAACTTTACTAGTGGTCCTTGGACAGCAGAAATAAAGCGTTCTCCTCCTTTATGTCTTTCCAACCGATAGGACCTGCTAGGTGAGACCTCAGAGAAGACAGGCTCACTTCCATTCTGTAAAGGACTTGGGAGAAATTCAACAACAATGGAAGGATGATGATGATAGCAAAAATGTCAACAACATTGATGATAATTATTATTATATAATATGTATTATATATAATTATATCTAAAATAAATTATATAATTAATAACAATTCATATATATATATATATATATCTCATACCTTACAGTTATGAAACCTCTCTACTTGGACTCCACCTTGACTCCTCCCAGCTCTATCTTGCCAAAGTCTACTGCTCCCACATCCCTGTTCCCACAGTCTCCTCCCTATGGCTCCAAACAAATCAACTGTTGCCTTTGCCAGTTAGAATGTAAAAATCCAGAGGCCAGGGGACTGTCTTGCTTGCTTGTATTTGTATCTCCAGCACTTAGTGCTTGTCAGAAAATAAGTACTTAATAAATGATCTGCCTATAAAACCCTTTATATGCATTAAGCTCCAGACAAAGAAGTAGAAATAGTATGTATAGATGACCACAATACAATAGGTTACAAATGGACTATAAAACCAAGATCCCAGACAATGAAACAAACACAGATTGTCATCTCCAACTTTCATCCAGGCCTAGACTTCGATACCTGGGCTAACTGCTTTGCAAAACCCTTTACCAATTTAATGTCGAGATATATTAAATAATAGCTTATGGCTAAATGTTTAAAACAAGAAGAGATCTGAGAAATAATCTGGTCCTACCTCTCAGTTCCTAATCATGCTGTGTGGTCCTAAATGGGAAGTATCAATTATGATAAGAAAATACAATGTAAGCTGGTGGATAAAAAACCAAAAGACTTTGAGAATTCTTTTAAAGTTATAAATTATTCTGAATCAATATAGTGTTAATTCATCTTAACAGCCTATAGTGGACTAATAAATGAATGGGAAAAGATCTACCAAGTATATAAGGCAGGTACTGTGATAAGCATTATATGTAATAGAAATACAGATGTCAACATTAGAGTCCCTCCCTCAAGAAGCTTGAATTCTAAGAAAAGAAGACAACACAGTTGGGGGACAGTAGTCAAGAAACGGGAGGTCTTTGATCTGAGTGATCCATAGGGCAGCAGCTGATTAAAGGGCCCTTTCCAAAAGCCATGGCAGTTTCATTACTTATGCCTATGAAATAGAAAGCAAGGGAAGGTTTTGGGACATCCATAAACGATGGAAGAGTAGAAGGCAAATGACTTGATTAATGACTGGATGGTATGTCTGGTCTAGGACAGGCAAGATATAACAGGCTGAGTCTGAACTCATTCTTTCATCAGTCAAGAGGTGGGATTTCCAGAGATCTTGTCTCAGGGTTCCAGTTCCAAATGGAAAGAAGCAAAGCCACATTAAGGCAGATGGGAAAATGGATGAGGCGGACAACCAGATGGGATGTGAAGCATGGTCTGGTGTGCGGCCAGCTAGACATAGTTGGCTAAATGAATCTATGCTCACTTACTCTCCAAACGAGACCACTCAGTTCCAGGATGGGAGTTCTAAAGGAAGCCTCAAACCTTAAATCCTATAACCCTTGACTCTGAGCACAAAGTACTGATTATCAGAGTCAAAGATTGGTAACCAAGGGGAAAGAGCGAAGGGAAGGAAACAAGCTATTATCTAGCAACAACCATGTTGTGCTAAGCACTTGAAGGCTGGACCTAGGGGCTGCAGGAATTCACAGCTGCCTCAGGTCTACTCAGAAGGACATACTCTCATTCTATGTTTATTATTATTATTATTTTTTTTACTATTTTAAAGTGTTGGGAGGAGTAGCTAGCCTGTGGGTATGGCAAAGTGAAGGAATATGGACTGAAGGAGGTAGCTCCTTCAAAGCACTGCAGACAGAAACTTTTTGAACTCGAAATCAGTGTTATTTCAATAGTATGATACCGTATGAATGGATAAAAAAGAGCAGAAACCATGAGTCTGCTAACCAATCCCAACAGCCCAAGTGAGCTGGCTGAACCAGAGGAGGAGATCCATTTGGAAATAAAGGCCAGGATCTGCACAGAACAAGGGCCAGGGAGCTGGTATGACAACCAAGTCAGGCAGCGGGAGCTATCTATGTATTGGGTCCTGGTAATCCTTGCTGGAGCAGGAAAAGTACTGGAGGCCTGGTTAGATCTGGCATCTGAATGGCACACTTCGGAGTTGTGTCTATTTTCTCCAAAGAGAGTGAACTGGAGAGGAGGAGGTTTAAGTGAGTGCACTAGGCCATTAAAAGTGAAGGCCTTAGCACATGTGCACCATGGAAGAGGCAGAGCTGTTTTATACGAGACTTCAAAAATAATTAACTCTAAAAAGCGATTTATAAAGCCACAATTAATGACCATTCATTGCATCTCAATTAGCCACAGTGCAAAGGGAACTGGTATTCTGGTTAATTGAGAGCTAAGGGAAAAAACCTCGGGCTTCAGTCATTGTTGAAAAGAAAATTGTTAAAACATCAATCTACTTTTGTGACTTTTTTTGAGTATACAATGACCTGGAATGGTTAGGCACCATGGGGTTAGTATAACGAGTAAGCATTACTGTCTGTAAGTAGAGTTTAATGAATGGTTTACTTAATCAGCTCCTGCTGTTACTTCTGAAGCATCTTCTTCCCTTTTTGTATTAATGCCCCCAAAACCATACATTCGAGGACACCCCCAGGAGAGGATCTGGAGTCAACTAAGATGGATAAAAATTGGAAGGGTTCCTACCCTTTAATAGGTCTTGATTAAAACGGAGAAAATAGGGTAAAGGAAGGATTTCAGCCAGTTGGAGGCAAGGAAAACCATTGGAAATGTGCAAATAGGCTCTCCCCCAGCCCTGAAACATTATATAAGTGCTAGCCGTAAATCCAAGCCAATCCAGTTAGGCAGCTATCTTAACTGTAGCAGATAGAAGGATAGCAAAGGGGACAGACAAATAAAAGGGAGGACCCCTGTAGAGGAAGCACAGCAAAGTTTGCCAGTTGCTTGCTACAGATATTTCTGATCACCCCTTCATCTCCTTTATAGGCTCATCATCCACATAATACCCCCAGATGCAGGTGATCCCCAGGGCTGCCTATTATTGTTTTACACACTCTCACACTCTGTGTGTGTATGTGTGTGTGTCTCTCTGTTTTTCTATCTCTCTGTGTGTCTGTCTCTCTCTCTCGCTAACTCAGTGTCTCAGTCTCTCTTTTTCTGTCTCTCTCTGTCTTTGTCTCTCTCTGTCTCCCCCCGTCTCCCCTCCCTCTTCCTCCCTCACTTCCTCCTCTTCCCCTGTGTATTTCTCTCTATCTTTTTGTCTGTCTCTGTGTGTCTGTCTGTCTGTCTGTCTCTCTCTCTCATCTCTCTCTCGTGTCTCTCTCTCATGTCTCTCTCTTGTGTCTCTCTCCCTCTGTCTCTATCTCCTTCCCCCTCTGTTTCTGTCTCCTCTCTTTCTAGGTCTAGTTCTTTCTCTCCTCTTTCTCTCCTCTCTCTCTCTCTCTCTCTCTCTCTCTCTCTCTCTCTCCCTCTCTCCCTCCCTCCCCCCCCACGCTGTGTGTCTCTATCTCTTTCCGTTTCTGTCTCTCTTGCTCACTCTTGCTCACTCTTTCCCTCCCTCCTCCCCCCCCCAGTAACTATCATTGTATCTCTCTCATTTGTCTGCTCTCTCCCATCTCGCTGTCTCTCCTCTGTGTGTCTCTCTGTCTCTCTCTCCCTCCCTCCCCCCTCCTCTCTTTCTGTCTCTGTCTGTCTCCTCTTTGTGCCTTTGTCTCTTTCTCTATGTGTCTCTTTCTCTGTCTCTGTGTGTCTGCTCTTTCCCTTTCTCTCTCTCCTCTCTCTGTCTCTCTCTCTCTCTCCATCTCTCTCTGTCTCTGTCTTTCTGTCTCTCTCATTCATTGCATTACTCCTATGGGTCTGTTTAGCCCCTCTATGGTTTATATTTTCAGCCTCCCTCTCTTCTCAGATCCTGGCCCACACCACCCATTTCCTCCTGGCATTTCAAGCTCCGTGTCCCAAGGACATATCAAACTCAACATGTCCAAAACAGATTTCATCATCTTTCCCCCCAAATCCCAGCCTCACCCCCATCTTCCTAATTTGTGTCCAAAGCCCCACCATTTTTCCAGTCTCCCAGATGTGTAAACATGTTCTCCTCAACTCTTCCCTCTAGGTAGGAATCAGCTGTCAAACCTTGACAGCATCTCTCACAATCCCTCTTCCATCTGACCCCTTCTCTCCCCTCAGCTGGTCTCTGTCTTTCTTTCTTTCTTACTTCCGAGCCATCCAGCCGCCTGCCTATATTGCAATGGTCTAATTATTCTTCTTGCCCAAAATCCTCCAATTCTGGTCCATCCTGCACAGTAAACAAAAGATTGCAAAAGGTCTGATTATATTGAAATAGTTAAAGAAACAGTTTTAAAAAAAAACACACAAGTTCCCAGACCCCAAGTTAAGACCCCTTGATCTATGATGACTCTAAGGTTAGGAAGTAAGACCAATGGTGCCCTCAAAAGAACTAACAGAGTTTGTCCTGGTGCTGGTTTAGAAGGCAGGGTGGCAAATTTCATTTGGAAGATCCCATCGTTAGCAAGTTTAAGGAGGGGGGGAGGGAAAAGGGATAATACATAATAGAATCAATCAATACATGTATTAAGCACCTCCGATCAGGGCCCACCCTGTGTGGAGTACTTAATATTATCTCACTGGATTCTCACAATATCTCTAAAATCTGTGCTCTTATTAATACCATTTAACAGCAGAGGAATCTGAGGTAGACAGAGGTGAAATGACTTGCCTACAGCCATGGAGTGAGTAAATGTCCGAAACTGGATTTGAGCTCAGGTCTTGCTGACTGCAGGCCGCAAATTCCACCCGCTGCAGCAGCCCCATCCTCCCGGCCAAGTGCTGGCAACAGAGAGACAAAGTCTGACAAGCCTCTGCCCCCAAACAAAAGCCACGCTGGCGGAGGGCACTGAGGGCTCAGCTTAGGCTCCCGGCTCTGCCACAGAACTGCCTCCCATCTTCTGTAGCTCTTGAGGCCAAACCTCCCCCTGAAGTCTGCTGGGCAGGTGAGGGATTACAACTTAACAAGGTAGCACTCTCAATTCTGCCATTTGGTGCCACCCATTCTTAGCTAAAGGAGCTTATTTGTTCTATCCTGCCTCAATACACACAGAAGAACCTGTTTTCTTTAGAGCTACCTACCGAGTGTTTGCCATCTCTTATCATGGCCCAGTGAGGGTAACTCCAAGGGGACATGGCAGTGTGGGAAGGGTAGGCCCGTGAGGGTCAGACCCACAACCGCACAGTGGCCAGAATCCTACACGAGTGGGCTGAAGTTAGAACTGCAAGTGGCTTTTGCTCTACTGGGGTCTCAGGAGAGTAGCAGGAAACAGAACTCTTTTCAAGGTAATGAATACCTCACAATCACCAGGATTCTACACATGGGGCTTCAGAGGGGGGGTGGTTTCCTAGGTTACTCGACCCCTCACTAAGTTTATGGTGGGGCTCTTTTGTGCCACATTTGCAGATGCCATAAGCATATTTACTCAAAAAGACCTTTTGTTTTCTTTCTCAACTAGGCAGAAAACGTGAGATGTGAAAACATAAGAAAGAGATAAATGCATGTGTATACAAGGTGATCTGCTGGCCCCACTTGACACTGTTCATTGAATTGAGAAGGGGACGAGGGAAAACTAATCATTTGCCAAATAGTGGTGGGAATGAGCATTTAGGCAAATCTGTCAATAGAGGAAGCTCAGGACAGTGAGAGCATAACAGAAACTTAAAGCTCTAAGTAGGATACCATTTTTGTTATCCAGTTTTTCTTTGCCCCCCTTTTTATAAAGAATTAGATAAAATCATTGAGGGCCCAAATCTAGTCTGATAATTGTCAACTCTGGTATCTCCATCAAGCTGGTTTATTTATCTTCACGAGGCTTTTTGTGTCACACTCCTGGAGCAAAGAAACAGGAACAGAACTAAGGTAAAGATACAAACTTGGCTCCACGTGGGCCATCATTTCTAAGACATGCCGTTCATCATTTTCACTTCTGAATGCCCGGCAGGAAAAAGTTCCAAAGAGAGCAAGGTTCTAGACTCAAAGTAACAGCAGTAGTCCTGTCATGCCAACACGCACTAGCACAGGTATTTCCATACTCTGGATGCTGAGGGAGAACTCTTTTCTGAACAGATTTGGCTTGGGATTCAACTGTAAAATATGTCATCTTTCTGACTCAGTTTCCCAAAATTTAAGAAACTTGAGTGAGGAGAGAGAAATTCACTTTCTATGCCTTCTTATAATTATCAGTTTTTCTGACTAGGGACTGAAGCATCACAGGATATCGAAGCAGGGCCTGGGTTAAGCTTAACTGCAGCACTGTTGCCATTCTGTGCATTCAGGATTTCAGAAGAGACTTTCCAATATTTTCATATGAAGTCATAAATTAAAACATATTTGGAGACTCTCAAGCACAAATGTCACATTAACCTCATGGTGCCAAACCAGACATCTCCATGCTATGTTAGCCAAATGAGTATATAATGAAGCAAGTCTTCAACATGTTATTATAAAGGGACAGATTCTATTTTCCCTATCACATCTAATTACTCTGGTGGTTGTTCAGAGTCAACTCAATCTCCTTGATCCTCTTTGTGTAACAGGTAAACAGAAAATGATTTCCAAGTGGATTAGAATTAGAATCCTTTCTCTTTTGACTTACAAGTGCCTCATCTCATAATTCTATGACGTGGAGTTTGGTCCCCAAGACAAGTATCTTCACAGAAGAGTTATATCACAAGGAAAAATAAATCCTCTAAAGGCAGAGACCTGTGTCAAAGATATTACGGAAGCGAAGTCAACAAAATTTGACAACTGATCATCGAAGGGGACTCCGGAGTGGGAGAAGAGAAGCAGCTGAGTCAGAGAAGAGTCAGGAGGAGAGATGACTGAGGTTATGAACCTGAGTGAATGGAAAAAGCGTGGATGGGTTCAGAAAGAAACAGAACAAGTTCCAGCACTGGACCTACTAAATCTGATGCACCTACAGCATTTCCTGGTGGATACATCCAGCGGCCAACCCACTGTTTGTACCAGTAGTCAAGGGAGACGTTAAGGAGAGATGTGTAAATGTGGACACCACCTGCATATAAACTCTCTGGGAAGGAAAAATGAAGGTAATATCTCAAGCGAATGTTGCTGACCCTCCAAAATAAAACTAACTGACACCCAAAATCTAAATTTCAGAGCAAGCACACTAATGTAACGCTAGCTAAAATCTATAATGGAAGAGATGATGAAGGTTTCACAGTGACCATTCCCAAACAGAATCCAGACCCACAGGTGCCAAATCTAGCACATTAACAATGAAATACATTCTAGACAAAAATCAGAATTCTTAAATATTCTACCTTTGAAAATCAAAACCATGGTGCAAAACAAAAGTTTATGACCTTGTAATGGAGATGATACAATCATTGAGGTTAGAACAAACTTTTCCAAACATGTCCACTCCATATTTCTAGGGGAAAAAGTTCTCCTAGGAAGTAATAGCTTTATTGTTAGGCTACAATTGATGGAAAATGGAGCGTGAGTGTGCCCTCCATTTCTTATATGTAATCAGTCTTAAAGTCACTTGAGCTCTTTTCTACATACTACCCACTAATAGTCTCTCTCAGTTTAGCTGGTAATTGAAAGATCTTGAAGACACTTGAGTGACTTACATGTACAGTTACCCAGCTGTCCTTTAATGACCAAGTCCAATGTCACTTCCTCCAGAGTCTTCCTCAGCCGTTACATCTTCTAGTGTCACTTGACTTTTCTCCCTTCCCAATATGAAGCTCAGAGTTAACGATACCCTCTACTTTCAAACACTTTGATTTCTTGTCTACCTGAAACCAGGGATTACCAACACCATCCTCCTCCTTATCAGGCACGGAATGGGCCCAGAGAAAGACCACAACTAAACTGACTGGCTACACACCAGATTTATGGTAGCTAACCTCAAAAGTAATGAGATAATCCCTGTCCTCTATTCCACTGCCCACCCCCACGAGTTGCTGCCAACCTCCTTTCTTCAAGTGTCTCACACTTCTTCTTTCCCTTCTCACCCTGTTAGTTGAGGATTCCCACTTGATACTGTATTCACAATCAGGCCTCCCTTTTCTTCCTTCATTTCAAAACTCCCTGACATAATCCCCACCACATCACTCTCTTCTCCTTTTCTCTAGTCGCTGACAATGAACTAGGTCTTTTCCTTACTGAGAAATACCCTTCCACATGGCGTTCTTGATTCCATTCCCTCAGGATTGCTTCAGCACACTGCCCACTCATTCATTCCATGACTCTCTAATCTTCAGCCTCTTCCCGTGTGCCGATTTCTTCTCTGCTGATCTCAAATATACCCAACTGTCCCATGCTCATCAAATTTCAAGATAATGCCAAGGAGGGAAAAATACCTAACACAATTATTGACAGGGTGAATATCCAAAAAGATCATGACAAGTAACAGTATTGGGCTATATGTAATAAGATAAAATTCAGTAGATCTCAATAGAGAGAAAATCTTTTATTTGATTGCAAAAAGTAAATTATACAGTTCTGAAAAAAATCTGCAGACTACAGACTGCAAGCTTAACATGAGTAAGCAGTATGATATGTCAGCAAAAAATCCCACCTATGATCTTGAGCTGCATTGGCAGGTACAGCGCCCACTGTATTCTGTTCTTAGACATTATCTGGAGCATTGTATTCAGGTCTAAGTGTCATAATTTAAGAAATGTTCTTTTAGAATTTGAGTTATGATGGCCATGTGGAAGACACCTAGCTCTCAGCCCCCCCCCCCCACACACACATCCAAAAAGTATCCCAGACAGAAAAACGTAAAGGAAGTTAAAATATAACAGAAGCTCTTCCTTCCAGTCTCTAATTGTAACAAACACGGTCAGAAACCAGAAGACACAGGCCAAAGGGTGGCCAAAGAAGCTGTCATAAACTCTAGAAAATTTGTACTAAGTCTGGGAGTGTGTGAGAGGATCTGTTATGGTGATGGCAGCGAGACCTTTGGTAATTGGAACTGAAGACAGAACCAGACTCAGCCTGTCATAGTAGAAACAAGTGAGAGGCTGAGCCTTCTTTCCGTTGGTCACCTTCCATAGGTTGACAATCAACAAGCACTTTTTAGACTTTCTAAAGCAGTGCCCAATTCTTCGTGATTCTATTTGGGGTTTTCTTGGCAAAGATACTGAAATGGTTTGCCATTTCTTCCTCTGGTTCATTTTAGTGATGAGGAAACTGAGGCAAATGGGGTGAAATGACCTGCCCAGGGACACACAGCTAATAAGTGTTTGATGCCAGATTTGAACTCAGGAAAATGAGCCTTCCCAACTTCAGGCCCGGTGCTCTGTCTACTACAGCACCACCTAACAGCTTTATAATGACCTCCTAATTGGGTCTCTTGTCTCAAATCTTTCTCTTTTTCCATCCACAATCTGTACCGCTACCAAAGTGATTTTCCTTAAGTGTCAATCACTCTTCTGCTCAAACTCCAATGGTTCCCTATTTCCTCTACAGGGGTCCTCAACTTTTTAAATAGGGAGCCAGTTTGCTGTCCCTCAGAATGTTGGAGGGCCGGACTATAGTAAAAACAAAAACTTTGTTTTGTGGGCCTTTAAATAAAGAAACTTCATAGCCCTGGGTGAGGGGGTCAAACGTCCTCAGCTGCTGCATCTGGCCCTCCGGCCATAGTTTGAGGACCCCTGGAATAAAAAAATAGGCTAGCCTGTTTCACTTTCCAATTCCTTCACGAGAAGGGATTGGCCCCAGTCCACCTTTTCCAGCCTCATTACATATTAATAATATCTAATAATAATCATTATTACTCTCCTTCAGAAACTTTATGGCTTTCTTTCCATTCCTCATGTACTTCTTTCCATCTCTCACATCTCCATGTTCAGTTTTCCCTCATTCTCCCCTCATCACTGTTTCACAGAATCCCTTATTTCCTTCATGATTCAATTCAAACATTACCTCCTATATGAAATTTTTCCTGAGCCTTGATCATATTGATAGATAGTACTTAGGCATTTATAAATCATCCCCAGGCATAGAACATAAGCTCTTATAAGGCAGGACTGAGTACCTAGCAAATTAGTATTCTAAATGTACAGGTGAAAAGGATCTGAGTGAGCTTAGTGTCAATACTGACCCCAGTCCAACCCATTCATTTTACAGATGAGGAAAGAAACTGGAGAAGTGACTTAACTAGGGTCGCACAGGTAGTCATAGTAGAGTCAGCATTTGAACCCACATCCTTTGCTCCTCACAAAGTGAACCCAGACATTGGCGGTCACTTCCAATCCTCTTTGGAAGCAATCCCAGGGTTTTACATTCATATGTTTGTGTTGTACTTGGCACAAGAAATAATTTTGAATATTTTTATTTTGTGGCAGCAATGGTCACACGTATATGCTTCTAATAGCCCAGGCTGACCTGAAACATCTGATCCTGGCCAAATAAAAAGAGATCAAGTTCATTTCTACAACTTCAGTTAATTCTGTCAGTTGAGTTCTAGATTTCATATCCTGCTCATGTTCTCTTTTACATTTTGAGTTCCGTGGTTTTGAAGAATGAATATTACTATAAGAAAACCTGCAAAAATTGTAACTCTTAAACAGCACACTATGTGCGATATTGTGATAGCTTTTGGCATGGAGATTGCAAGGAAGCATTTCTACGATTACTTGACTCTACAATGAAACAGGACATTAAAAGGAAAGTGTGTTTACCAAGAAAAAAATAACCATTCCATACACTAACCTGAAATGTTCTAACAAAGCCTTAGAAAACAAAGCCCTTCAGAAGACTGGTAACTGAAGGAGTGCTTCTTCCTTCTCTCCAAAGCACTGAAAGCTTCTTAAAGTTGGAAGATTAACAGGAAGGTCAGTTTTTTTTAAAAAAAAAGCATCCACTTCAACAAAAAAGGGCTAGTAATCATTTGAATGACAGCGAAATAACTTTCATAGTGAAGATAATACAAAGACAGGAGTCCTAAAGATTCAAAAAAGTGTAATTTTGCCAATCAATCTCCCATTTTCTCATTCAAAATATAACAAAGTTTGTCATAAGTTCAAGTCAGCCTCAACAATCTGAAGATCTTCACTAAAGTGTAAAAATATCCACTCAAAAATGCACTGGGGATTTTTTTAAACTTTCTGTGGGCCTGAAGGGAATAACAAACTATTAAAATATATCAATATACTAAGAGAAGCAGAATTGTTCTGAAAATACAGAAATTTTCAAATGAAATGGAATAGTACAATATGACATTGTACCATGACACCTGTCACAGATTTTTCAAGATATGGAGATGAGCATGAAACTCACCCAATTTAAATTCCAATAAAAATCCATGTGCTACCCATGGGCATTTAACATTTCTCCAATTACTTAGTTCTGTCTTTATTAATTAAAGAATGTTTCATAAAATCATTGTGGATATATTGCTATATACACTCTCAATTATTTTATACCTTCTAAACTTATTGTGAAAGATATTATTCTAACTGCTGACTTTTGTGTAGAATTGTACAAGAATGTTGATGATTTACATAGTTTTATTTTAGATACTACAATTTTGCTGAATTGATTATTTCACTTAATTTTTGGTTGATTTTCAGGTTTTCTAAATAAATTTATCATATAACCTGCAAAAAGCAGTAATATCGCTTGCTCTTGACCTAGATTTATTCCCTCAGTTTTTCTTTCCTTTGTTATCACTATATCTAAGATCTGTAGCAGGATGTTAAATAGTAGTACTGACTCTGAGCATCGTTGCTTTTATCCCTGATCGCACTGGAAAAATCTCTAACCTCTGGTGGAGCCAAAATAATAAAAATAACAATACTACCTAAATTATTTTACTTATTCAGTATCATACCAACCCACCAAAGTTATATTTTATAAGGCTAAAGAAATAACAATGAAATTAATATGGAAGAATACAAAGTCAAGAATCTCAAGGGCACTAATGAAAGAAAAAGAGCAAAGAAAGGCATGAATCAATATGAGATCTTCAATTGTACTACAACAGCAATCATTAAAATAACTTGACACTGGTCAAAAAACCAAGGTCTATCCATGGAAATCAGGTCCAAAAGCATTTATCAACATAAGAAGGACTAGAACTTAAGAACACTCAAAGGACCAAGCTAAGTCATTGTCACAGTGCATGTTTTTATCCATGAGGTAAAGACGATAGAAAAGTGATGAAAAATTTTATTTAGAAATAAAATAATAATGAATTCTTTGCATCAGTTGAAGTATCCAGTCCTTCTAGTGTTAACAACTTGCTATGTGACAGGCATTGAATTAAACACTGGGGATACAAAGAAAGTAAAAAATAATCCCTGCCCTTAAGGAGCTCACAGTCTGAAGGGGAAGACAACATGCAAACAAGTATATATAGACAAAATATACATGAAATAAACCAGAGATAATTTCAGAGAGAAGGCACTGGGATTAAGGGGGATCAGGAAACACTTCTTGCTGAAGGTGGGATATTAAATTAGACTGAAAAGAAACCAAGAAATAGAGATTATAAGGAAGAGAATTTCAAGCTTGGGAGAACAGACACTGAAAATAATCAGAAAACAGAGTGTTATGTGAAAGGAACGTAAAGAAGGCCAGTCTCATTAGATCACAGAGCATGTGAAAGGAAGTTAGCTATAAGGAGACTGGAAAAACAGAGATAGGTCCAGGTCGGGAAGAGTTTAAATGACAAATGGAGATTTTATATTTGATACTAAATGTAACAGAGAATCACTGGAGTTTTTTTTTTTTTTTCTGAAGGCATGCCATGGTCAAAATTGTACTGTGGAATAGATTATGTACACAATATGTAAAAGGAAACAAATACAGCAGTATAATATTCAACAAACCCCTAAACTCCGGTTACTGAGAGGAAAGACTTGCTTTAAAAAGCTGCTGGGAAAACCGGACAACAGTCTGACAAAAATTAGGGTTAGATCAATATTTCACACCATGCATCTCACACCATATACCAATACAAGCTCCAAATGGATATGTGACCTAGATATAAAAGGTAACATCATAAACTAATCAGAGGAGCAAAGAAGAAATCTTTTTTTGTTCTATGGATAGGGAAGACTAAGCAAGTAATAGAGAAGATTATAAAAGATAAAATGAACAGTTGGAAAATATATATTTTCAAAGGATTTGTATAAACAAATCTAACATAGTTAAAATTAAAAAGTAACTGGCGAAAATTTATTTGCAGTTAAGTTTAATAAAGACCTCATATCATAACACACACACACATAGGTATCACCTGTGTATAGATATAACTGATTCAAGTATATAACAGCCTTTTCCCAAAAGATAAATGTTCAAAAGATATGTACAGTCAGTTTTCAAAAAAAGAAATCTAAGAGATCCATCAAGAATGTGGAAAATGCTCTAAATCACTAATAATTAGAAAAATGAAAACTAAAGCAACTTTGGAGTTTTAAATCCGTAAGAATGATAAAGTTGGAAAAAGAAGAAAATGACATATCGGAATACATACTAGTCTGATGTTGGCGGAGGTATGAATTAGTCCAACCATTCTAGAAAGTAACTTGGAACCAAGCCTAAAAATTTACTAAACTGTAAATTCTATTTGACCCAGAGATATTCCTGCTAGGCCTATAGGATCTGTATGTATAAAATGTATTTATCACAGCTTTCCATGTGGTAGCCAAAACTTAGAAATGAGAGAGCTGTCACCTGCTAGGGGAGAGAATTTTTAAATGTAGAAAGACATATATGTCTGACCATGGACAGTGTCAGAATTTGTTGATGGACTATGTATATTGGTAATGTCTACTGATATGTTGGGAAATGAGGAATTTCTTTTCTTCCTCTTCATGGGAGAGGGAAGAGCACAGTGGGAGGGACAAATCATAGATGATACTGAAAATGATAAAATTTATTTTACTATTAAAAAAAAGACCATCTGTGGACTATTATTAAGAATAAACTTGAAAAAGGAGACTTTTCAAATGTATGATTACTATCCAGATCCAGTATGCTTTCATGATAAAGAGTTAAAGAATATGTCAAAATCTTCCCAACTGAAGTCATTTAAAATAAATGGCTGCAGCAAAAGCTCACACCGCACAAGAGTTTTTTTTAAGATATAAAAAAATAAGTTTTATTCTAGAAATCAATTTATTTCACTTTGTTCTAGTTAATTTGCACAACAACACAGAGGGTAGTTCCCTCACACAAAACTCCTGTTCTCACCATGCTCAAGATTACTCAGACCCTTTCATGGGGTGAGAGCTAAAGTGGACTTGGAGAGTTCACAGGAATGCAATAAGAGTGATTAAATCATTGAAAACTCAACCCAACAGTTAATTAAATTGTAGCACTGAGATTATTTCAACAGTGAAATGGATTACAGAGTTCAGGCATGGGATCTATTTCCTTGGCAATCATTAAACTTCCGATGCTCATCCATCTGAATTTAGTTAGGGCAAGTACTACCCCAAGGCAGGTCCCTGTAACTCCCAAGAAGGCCTGCAACTCCAAACCTCTAATGTTCCAATACAATAAACATCGATCCAATGCTTGATCCTGCTGGGTTATAGCAGGAGAAGAAACACCACTGTCATATCAATGCAGGGAAGAATTGGTTTGATAGGTCTACTCTGCTTTCATTTAATTTTTCCCTCCAGACACATTTGTATTTCCTTTATCGAGTTTGTTTATATAGCATGCCTACTGTATCTAGCTTCTTTCCCTTTGCAAAGACTTTAAAGGGATAGCGTGATGACTCAAAAGTTCAATTAGGTTTAAATTAATTTTTGCAAGTTGCCTATGCGTTTCAGATTTACCCTCACAACTCTTTTCCAAACGAATTATCTGACTGAGGTAAAAGATAGAAAACGAGATGAAAAGAGGGGAGAAAAAAACCAAACATGCATCAACACTAAAAGCCAACAAACCCCATAAGACCCAAAGCAGTCATTAATAACAGCTTTCTTAAGAAATGAAAAGGGAATTGATATGAATTTCAAAACAGCTTTCTCAGTCTGCAGTATGAATAATGGAACTTTTAGATGTGTTTGTTTATTAAGAATCACACTGATTCTATTTATAACCAGCCATCATATGGTTTTAACCTTTGTGTATTACCATGACATATTATCATGTCCAAAAGAACTTGTTACAAATTGTGTTTCTAACAGCTGCTGTCATTCCTAATTTCAACTATTTCCATCTCACTAGCTAGCTGGCATTCCTGAAAAAAATGTTTTTTGTTTAGTCTTGGTCTGTACATTAGTCTTCATTTACTACTAACCCTTTCGACACAGTAAGAGTACATAGAGGCTCCGTTACCAAAAGTTCCAAATGGGAGCGTACAATATCACCATCTCTTCCAAGAGGTGAAGGAGGCTTGTTCTTCAGCCACTCATGGCATTCAGCATTCATCGGGCTTGTGAGCAGAAGACTCACATTTAAGAAATCGCCTTCCTTAAGTCATCATCTAATGTCATTATTGGTCTTTCATATTCCTGGTACATATTCGCCCCTTCAGGCATATCTGAGGTTTGTTTTACACAAAGGGTTTCTCATTCATACAGCTTCCTCCACCCCAGATTCTTAACAATTATCTTACCAATGCAAGTGAACCCAAGAAAACAAAGGCCAGATTTAACAAATTAATTAACATTTTGTATTAATCTTAATGAGAAGCACTTGTGGCAGAGTAAACAGAAGAGGTGCCCTCAAATGAAATCAGAGTTCTGTCCTCCACCAACAACAAAAAAAAGGACTAAAGAATAATTTCCTCCTCAGCCCACTTCTGCCATTAGGAAATGAAAGTGATATTAGTTAGCAGCAGCGATAAAACCACCAAAACTTTATAGAAATATTTCTTTTAAAATCTTTCAAATTAAGTATTATTACAGAAGAATGGACAACCTGGAAAATGTCAGTAACCACCAGTCCAAAAACATACTTTTCCAAAATTATAAAATTTTTATGAGGAAACACAAAGGTTAGATGCAGGGAAAGTGTGATACAATTTCCTCTGAGGAAAGAACATCCCCAGAATTTCATGAATTAGTTGAATGGGATGTTAGCTATTTTGCTCAGGATAAAGAGACTGGACTAGGACCGATCAACTAGTGGTCTAGTGAAATGACCATGGACTTCACTAGGACTGAAAGCAACCGGAAGCTAGAGAGGAGGGTGAGTGCCAAGTTGGTCAGCAAGCAAGAAAGAATTGAAACCCTGTGGGGAGCTCAAAGAACTGAATTGGATTGATTATCACTACTACTAGTAATAATAATATTAGCTAGAATTTATATTGCGCTTTAAAGTTTACAAAGTACTTAACAAATTTCTCATCTGATTCTCACAACAACCCTGAGAAATAAGTGCAATTATTATCACTACTTTCAAAAATGAAGACACTGAGATGAACAGTAATCAGGTGACTTGCCCAGGGTCACAACAGATGTTTGGGTCTAGCTTTGAACTCACGTTTTCATGATTCCAAGTCCAGTGCTCTTTATTCGCTGTTTTACCTAGCAGCCCCATTGGACACACTAAGGGGTAAATTATTAAAAAGCTGAGTACTTCCTTGATATGAGGGATAACAGACAAGCAACTCTTTGGGAATGAGTGGTGGGGGAACTTAACATTTGATTGCATTCCATGGTCTTGCCTGTGACTTTGCTTCAATGAGTGCCTTTTCTTTAAGTCTGCAGATACTATTTTGGATTAATAAAAAGCAAAAACAAAAACAAAACAAAATTGGTGGAGTTCAAAGAGTTCTCAATAGCCACCTACCCCAATTACCAGTAACTTGGAGGTACGGCTAAGAAGAGATCACTCTGCACGAGGACTAGAATAGAGGAAAATTATGATCATGGTCCATGTGTACACATAAATCGAGGGCATTGTTGATGAAGGCGTAAGAAAGAAATGGAGAGGATTTCACCAGTGATCCTCTGCATGTGATCATACCTGCATACCTGTAAACAGTCACACAAGTCAACGAAAAGAAAAAGACTGGAGAGCCTCCATTAATTATATTTTTAAAACATTGATGTAGCAGAACAAAACAATGCTTTATATGTTCTTCTCCAACAAGGTGGCTCCCAAGCATCTGTCAAAGTTATACAAGATTCCTTGAAAAATATAAAAGCAGAGAACTTTGTTTAAGGTCCTATCAATTAAGGTATAAAATCAGGAGACATTTCTTCATTAAAGATATTTCTGCTGTCATCAAGGACACATGCATAAGAGAGAATTCAAGCTGAGTGAAGCCCTCCACATGCTCGTGTTTGCAGATGACATGGTAATGTTTGTATCAAGCTGGGAGCACTGCAGAGCCTCCTAAATGATATCCATAATCATCCGAGAGTTTCGCCTAACTATCCACATAACAGAAACCCAGCTTACTGAGGATGTCTACTGTCCAGACTATTACACAGTTGAAGAGGAGAAAAAGAATAGGCTGCACTACCTTTGGAAAATACTTTTTTGTGATTCCAAGCTTCTCACTGAAACAAACTAAGTGCTTGTGTTTTTTTTTATCACCAATATACATTAAATATAGCAGCAGAGAGTAATGGAACACCTCGGTATCCAAAGAATGGGTGCGGCAGATCACCCAAAGGCCAAGGAGAGGTACACAGTCTAACTGTAAGAAGCCTGTGATATGCCATCAATAAAACTTGTGCAAGAGAAGTGCAATGGACATAATATGACTAGAAAAGGAGGTGAGCCAGTCACGCAGAGATGACGAACATCCAATCTGGCCTACATGCTCAGCTGCTATCTACACGATGTCAAGAAATCCCTGAAAAGACCCTCAGTCACAAGTAGGGACCCTGCAGAAGAGTCAGAGAAAGACATGGCCAAGAGTCACATAAGATGAGAGAGGGGGGTAAATCTGTGATCTACACTATCAGGAAGAGTGCCCACAGTAATGGGGCCAGAGTCGGCAAAGGTCTGAGGGAATTTTGTATAATTACTTTTCAGCATATACCTGAATGTTTTCCCCTTTGAAAAGGACCCTTTTATTAAAGGTGCAGCCTTTATTCAGAGCCTTGTGAGAAAGAGAGGGAAAGGGAGAAGAGGAAAAAAGGGATGTCACAGTGAATTTAAATCAAGGAGATAACACCAGAGAGTTGAAAACAAATAGATGGGAGGCTAAGGGTTGTGATTAGAGAACAGAATGAGCCCAGAGTTCTGATGTGGCGATGGTGTCTCGGTACCTGGCTTTCCCTCGGTTCCCAAAAGCTATTGCTGAGATGGGAACAGATGCCCTCCTCCCCACTCCTAATAAAAATCACTAATAGGAAAAGAAGAATATATATGAGACCAATAAAGAAAGCAGAGCAGCTCGATAACCTTCACTCACAGAAACCGTGGCAATTCCTGCACAAGATGGGAGGTTCACTTCACACAAAGTTTTTTCCAACTCTACCAGTTCCTAGCTCTGAAAAACATTTCAGCAAAAGGCAAAAAGGCCCAGAGAACTCAGAAACGCAGGCTCTATCTCCATGACGCCAACACAGCTGATTGAAAGGTAGGAAGAAATCCAGCAGCATCAATATTATGCCAAATGACTCATTTGTGCCTACATGGAGCAGAACTGGATGGAAAGTGCACACAATGACAACCAGTTAAATTGAGGGTTTTTAACCGCATCAATTGAATCAGGGATTTTGGAGTCACATGTAGAGTCCTTGCACATTCTGGTGAAAATTAATAAAGGCTAGACTATTCCTCGAATGAGTTTCTTAAGATACAGAAAGGGGTGTTTTCAATGTTTGCTTATTAACAGAGATACATTGAACTTACAATGCCCAACTGACGATAAAGCAAAGACAAATTAATAGCACCTGCTGTATTTCATTAAGAAGAGCTCAAGAATATGAAATAGAAAAATATCTGATGAAAGAGCAGCGATCTAAAAATACTTAACATATAAAGGGAAGAATCATTCCTATAAGATGATATTTTAAATAGATTTAAAATAAAAATATTTAAAATAGAAATAGATGTGCCTTTGTGATTTTTGTATCTAAGCATATGATAAAAACTGAACTCCCACCCATCTCTGGAAGTCCTATTTATCAGTGGCCAAAAGTTATTTCTGCTTCCATACCATATTAATTAAGGGAGGCGCAGGGGATCTGGGAAAGAAGCGATAGTATTTGGATGTTGCCTAAGAGAGCTCTTAACCAAAACTTTCACTCTTCTTGACCATGAGTGGGACTTTCACTCTTCTTCATCAGGGTAGGGAATAAGGCATCTTTGGCAGTAACAATGTTCATTCGGTTGAACTCCTTGAAACTGGCACCTTCCAGTTGGGCTGATGTGATTAATTAACCCATCAGCTGGCTCAGCTGGCGGATGAGATGTGGAAGCGGCACAGCACAGAATCTCAAGGACAACTTGAACTTTTCAAGGATCTTGAACTGAAATTTCTCCTCAGACAAGTGCCGTAATTGAATTTCAATGAGCTGGAAATCAAGGCTTTCTAAGACTTTTTAATTTTGGAAAGGACAGTTTTCTTTCCTATAATATTTTTCATTTTATATACTACATGACTATATCAGGCCATACACCCTGAAATCTTCAACATTCTTAATAGGTAGAATGAAATGACTTATCCATTTTATGTTAATTATATTTTTTCCTAATGTCAATTTGGTATTATTCTTTTATGTTTTTACTATATTAAAGCAAAAAAAAAAAAAAAAAGCAGCCACACTGAAAGCCTCACAAAATTATGTGGGGAATATTTTTAAATCCGGATCTAAAAAAGAATGTTGACATGTTCGTATGGGGCGTATGTATCACCCTGTATAAATGTGAAAAGTCAAAAAAATGATCGTCCTGCTCAGAGGTAACATAATATTCGATTTATTATCAATTAAGACTGTAAAAACACTACCATTATAATCATTTCCTCTTTGAAGACATTTCTAAGCCACCATATGTGTTTCATCTATTAATCATAAAACCAAATACACAAAACAATGCATCTCATATTGTTCATCTGCTGAAGCACACAGTCGGAATGGCAGAACAATGGGGAGAAAAATGCCATCCTGTGTTATACTGATGCGCCAGCTGGTTCAGCATTTTACCAATGGGAGAGCAGAATAAGCGCTCTGGAAAAGATAGTATTCGAGAAATATTCTTCCTCTTTCAAATATACATAAATATACATGCACAGGTATGTATGTATATGCACTCATACACGTGCATTTTGCCATCTCTGCACAAACATTTGTCTAGTGTATCTACACATATATGTACGTATATAGGTTGGTGTGTGTGTTACCTGTATGCACATGCATACATGCATACATATACATTACTGTGTATGTACTATATGTGTGCATATATTTATAGATATAGATATAAAATCTGGGGACCCGAGATAAAGTCCTGGCTTTGCCATAAAATAGCTGGATGAACTTTGGCAAATCCCTTCCCCTCTCTGATTCTGAGAGACTTCTTCTGTCAAATAAAGATACTGAACTGGAGTGCTGTTAAGTGTCTTCCAGTTGCAATATCAAATGATGACTAAATATCAACAATATCCCATTAGGTAGTCATAATTCATGAATTTCTAGGAGTTCTAAACTACCATTTTTCCTGTGAAATCTCCTTTAGGCCCCTGACTACATCAAACAAGAAGTGAAGGAGGCATCCAAAAGACCAAGATTTCTCATGATACCTAATGGACATTATTTGTTTCGCAGTTTCAGGAGTGATGGAGAATGTAAAGGTTTACAAGGTGCTTCCTATTCACGACTATTGTGAGGAAGCACCTTGTAAACCTTAAAATGCCAGAGAAATGCGAGTAGTTGTTATTGTTACATCCTCCATCACTCCTGATCCCGTGAAACAAATAGGCCTCACAAGGTCTTGCTCACTGTGCAAAGCATTACAGAACCTGTGGGTCATTTCAGACAGGCTAAAGTACATTTGTTGTGCCCAGAACTGTGCTATTCATTCAACTGGCTCTCAAGAAACACCTTTTCATTGGTTTGTGTGAGGAGATAGCTATCACAAGCAAACAAGGAGTTCTTGAGGATTCCTTTATTTCTTGCTTAAAGAAGCCAAGAGTCCAGAAGAGATAGCACAGTTGTCATCATAAGCAACTAATTCACAGCACCCGAAACTCATAAATCAGGGTGACATAAATTATTCAGCTTCACGGAAGATAATGTTCTCTGTCCCACTGCAATCTGAAGGTTGGTCAAACACAGTCTGAAAAGAGAAAATTCTTAGTACCTTCCTCATTGAGGATCTCAATTAAGAGAAAAAAGCAGCTCTACAAGGCCTTTCAGTTACCAATAGCAACAAACAAGCCCCATTGTCAGAAAGTGTTTCTTTCTAATTATCCCGGGTTTCTTGCGCTGTAACTTAATCTGTTTTCTTCTTGTTCAATCTTCCATGGTGATGGAGAACAGCTAGTCATCAACCTTCTGAGAAAAAGTTCTTTAAAACCTTGAAAGCGGTCGTGGAATCTATATTTCACCAATGTCAAAATAAGGCAGTGAATTCAATCCAAAACTTAGTAAGAACCAGTTCATGGTAACATGTAGGCAAGGCACTCAGTTGGCCGTTTCATTTTTCAACCAGCTGTTTCTATGTCATATAGATACAGCTCGTGAATTCTAATAATAGTAGCCTACCTTTAACACTTTCACATATGTTGTCTCCTTTCATCCTCAGATACTCCAACAACAGGCAGATGCTTCATCCCTAAAAGTTCTCTGCTATCACTCAAATCTATTTCTGAGGAATGGTAAACATTCCTAATTGGATTTGTACTCCTCACTCTGCCTTCCTGTGCTGAACTTACCTCCTCTAATGACTAAGTTACACTAACCCTGAGAAAGGGAATACATCTTCCCTCACCCCCAACCCCCATTAAGTTCACATGGACTAAGCTTCAAGGATGCTCTGCAGAATCTGGTTTCTTCCATGGGTCCCTGCCATAATACTCTCCTAATCAAGTTCAACGTTCTGTGGGCTAGATTCATGCTCCTAACTTACTAGCATCACTGAAATGAGGGACACAAGTTACGACCAATGACTGCTTGTCCAACTTGCTCGATGCTTTAACCCCTAACCCTGCTGTCAGGGTACTGAACATACTCTTTCTTTTGCAAATGGTTCACTTCAAAAGCATCAAATACATAGCCTTCAAGCTCATACGCCTGCAAAATTCCCAGATTGAAATGTTGATAAGAAATATTTAATAAAATAAACATATAATAAAATATAGATAATGTTACTATGTGATTTTCTAAAGCAGTATCTGCCTAGAGGGATCTTGATGTGACATTTAATGGTTTACAATTCTATTTGAGTTTGACACCACTGATTTACTTTGTCCAGGTTAAATAAACTATATATATATATATATATATATATATATATATATATATATATTTATATTTATATATATACACATACACACACACACACAAGATATCTCACTCTTCTCTGAAGCATTCTTTTCTGAACTTTGATAGCACCTCTTTGACTCTTTATTTCCTATTTCATGGGATATTTGTCTTCTCTCTTTCAGCAGAGTATAAACTGTAGAAGGACATTGTTTATGTCTGTATTTCCTCCTGGACTGAGCAGCATAGGTAGGAACTCAACTAACAGTATATTTACAAAGGATTATTAGATGAATGCTGAACCATCTGAATTGGCTTCTGGAAATGGAAGGGACTTATATGGGCAATTAGGGATCCAGTTACTAAAACTAGAAATTACTGAAAGGCTACCTGTTCTCAAGGAGTTCAGACAATTCAATCAATGGAGATAGATTTCACCTTCCCAACTTCTCTAGTGTATTTCTCCCTTCTCCCTTCTGACACTGTTCGTCCTGATAAAGGCTCTCATCACCTCAGATCTGAACTACTGCAATAGCCTGCAGGTAGGGCTGCTTGCCTTATGTCTCTCTCCACTTCAGTCTATCCTCCATTTACTACCAAAATTACCTTCCCAAAGCTCGGGTCTAACCATGTCAGTCCAGTGGCTTGCTATTGCCTCTGGAAATATGCTCTGTTTGACATGCAAAGCCCTTCATAATCCAGTTCCACCTCCATTTCCAGTCTTCTTATACCTCACTACCTGTGACATACTCTGATCCAAAGACAATGGCCCCTGGCTGTTTCACAAACAAAGTACACCATCTCTTGGTTCCAGGCATTTTCTCTGGCTGTTCCCCAGGTCTGGAATGTTTCCCTTCCTCATCTGTCTACTGGCTTCCTTTAAGTGCCTACTTCTAGTGGAAGCCTTTCCCACCTGCTCTTGATTGTGTCTTCCCTCTGCTGTTGATGATTTTCTACTTATCCCATATGTAGCTTGTCGGTATGTTTCTTTGTATTTTGTTTTCTGCATTAGATTACGAGCACCTTGAGAGCAGGGACCGTCTCCTTTGCCTCTTTTTATAGTCCCAGAGCTTAGCACAGTGCCTGGTACAAAGGAGGCACTTACATGTTCATGGATTGATGCTAACAAGTGGTAGAAACTTCCCAACAAATCATAAGTAGTAGAATACAAAAATCAGGGTCCAGCAGAAATCCAAAAAAGATCCAACAAAGTGACTAATATGACACGCCAGCAGCTCACTAATTGAGCAGAATGAGTCCTTTATTCCAAATATAAGCACCCAAAGAGGAGAATAAACCACATCATTACAGACAGAAATATTGCCCACATCTATAGGAACATAACAATGAACTTTCACACCCAAACTAAAGAATGGCATTTTAAATAAATGCTACTGTAGTGAATACTCACATTCTCCAAGCTACACAGAATGACAAGTTTTCAAAATATAGAGACCTAATGGAAGAAATAAAAACCAGGTGGGAACAGGATGAACTATGTCACCCCCAACGTTGCAAAACATGAGGCACTGTAGACATGTCACGTTTTTGGTTGTTGTTATTAGTAACATTATAAATACAATCAAATAAAAATACATTTTTTCAGTAAAAGGAAATCTCCATGATTTGTGAATATTAGGGATCTTGCCAAAAATAATTAGAAGAAAACCTGAAGACTGTGAAGAAGAAGGAAGAGTTGGCAGGAAATGGTAGTCTTTCAAAGAGCTATTTGCCTGGGACTGAATGTCAATTACTGCCAGGTATATAGTCAAGAAAATGAACTTCATTGATTTTACTCCATAGTAGCCTCCAGAGAGAAGAATAAGTAGTAATAAACTTTTTCAGCTTTTGATGGCTAATCTACACAAATGTGGTAAAATATGAACTCATACATTAGACAACATGCTTCATTAATATACTTTTCTTTCTTCAAATCACTTTGCTTATTTTGTTAGCTGTTTCCCAATTACATGTAAAAATAATTTAATAATCTTTTTCTTAATTTTTTGAGTTGCAAAATTTCTCCTTTCTTGTGAAAATAAGCAATTTGATATTGATTATACATGTAAAGTCCTACAAAACATATCTTTGTACTATTGCAAAAGAAAACAATAAAAATTTTAAAAGTTTTTCTTTTTTATTAAGTATGTTTCAACTTACCGAGTTCCTCAGTTCTCTCTGAAAGTAAGTAGCAATTAAGTGAAATGAGGAGAACCGGAGATCACTGTATATAGCAACATTTTGTTTTCGTACTCATTTACTTTCTTTGTTTTGATCTGATTTTTCTTGTGCAGCAAAAGAATTGTATAAATATGTTTACACATATTGAATTTAACTTGGATTTTAACATGTGTAACATATTGCTTGCCACTGAGGGGTTGGGGGAAGGAGGAGAAAATCTGAAACACGAGGCTATGCAAGGGTCAATATTGTCAAATTATCAGTGCATATGTTTTGAAAAGAAAAAGCTTTATTTTAAAAAAAAGAAAGTAAGTAGCATTTTTCTTCATGGGTCCTTTGGAACTGTCTTGTATCCCTATCTTGATCATTGTAGCTAAACTCTTTAGAATTGATAATTGTACAATGTTCTTGTTACTATGTACAATGCTCTCTTGATTCTGCTCACGTCACTTTGTATCAGTTCACATAAGGCTTTCCAGGTGTTCCTGAAACTGTCTTGTTCATCATTTCTTATAGCACAAGAGTATTTCACCACAATCTTATACCCAACTTATTCTGCCATTACCTAATTGA
Organism: Sarcophilus harrisii; assembly: GCF_902635505.1. Classification (NCBI taxonomy): domain Eukaryota; kingdom Metazoa; phylum Chordata; class Mammalia; order Dasyuromorphia; family Dasyuridae; genus Sarcophilus; species Sarcophilus harrisii. The sequence continues at coordinate 31,871,239 of NC_045432.1, forward strand.
TGGCATCCCCTCAATTACCAACTCTTTGCCCCAAGGGGTATAAAACTGTGCATACTCTTGACCTTGTATCCCAAAGAGATCAAAGAAAAGAGGGAAGGACCAATTTGTACAAAATTGTTTATAGAAGCTTTTTGTGGTGGTACAATTGTACTCTAGAATGCACCAAGAGTGCATTAGTGCCCCAATTTTTCCATATCCTCTCCAGCATTTATCATTTTCCTTTTCTGTTATGTTAGCCAACCCAATAGGTGTAAAGTAGCATCTCAAGAGTTGTTTTAATTTGCAGTTTTCTCATCAGTAGTGATTTAGAGCTTTTTTCATGTAACTAGTAATAGTTTTAATTTCATCTTCTGAAAACTGCCTCACCCAATCAACATTTGAAGAGGATGCAAAGTCAACCAAACCACAGCTCCCGGGAGATACATCCTGCCACATGTATGCCTCCCTACCTGGGGCAGATATAGGTGACGTCCCTGTCCTGATCTCTATATTCCTTTCCTTGAAACACCTGGATCATTTTCTAACCCAGAAAGAATACCGCCAGGTCTCCAGTCACCAAGCTTCACAACTGTGGCGTCATCCCAGACTCTACCTTCACTAATTGCAATAAGTTGCCAAATCTGGTTAATTTTACTTCTGCAACAACTTTAGCATCCATTCCATTCTTTCCATTCATCATGACCACTAGCCTAGTTCAAGGCCTCCATCACTTCTTGTCTGGACAACAGCAATCAGGAGATTTCTCTCTGTTTCTAGTCTGTTTCATTCCCTAATCCATCTTCCACACAACAATTTTATTCTGAAATAATCTTCCTACAACACAAGTATGACTGTGTGTTTTCTCTTGTTAAGATCCTTTAACCTGTGACTCGATTCAGCTGTTGTGCAACAAAACTGGTAACTACTCCCAGTAAAGGTCAAAGAAAGAGGAAAAGAGACCACAGACATACAAATAACAATAGTAGAACTTTTTCTAGTAACAAACTAAAACCTAAAGGGATAGCCATCAATTAGCAAAATGGCTGAACCAATTGTAGTATATAAACGTAATGGAAAACTGTTGTTACCTAGGAAATGATGAAAAGGAGAATTCCAAGAAAGGTGGGAAGATAATATAAATTGATACAGTTACGGAAATAGAACCAAGAAGATAATTTATACAATAACACCACCATAAAGATAAACAACTTTGGAAGACATCCAAACTCTGATCAATGAAATGACTAACCATAACTCCAGGGGACCACTGAGCAAGTACGTTACCCACCTCCTGACATAAAAGTGGTGACCTGCAGGTGTAAAAAAGGACATTTTTTTTTTCTTGGACATGTTCAATGCAGCATGTTTAACCTTTGTTGGTTGCTTCCTGACCAGGGGAGGGGGCAAAGAGAGAGGGAAGGAGAAAATTTGGAATATGAGGTTTTTCAGGAGTAAATGTTGAAAACTATTTTTGCATGCATTTGGAAAAATAAAAAAGCTATTATTATAAAAAGGATAAAAAGACATATTCAATGCAGGAATTTGTTTTGTCTACTACAAAAGTTTAGTTTTTCCCCCAATTGGGGAGGGTAAGAGAGAAAATAAGATTTTTGTTAATTTTTTTTAAAAACTGAGTTATTTTTAGTACTAGTATTTTGGTACTGCATCAAGGTAATCTACCAACACCTGAGTCTGACATTTAAAGCCCTTCAAAGTGTGACTATAAAGTCCCCTTGCCCCCTTATTTCATATAATCTCCTATATGTACTCCATCCCCCACCTCCAGGCCTTCACTCAAGCTGCCACTCTTACTTACAAAACTGCCTTCCTTCCTTACCGTTGCTTTTTAGAACTCTTGGCCTCCTTACACAGATCACTTCAGGACCACTTGAAAATTTAGAGAACAGTTCCACACATCACTGGGCCTTTCTGTTGTTGTTTAGTCGCTCTTCAGTTGGGTCCAAATCTCCGTGACCCCAAAGTGGCAGAGATACTGGAGTAGTTTGCCATTTCCCTCTGCAGCTCATTATACATATGAGGAAACTGAGGCAAACATGGTTATGTCACCTGCCCAGGATCACACAGCTAGTAATTGTCTGAGGTTGGATTTGAACTCAGGAAGAGAGGGCTTCCTGACTCGTCCCAGGGGGTCTATCCATTGCACCATTGTGGTTAGTCAAGTATTAAACTTATGGAGGCCAGCTTAGTCGGTGCTAATGAAATTGAAAACCTGCTCTGATAGAATCTGTCATGCTGAATGGATCCACTGCCATACCCATTTGGGACTGGGGCTACTTTTACCTTTTGAAGAGACTTAGACTGATCTGTGATCTGCCCGATATCAGGAGACTCCATGTGAGGTGAAGAGACTCCCCCAACCAAGGCAGGCAGGAGATGACTCCGAAGAGCGCAGTTATGCTCAGCTGCCCTGAGCACTGAGGGTAAGTGATTTGGTCACACAGTTTTCACTGTGCAGGACCAGGCCTTAAATCCAGGTCTGCCTGTCTCAGAAGCCACCTCTCTATTCACTAAGCCATGATGCCTCCCTTCAGAGAGGGGATCTGTGACTTCACTGGGATCAGAAAAGATTCTCTGCCAACACAGACATAGGGCTTCTCCGAAACTTAGTCTGGGACGTTTGTCCAGGGTCACAAAGCTAGTTTGCTGTGGAGGCTGCACTTGAACCCAGAACTTCCAGGCTTTGAGGTCAGCTCTCTAGACACTAGGCCATGCTGCCTCTTAATTAAATAATAACATTATGGCCCAAAAGTAGTTGTTTCTAATCATAGTGCTGAAGCAGTCTTTTTCAGGTTGGAAAGAGGAAATGACACTGGTTAATAAAAGTACTATAAATTCACACAGACTGCCCAAAAAAAGGGCCTTTGTGATCACCTAGGTTAAGCCCCTTTGTTTGAAAGACCAGGACACTGAGGTTCCAAGGGAGCAAGTCTCACAGGATTCAAACTGTGCAGTTGGAGATCCTGGATACAACTCTTGCTCAAGTTGACCTTGCAATTCATTTCCTCTTTTCCTGGCTTCTGATTGGGCTAGATCAGAAGTTTTTAATTATTTTTGTGTCACTGACCCCTATGACAGTCTGATGAAGCTATATGGGGCCCTTTCTCGGAATAATGTTTTTATAACATAAAATTGTATTTTTAAAGTGTGTGTTGTGCCCATGTTAAGTCCTTACTTTATTAGGGAATACTAACAGCTTGAGTTACTCCATGAAATCAGATGATGGCACACTAGAAAAACCTTAGTATTGGCTAAAAGGATTTAAATGAATTGGGGACAGAGGCAAAAGAAAAAGGATTCTAGCACTGTCAGTGTCGGGAGTCCTTTGAAGAGGTAGACCAATCCACCTGTAACTATCTATAACTCCACACCAACAGAAATTCCACTTGAACCCACAGAACCTTTGCCCATACAAGCTTTGGATATACTTTTGGGGGGTTTTAAATAATATTTTTAAATTTCTTTTAATGTGCATATAAAATATATCATAATTTTTATAAAAATGCAAAAAGTATATTTTATATATACATTACTTATATTTAGATATTATATATGTATAATGCATAGATTACAAAGTAAACCAATAATAGTGAAATGCAGCTATAAAAAAAATATATATATAATATATATTTTAAAGTTCATGGGCCACAAGAACTCCTGAATTAGATGACCTCTGAATCCTTTTCAGCTGAGAGCTATGATCCTATGACTTTGGATAAGTCATTTCCCTTTCTTGGACCTCAATTTTCTTCTTTTCATCATTTCAAAACTGTGATGAATGGGCAGCTAAATGGTGCAGTAGATAGAGCAAGGGCCCTGGAGTCAAAAGGACATGATCCTGCCTTAGACACTTAACACTAGCTGTGTGACCAGGCAAATCACTTAACCCCAGTTGCCTTGCAAAAAAAAAATAATAATAAATAAATATACACACACACACACACATATATATATATACATACATACAAAGCCCAATTGACTTCAATACATATGTATTGAAGTCAATTGGGCTTTGTAGGAGATGGATAAACCTGAGGGCTGTGAGCTTAGTAGGAAGATCTACTCCTTAGGGTAAAGCAACCTCTGAGACTCGGGAGACAACATGCACTCTGCACTTTATTTCCCTCCTATCCTTGAGAATGAAGGGATGAATAAAAAGGATTCTATTTTAGAAGGGGCTCCATCACCTCAGAAACTTCCCACCAATACAGACAATTCTCATGGGACTAACATTTCAGCACTGGACAAAACTTGACCTTTAGCACATAAGGTGACCACACCCTGGCCTTTACAACACAATCCTGTTCCCTTTCTACCTTGAAATACCCAGATTGGCTGTGTACTCCAAGCAAGCATAACTAATTAGAAAAAAACTCAATCTCTTAAAAAAAAAAAAAGAGAGAGAAAGAGAAAGGAAGAAAGGAAGGAAGGAAGGAAGGAAGAAAGAAAGAAAGAAAGAGAACTCAAGTTCTTAAAAAAGAAATATAAAAGAAAAAACTCAATCTCTTAAAAAAAAAGAGTGAGAGAGAAAGAGAGAGAGAACTCAAACTCTTTAAAAAAAAAGAAATATAAAAGAAAAACTCAATCTCTTAAAAAAAATACTTACTCTCTCAGAAAAAAAATCTTTTAAAAAGAGGTAGGGCAGAGAAAAACTCAATCTCTAGCCTAAGATGGTGAGACTGCTACTAGCCCGAGCAGTCTTCCTTAGTTCACTAATTAATTTTTTTTTTCTGTTCACTATAGTGACACCCTTTTTGACTCCCAGTCTTCGAAATATAATAGCCGTCGAGAATCTCCTTAGGCTCTCAAGGAAGCCGAGCTGGGAAACTTTCACACCAGGCATCCTTCTTAGAATAATGTTTTTTTTTAATTTCCCATTTGAAGGAAATATTAAATTTCAGTTAAGAGTTTAATGGAAATAAGGATGGAATTTTTTTTCTCCATCTAAATTTCCAATACCTCCAGGTTAAGAACTTCCGGACTCGATGGGTCTTCTTTGCCCTTTCTATACTAAAATGATGAGCCTAAGACTCTCTTTGGGCATCTCTTCCCCTTTGCCCAGACGGGAAAGGGGTAACAGCTAGTTTCCTAAATCGCAAGGGCAGCCCCTGCGAGCCAAGCGCAGCGTCATTTTTTTTTTTTGGAGAATTCTTGCAGGAGGCTCACTAGGAGAGCTCTGGAAATCATGTGTTCATTAATTACATTTACTCATTCAAAGTATGGGGCTTTTTCCTGAAAAGCTATACCGACGGCCAGCAGCCCAGTTCCGACCCCAAAGAGCCTGTCGGAATCGTCATGGAATCAGCGCCCTTTTAAAAGAAAGAAAGAAAAAAAGAAAGAAAATGCTGCCTCCCCCCAAACCATGCAGCCTTCTCCCTCGGAAGGTGGGTGCAGCCCTCTGCCCTGCTCGTGCCTACCTACCTGCCAGGGAGGCTGCTGCTGCTGCCTAGTGAAGGACTTAAATCTAGGGAACAGTGAGGTGCCACTCCCCCCCCCCCGCCCCGGGCCGCACCCCCAGGCTTCGGTTTTAATTTGCCAAGCTCCTTTGCGGAGCTCGGAGGAGCAGCGGCTTGGGGCTCTCAGCCGGGGAGTCGCTGCGATTCCAGCCCGGGCCCCGGGACAGAGTGAGCCCAGGGAGACTAGAAGGGAAGTAGAAAAAAGCAGAGGATGTGCGGGGGGTCCCGGCGGGAGGGGGCGCGGGGAGGAGGCGGCGCACGTGGCCCAGCTGGAAACCCGCTAATCCCGGCTCCCAGTCCCCGCGGGCTCCCAGGAAGATCTCCGCCCCCCCCCCCCCCCCCCCCCCCCCCCCCCCCCCCCCCCCCCCCCCCCCCCCCCCCCCCCCCCCAGCCCGGGCGCCCGCAGGTGCCCGGCCCACGTGGACCCAGAAACACCGGGAGCCGGGCGCCCGCCGGGTAAACGATCGTAGCACCTGGCCCGGGCCAACCGGGTAGGGCGGTGCTGGGGACAGCTCCAAACGGCCTGACCTGGGGGACAGCGCTCCTTCCGTGCTGGCCTCGGACGCGGCTCTCCCACCGTCCTGGCCGCCAGGTCGGCGCAGAAATGGCTCCAGCTGCCCCTGGCGGCCCTCGCTCCCGGAACCCACTCCTGTACCTGCTGGTTCCGGATTCGAACGCTAGCCTTACTCTGCACGTGGCTCCCGGACCGAGTGCGCGGTTCGTACTGCGCCCAGGGCGCAGAAATCGGAAGGGGCACGCGGGATGCCACCTGCCTTCAAAAGCCCAACTGCCGGCCCTAAGCGGTCCTCAGGCTCCAGCCTTCACCAGGGGAGGGGATGAAGTAGGCACTTCCTCTCTCTAGGGGTCTCAGCTTCCTCCACCGAGAAATGGGGACAATAATTATGGGTCGTAAGAATAACAATAGTTTGGGGAGGGGGGAGTGCTCAAAACCTAGAAAGTTGATGACCAAATTTGTGTGCAAAAGGGCCAGATTTTCTACCCAGGGTCCGAGGGGGACGCACGGCAGCTTTTTTGTTGTTGTTGTTCTTGCGTAGCGACCCTTTCGTTTGCAGAAGACATTTGGAGCCAAAGCAATCCTTCCCGATCTGATGTTTTGGAGCCCATCCCATCCCCCATCTCCAGATGCTTTGTGCTGATGAACCACAAACCTTCTCTCTAACAAGAGGATAATGGGATCTCTGCCAGGGGACTCCCTGAATTAAAAGGTAGTCTCCATTTGAAACCGGAGACCAGTACTGGGGAGTGGAGGTGGCAGGTGGGGGGGGGGGAGTGATTTACCTGTTAGCAATGCATTATCCTAGCACGTGGATTTAGAAACGCTACTCATTTTATTTAAATTGACTGACTGCAATAAAATCACATCATAATACCACCTCATCGCGCAACCCTGCTTTTATCACAGCTGGAAAGGAGGTCGTGAGTCACCTACTGTCTTTTGAATTTGCCGAAGTAATAAAGCATCGGGGGAAAAAACAATGTCTCATACAACATTTGATAAAGTGGAGAGAAAAAAAAACACGGTCTATGTGGGATTTTGACTTGGAAAAACGAAGGATCTGTGTCTACATACATGACCCATTTGACCAATTTGAGTGAAGTGTCCAGGCAGTTCAAAAAAAGACTTGTAGATTCAGTCAAGAAGTCAAATAAAGTTGAGTCTCTTGACAAGTAATTTTATTGAACTGTCCTTTATTTATAATCAATGAAATGGCTCTGTCCCGGATATTTTCTCTCTTGTTGAAAACAACTCGCATAGATTCACCCTTATCATCACTAGACAGGGGATATAATCAGATTCCCATATCCAGTCCAAGATAACTTCTTAATGGAATGGATGTCCCATGGGCACTTCCAACTCAACATGGCCAAAACAACTTATTCTTTCTCCTCCAGAACCACCCCCCCCCTTCCCAACTTGCCACTTTTGGTTGAGAAGATGATCACCCTTCCAATCCTTGGTGCTTACAACCCCCTAAAGTCATTCTCAACTCTTCATTCTCCCATATGCCTCCCACCTAATCACTTATCAAGCTAGATTGATTCTACCTGTGCAATATATTTTGCAGCTGTCACCATATTCCAAGCCCTCAGATTCACTTATATGATCACTAGAAAGAGGATATAACCAGATTTCTGTATCCAGTCCCAGACTTCCTCCTGAAACCCAGTCCTGCACCAACAGCTGCTTAATGGATATCTCTAAAGGGATGCCCCACAGGCCCTCCATCTCACCATGGCCAAAGCAACTTATCCTTCCTCCTCCAGAACCATCCCTTTCCCAATTTCCCTATTTTAGATAAGAAGATGTTCATCCTTCCAATCCTTGGTGCTTACAACTCCTAAAGTCATCTTCAACTCTTCACTCTCCCACATGCCTCATGCTCAATCAGTTGCCAAGCTAAACCGTACAATGTATCTTGCAGCTAACACCATTTTCCAAGCCCTTATAGTTCCCTTGAACTATGGAAATAGCCTCCTAATTAGTTTCCCTGCTTCCATGCTCTTCCCTGTCCAAATTATCCTACAAAGAGTTGCCAAATTGACATTCTAAAATACAACTGTGACCATGTTATTCTCCTGCTCAAGAAGCCTCAGGGCTCCCTCTTACCTCTGATAAAATACATACATAAATCACCTGGCCTAGATGAACTGTGTTTATTGGATGCTTCAATGCCAATGCTCAAGATAGATCTCAGTCCCAATATGTTCTAAGTAAAACATGTTTCTGTATAAACCTCACCCCTTCCAAATTTGCCTATAACGCACCACCAGTTTTTTCCCCATCAAATTGATAAGCTGAGTCTGGAGCCATGCTCTATTCCTTACTTTCCCAAACCCCCATAATAAACAATCATTTGTCAAACTTGCCTTCCAAGTCCTCTTCTCCACTCACAAAACTGCCACCTCTGTTCAAGTTCTCATCACCACTCACCTATTTTTCCCCAACAGTTAGTTTCCCTGTCTCAAGTCTCTCCTCATGGCAGAACATCCTAAACAATCCTACCAAGTGATTTCTTTGATGCAAACATCTGAGCAAGTCACTTCTGTATTAGAGCAACTCCAAGGGTCCCCCCTCCATTGCCTCAGGATGAAATGTTAACTTCTCCAGTCAGCTTTCAAAGCCATAAACAACCAGACCTCAACCTATCTTTGCACCTTCTTTAGCTATCATTGCCCTCCTGCTTAAGGCAATCCAGTCAAATGTCCCTTCTCTGTTTCTCACTCCTATTCCCTTGCCTTGACACTGCCATTCCCTGCTGACTAGAATGTATACTCTCCTCACTTCTGTGTCACACGCTGACCCTCTTCAAGATAGAAATATCACCTTTGATATAAAGCATTTCTTGATGTTCCCAACTGCCGGTGACTTGTTTCCCTAACTAGGGTATTTTGGTTTGTATTTATTCTTTCCCTGACTACCTCATTTTTATTTGCTATTTACATCATTCTGCACAGACATATATTTACCTCTATCTTAGAATTAGTGAGCTGCTTGATGATAGAGAAATTTGTTTTGGTCTCTATCTTCAATGCCTAAGGCAGTGCTTAGCACACAGCAGGTCCTTCACAAATGCTTACTGACTTACTGATTGATGCAGAGAATTACCAAATATGATTTCTAAGCCATAGTCACTTGAAAAAAGTCAAAGAATCACTGAAAGCAAAAAAGTACTGGATCATTCAAGAAGGGGAAATGTTCCCATTAAAAAGAAAAAAAGAAAGACAAGAGAAGGTGGTCTTGGAATTATAGACCAGTGAGCTTAATTTGGTACATTCAAGAATGTACCATTGAAAGAGAGATGTTTATGTATACTTATTTTGTTTTTAATTTATACTTTAATATATTTAACATGTATTGGTCATCCTGCCATCTAGGGGAGGGGGTGGGGGGAAAGAAGGGGAAAATTGGAACAAAAGATTGGCAATTGTCAATGCTGTAAAATTACCCATACATATAACTTGTAAATAAAAAGCTATTAAAATTTTAAAAAAAGAAAGAAAGAGATGTTTAAATAGGCTTGTGATGAAAAGTGCCATCTACATCCAGGGAGAAAACTCCAAAGACTGCATGTGGGACAAAACATAGTATTTTCATCTTTTTGGTCTTGTTTCTTTGCTTGTTTTTTTCTTTCTCATTTTGTTTTCTTTTGATATGATTTTTTTTGCTCAACATGAAAGATATGGAAATATGTTTAGAAGAATGGCATACATTTAACCTGTATCACACTGCTTGCTGTCTTGGGGAAGGGGGAAAGAGAGGAGAAAGGGAGAAAAATCTGGAACACAAGCTTTTGTGAAGGTGAATATTGAAAACTATCTGTGCATGTGTCTAAAAAAAAAAAAGAAAGAGATGGTTAGTCAATAGGTAGCAATGGAAAGTGATGAGTATGGTTTAATGTGGCTTTAGCAAGGATGGATCACGTCACAGTATCTTCATTTTTTCTTTCTGATAGGGTTCCTAAACGGGTAGATGAGGGAATGCCATGGAAATAATAACTAGATTTTAGCTAGTTTTGATAAAGTCTCTCATACTATTCTTGGGGAACATATGAAGAGGTGCCAATAATAATTGGCAATAATAGCCAATAATAAAATGAAATGGATTTGGAACTGGCTGAATGGCCAGATTCAGGGTGCCAGGAGGTCTTCAATGCAGAACATTAGGGATCTGTGCTTGGATCATTTTTATCAAAGATTTGGATCAAAGCAGAGATGGCACGCTTCATATTCACAGAAACCACAGAGTTAGGAGAGCCAAAACAATGTATAAGAGAATCAGGATGCAAAAGGATTTTGATAGGTTAATTAATGCATCAGAATGAATCTAATAAAAAGAAAATCAATAGGGATAAACGTAAATTCTTATGTTGTTGTTGTCATTTCAGTTGTGTGCAACTCTTTGTGAGTTCACTTGGAGTTTTCTTCACAAAGTTACTGAAGTAATTTGTCATTTCCTTTTCCAGCTCATTTTACAGATGAGAAAACTGAATCAAACATGGTTAAAGGACTTGAACAGGGTCACACAGCTAGTAAGTGTCTGAGGCCAGATTTGAAAACGAGTCGTCTTGACTCCAGGTCTAGCAATCTATCCACTGTACCACCCAATTGTACATAAATCCTTAGACTTGGTCCTTAGACCATAGTCCTTAGACTAAGGGTCCTTAGACCCTTAGACTGGGGTTTAAAACAAATCACCTTCAAGTATAGGATGGAAGAAACAGCCCTGTGTCTGAACAGAACCTGGAGAGTTTAGTGAAATGCCAGGTCAGTATGATTGAGTAGTATGATGATATAGCCAAAAAAGCATCTGTGGTCATGGCCCACATTAAGAGAGGCACAACTTCCAGCAAAGAGAAAGTGATGGGTGCACTACACTCTGTCATCGTGAAACTACATTGAAAATGTGCTCAGTTCTATGTACCACAGCTTAAAAAATACATTGATAATATGGAGAGCATTCAGAGGAAGCCAGCAAGGACAGTGAAGAACCTGGAGTCCATGTCATAGGAGGAACATTTGAAGAAACATTAAAGAAGAGACTGAAGGGGAATGAGGGGAGAGTATCAGGAACAGGATAATGTCAAAGATGTGTTCAAGAATCTGAAGGGCAGTTGTGTGGGGTGAATGATTAGTGATTTAAGCATTAGTGTCCCTCCTTGGACCTAGGAAGCAGAATCAATGGCAATGGACGAATCTGCCAAAGACAAAAATAGAGGCTCAAGTAAGGGGGGACCTTCCTAATACTCAGGGGTCTCTGAAATTCAATTCAGTAATGTATAAGGCACTTTGCTCATGTTGGCGATACAGAGAAAGGCATAATGGCTCCTGACCATCAAAGAGTTCATACCTTGTTTGTATATGAATAACTATTTACAAACAAGATAGATGGTAGGTAGGCAGGTAGACAGACAGATAAAATTAAATTAGATAGATAAATGGAAGGATGGAGAAAGAAGAGAAAGACAGACAGACACATACAGACAGACAAAGAGACAGAGACGTACATAGACAAGGGGTTAGGGAGGGAGAAAATTATATATGATTAAATAGAAATAATCTCAGAGAGAGGACGTTAAGATTAAGGAGGATGGGGAAAGGAATCACTAAAAACTCTTCATAGGAGATCTTCAAGCAGAGGCTAGAGGACCATTTGCTTTATATGTTATAAAAAGGTAGATTAAGATGACATGCTAAGAATTTCTCACAGAAAACAGAAATATACAGATGGAAGAAACAGTTGGAGCCTTCAATTGAAGACAGCCTAGACCAGGGAAAAGGACACTGAACATGGTTTCGAATCCCAACTCTGTTGTTGACTAGTTGTATGACTCAGAGCTGTTCACCGATGCTCTGTGGGCCTCAGTTTTTAGAAGATGGGAGGATTGGACTATGTAATCTCTAAAGTCCCTTCCACCTCTAAATTTATTGTGGGATAATATGTGCTAACTCCATATAATAATAAAGCCTGGACAAAAGCTAGAAATTGAAAAATAGAGCCCAAGAGTGAAGGCACTAAGACTTTGGGTTGCTTCATGGCCCCAAGGAGAGTGGTCTTAACATGAATAATGACACCAATGACTATGAAAAGTCCTAAGTCATATCTCCTAACCCCTCAGAAATGTATGTGCACAAAGATCTCTTTTACCATATATGTGTGTATTTATTCCTGCCTGTGAATTTTTTCAAAGATGCCTCTGAAAAAACTAAGCCAGCTTCTGGGCTGTCAGCTGAAATAGAATTATTCAAGTACATTTGAGAAGTTTGTAATCATTTGTTATTTCTGTTTTTCTGTCCATTACTCCACCACTTACCATCTTAAGTGCCTGATGACCTTTCTCCTGATTTATAAATATACCGCAGAAGACGAATGGACCAACATTTGGGGCTAGCTGACCTTTCTTGGCTTTCTAGGGGTCTCAAATTCTCATTTATTTTCCATCTACAAGTATATAAATCAAACTAAAGTAGGTGATACAATGAAGAGTTAACTCTGGTCATGACATTTGTATGACTTCCTTGAGGGGAAGTCTACACAAGGGTTATTCTTGTGTATTTGATGGACTGAGTTGTGATCATGGGGCAGAGTTCTGATTTAGGGACTTCAGAGGTGATTTTAACCATTAATGATAACGAACTTCTGTCTTCCAACTACAAAGCAACCAGGTTACCCTGCACTCTAGCCTTACGGCTTCCCTAAGCAGAATATGCTCTCCTTTAGTCAAGGGTGCTTCAGTGGAGGTAGAAGACAGCTCCATCTGTTGATGTGGGTTCCATCTACTCTTAACAAGAATAAATCAAGTCTCATGCCTCATACACAAAGAGCTATAGGATGTCAGAACTTCCCAAGACCACTGCTCCCCATCCAATTCGAGAAACTCAAATTCAGAGACATCTCCACTCCAAATGTTCATATGGACTATTTGTGCCCAACCTGTGGTAGAGCCTTCCAAGCTCATATTGGTCTGATCCACACAGTTGAACACACTATACTTTGACCTGTGAACACAGTCATTTTGGTCCTCTTCGGGAACAAGAGACAACAACCAACCAACTACCAACATAATGATGTAAAAACTCTGCTTCTCCATAGAAGCTTATAGCCATTCTTGGGTTGTGCATACAGTGGATTTTGCAATCAGCATAATAATCAACATGTAAATAATAAGTAGCATGCAACATGTAACACAACAATATAGCATCTACTAAGCAGCCAGGAGATTCCTATTCTCTCCAGTTCCTGAAGTCCGTTCCTCAAAAGTACAAAAGTTGCTCACCCCATGGCTTCCAGCAAATGCATGATTTGTGGTTTACTTCTCCACCGTCATTCTAGCATGGTTTAGCAGAAACAACACTACAGAATGAGTCAGAGGACCCACATCCAAATCCTTTCTCTGCCACTTATTCCTTGAATGACTTTGAGCAACTCATTCTTCTTGGATATTCAGTTTTTCCAATCTACAAAGGAAAGGAGTTGGACTAGATGGCTACTGAGATCTAGCTCTCAATCTCTGATTTTATGAATAACCTGGAATGATTTATTTCAGGTCTTTAAATATCAGTATGTCAATATTCCCCATCTATAAAATGAAGAGGTCCTAGTTCTACATCTCTGATCCTATGGGTGATCTTGAACAGGTCTCAGTTTCTTCCTCCACAAAATGAGAGGATGGATCTCTACAACCTCCAAGTTCCCTTCTAGCTCTAATTCTATGTCTTGTTATTCTCTCAGCTGACAATGGAAAACTCACCAGCCAAAGAAGAAGGAGTAACCTGGGACTCCTGGCACAGGAAGTAGACTATGAATCTGGGTGAACTTGAGAAGCTCCTGTCCTAGCTACTACTATTCTTGGTCTCAGCTGACTATCTTGTTGCCACAGGAACCTTTGACTTCTTTGGAGTTCATCAAACTCAGTCTTAATCACTGAATAGGTGTGGCCTCAGTCAAAATGAGACCTTAGCCAAAGCCCATTTGGTGCTTATTTGGGTTCTGATTGACACGTGTTGAATGGAAATATAGGTCATTTCTGCTTTGGCAGAAACTCTGAGGGTCTCCCCCTTCCAGATTCATTTATTTAGATTTTTTGGATGAGGTCAAAGAGGAGATTCTTTGCCTCAGTTGCTCCCTAATTTTAGTCACCGAATGGGTGTAGACTCAATCAAACTGAGACTTGTGGAAGATCTTAGCTTTAAAAGGCCAAGGTCTCCCACTGCATCAAGGCCATCCCCAGTCACTCTGATCTATCTCTGGCCCCTGGCCCCAGAGTGCTCTGGAGGGGAAAGTGAGGTGGGTGACCTTGCACAACCCTCCCTCATTTAAATTCAATTCACTTGCATGTCATGGGATCACCTCCCTGAAGTCATGGTACTCTTGGAGAACAAAGGACAAACAACAATGCCACAAGGAGAACAGACTCAGTGGGTGGTCCAGTAAGGAAAAACCTGCCATCCCTCTCCATCTGCAGGGTCCCAAGCTTTCCTCCTACTGTGGCCTTTACTCTTATACTTCCTTGCCATTGCTAAAACACAACTTTGATTGTGTTCATCTTTTCCATGCTTTCTATTCTGAAAATTCCTACTGTTCTAGGCAGCATAGGAGGAGGGAGCTATAGAGAAAAGGATATTACATCTCCTTTTCTCTTTAAAATGTCTTATTGATGTATTTTTTGGTTTTACATCAGAAATTATTTTTGCCTAGGTAACCCCCTCATCCTCAAAAGTGAACCCTCCTTTCTGGAAAAAAAAAACAACTGAAAAAATTACTGGCAAAGTGATCCTGTAGGACAATATATACAACATATTATCTGAGCCTTTCCTCCACCTGCCAGTGGAGGAAGATATATTTTATGATCGGATCTCTGAGAGTATTATTGTTTTTTTCAATTACTCAGAGTTTGACTTCTTTTGATGATCTCTTTCTGAAACCTAGTTTCTCGACTTCCAGACTTTTAGGCCACTTAGCTGTCACTGCCCAGAACAACCAAAGGATGCCATGGTTAATGGACTCTACGGAGCAAGAGAACTCATGATTAAGAGTAAGATTGCCTGACCGATTACGACAAACGGAAATGTTTCATTTAAAATAATGGTGAGCACATTTTGCTGTGGCAAAAAGGCACTAATTGCATCCTGTTATCACATAATGGCATAATTCACTTACACCCCAGCCTTGGCTAACTCTCTGAAATGCTTCCAAGTAGCTGATCATGGTCTTGCTGGAATATGCTTTTAAACAACAATGTGAAAAATGTGTGTGCAGCTCATTTTCATCTTCATTAATAGCTTTAATGATTAGGCTAAGATTCCATGCATAGAACGAATCCTACAAAATTACTGGAATTCTGCATTTGGAAAGAAACGAAGCATTCCCTCCGGGGTGGGTTTTTTTTTTAACAGGAACATAGACTGTTGCAGCTATCACATTTGTACTCATTACAAAGCAGATGGAAAACATTTACTTCCCAAAAGCACATGCAACTTTTAATGGCAAACCTTACCTCCTAAGTCATTTCTTTTAAGAAGCAAAAGCAGCCTGGGATGAGCCACAGATGACCAGGCATCTCTCAGGTTCCATTGAACCTGATTAAAGGAGAGCACAGTTTGTCCTTATGCAATCCCAGTGGCCTTATTGGCACTAATTCCACAGCTGTTTTGTCACCATCGCCAGTCACGTGACCACCTTGCCCTCTGGTGAACATATTTGGGAAACAAACTAATGAGGTGATCTACAACAAATACTCTCGCTTGGTCCCCTTTGGCTGATATTTCTGGATTTATGTCATTTATTGTTCATTGTTAATTAAATGATAGCAAACAGCGGGCACTTTCTCTAACACTGGGCATTCAAAAATGGAGCTGGATAATGTGACAGAAAAATTTGTTTGTGTGGAAATGTTCAAGATGAAGTGTTGAACCTTAAGTCTATATTGATAGTTTAAAGGGGAACACAGACATTTCTGAAGACCCCAGTTCATTAAAGACAGCAATATTTTAACAAGGGTATGTTCTTAAGGGAACCCGTCATGTAGTTCTATCGTAGAAGTCATTTTGTTAAGCCTGGGTTTATGACCCGATGGATCCTTATTGAACTAAAATGCTAATGATGAAACGTGGCCCCAAAATGAATGATTTTGCTTCTGGAAAAGAGGAAGGAAGAGGAAGAAAGAGAGGGAAAAGAAAGAAGAGGAGGAGGAGAAGGAAAATTTGGAAGGTGAAGAAGAGGAGGAAGGAAATGATGAAGTGGAAGATGAGAAGAAATAAGGAAGAAGGAGAAGGAAGAAGAGGAGAAGATGGGAGGAGGAGGAAGAGGAGGAGAAAGAAGAGGAGGAGGAGGAAAGGAGAGGAGAAAAAAGTAGAAAAGAGAAGAAAGCATTCTAAAACAAACCTCTATTTTAACTATATAACAAGAGTCTGCTAGTGGGTGAGCCTTCTGTTTACCTTTATATGTGACTCTAAGCTCAGGGCCTGACTTTCCACTTACTTACTCTCTGTGTGCATAAATGTTTCTTTTTTAATGGACATCTAATTAAGGAGTAATGATAACAGCCCAAGAGGGTATTTCTTACAGATTAATGACTGACCAGGGGAGTTGATAATTTTAGGTTAATTCTCTACTTCAAAGTTGTTTTGGTTTTAAGTTATAGCACATTGAAATGTCCTTTCCCTTCTCCCCCCACCATTTTTCTCATGGGAAAACTCCAGCCTGGCTTTCTTTTCTTTTCAGGTACTACTGCATTGGCTCCCATACTCTATTCGACTCATTATATCCAGGCACCTCTGGAAAAGCAGCCAGTACACAAAAAGGCTGGTTGAGCCACCACAGAAATGCAAAACAGGCTAAACAAGGAAACCAAAAAAAATTGGGCCCATAATAGAAGAAAATACTGTACACTGACTGATCTGGCATTGGAGAGGAATGAGGTGACTTCCTACTCCCCAGGGCCAGTTGGAGTGGGCCCTGGTACATTTAGTGGGAACAATGAAAAGATCACAAAGTAGAGGATCTGGAGACGGAGGTGCCTTTGGTGTCCAAGAGTGAAAGAGGTCAAGGTGGTAGTCTTCAGAGAGTAGGAAGCACAGTTAGTAGTTTGTGGCCTACTTAGTCCTAGCCTTTAAAAGTCAAGGAACAAATTAAAACAACTCTGAGGTCCCACTTCTCAGATTGGCTAAGATGACAGGAAAAGACACTGTTGGAGGGAATATGGGAAAATTGGGACACTAATGCATTGTTGGTGGAGTTGTGAAGTGATCCAACCACTCAGGAGAGCAATTTAGAACTGTACCTAAAGGGCTATCAAACTCTTTGATCCAGCAGTCTCATGACTGGGTCTATATCCCAAAGAGATCATAAAGGAGGGAAAAGGACCTCCTTGTGCAAAAAAAAAGTGTTTGTAACAGCTCTTTTTGTGGTAGCAAAGACTTGGCAAGGGAGTGGGTACCCATCAATTGGAGAATGGCTGAACAAGTTGTGGTACATGAAGGTAATGGATATTGTTCTACAAAAAATTAAGAACAAGCTGATTATAGAAAGGTCTGGAAAGATTTACACAATCTGATGCTGAACGAAAAAAGCAGAACCAGGAAAGAATACATTGTACACAATAACAACAACTATGATCAGCTATGAAAGACAGTTCTTCTCAGTGGTTCAGTGATCCAAAACAATCCCAATAGCTTTTGGACAGAAAACACCATCTGCATCCAGAAAATGAACTAATGAGACTAAATGTAAATCAACGCATGCTCTGTTCACTTCTTTTTTCTGTTTTCTATCTCTTCCATGGTTTTTCCCTTTTGCTCTGATTTTTCTCTCCCAACATGATTCATAAAGCAATATGAACTCAATATAAATAAATTTACTGCAATAAAAAAAGTCAAGGAAGAAAGCTTTTCAGTTGACCAATTTAATATACACAGAATAATAGAGATCCAGGAGGGCCCTAAGAGGACATCTAGTTCAATCCCATCATTTTACTTATGAGGAAACTGAGGTCCAGAAAGATGACTTGCCCAAAGTCACACACAGAATCCTAGATCAAGATCTGGGAGGAACCTCTGAGTTCAAATAATCCAATCTCTTTATTTTATACATGAAAAACCCGAAGTCCAGGGAGAGGAAGTGATTAGGCCATAATTCATAGCTTAGTAAGACATAGATCCTTAAAGTAAAAAGTTAGCATTCTCTCCAGCAAATCTTACTGCCTCTCCCTGTCATGAGAGAGAGCAGATAGTTTGTTTAATAATAAAGATTTAACAGCTAACTGGACCCTTTCTTATCCTGCATTTCTTGGGAATCTGAGGGCAGCATGTACAAGATGGCAAGGAATCCTAACAGAAGTAATGTCTGCCACCTCCATCAGCTAGCTTTCAGAGAAAGAACCCCTGTGGCAAAGAGACCAGTCATATCCACAAATTGCAGACCGGCTACCACCTATGGTGTAGGCAATCTAGACTAGATGTAACAGTGGGGCATCAGGATGTATGTGTTATACAAGTCAAACTTCTACAACCACCTCTTCTTAGATCCTGTTAGAGACACCCCGGGACCCTGAGCCAAAGAGCTTTGGGAACAGCAGTGTCTCCAGACTACCAATCCTACTTCCAGCAGCCACAACAATTATCCAGGGAAGCAATTTCTGCAGAGAGATGGGAATCTGGCAAATGCCTCTCAAGGTCCTACAGCCCCTGCCATCTCGGCAGCCACAGCTACTGAAGAGCAAGAAAAAAATCCTCTCCGCCAAAGACTGGCACCATCATGTGAAGGCATCAGAATCTGATACGGTTTTATCAGGAGAAATGACACGATAGCAAATGTTTTGCATTACCGCTTGCCTTCTCAATGGGAGGGAGGTAAAGAAAATGGAATTCAAAAGAATGTTCACAGTTCTTTGTCCATGTGATTGGAAAAAAAAGAAAATATTTCTAAAAAGAAAAGAATATCCGATCCTTGAGGGCAGGAACTGACGAGGTCCTGAATGGTGGGTTTGGTGGGCAGAGATTGATAAAATTATTCCCTGGAGCAGGCAGGGAGAAGGCTGTGATACAGATCAGTTTACCTCTGTGGTCCCCCTCCAGGGAGGGTGTACAGTCAGAAATCCAAGTTATGTCAAATCCCGGAGACCCACCCTCTGTGGAGGTCGGCAGCCTCGGCTTGCCATGTCCCATCAGAAATCCCAGTCATGTCCCCAAGGTTAAATTTTCCCCTTTAGGGTCCATGCCAGGCTTATTGCTCTCCTCTGGGCCAGTCTGCCATGACACTCCATCTTCTATTGTTTTTGCCCTTACCCCTCCCCTCCATGCCATGTGGTGTCTCTCCTAACCCCACCATACCTTACAGGGCCTCTCCTCTCCTGACCCCACTTCTTCTCCTTACAGCTAACTAACTCTTTTAGGGAGCTAAGTCCTCTTCAGGATTTAGCTTGACAGCTAAGGACATGCCCCATTCATTCTACTGGGTAATTGTGAGTTCCACTAAGAAACTTGTCTTTTACACGCTCTCCCACTCTATTTCACATGTGCCAGTCTTGGTATCTATTGTGCCAATTATTCTGTTTGCAACCTCTTCTCCTGAATAAACCTACCTCCTGCCAAAGAGAATGGCCACTGTGAATTCTTCACGTGACCGAACCCCAACATTCGGTGCTCTCCTAAAGCACATGATCTGATACCTGCATCAGCCACATCAGAACTACCCACAGTTTTCTATTTGTATCCCCACCACTAAGCACAGCATTTTGTACAGAGTGAGCAATTAAAAATGCTTTTTATTCATTCATTCATTCATTCATCTATCCATCCCTTCATCTAAATCATTTGAAGTCTGTAGGAGACTATCACTCCCTACCCCCAAACCTGGAGATTAATCGGTTTCTGGAACTTGCATTTGTGGAGCTGAAAAAGATCAACAGAGATCACCAATCCACTGCTCTCATTTAACAGGTGGGGAAACTAAGAGATGTGGTTTGAGGACCAACATGACGTGGGTGATGTAGACACCAGATGATATAGGCACCAAAAGTTGGGGTTCGGTCACATGAAGAATTCACGATGGTCATTCTCCTGGGCTAAAAGACAGATTTATTTGGGGGAACAGGTTACAGACAAAATAAAGGGATACGACAGACACCGGGAGTGGTGTCTAAAATAGAATGGGAGAATATAGAGAAGGGTTTTCCTGAAAGAGACATAGCACCCTGAAAGGAGGAGAAGTAGGGTTGGGAAGCAGAGTGGAGTTAGAGGAGATACCACATGGCATGGGGGAGGAGAAGTAAGGGGCACGACACCATGAGGCAGAGTGCCTGATGTGGCGGACTGACCCAAAGGAGGACAGCAGCCATGGGATAAACCACAAGTAGATTTTATAGGGGAAATTTAACCTCAGGGACATGACTGGGATTTCTACAGAGGGTGGGTCTCAGGAGTTTTGACATAACTTCAATTTCAGACTAGACCACCTCCCTAAAGGGTGAAATCATGGACCAAAACTGATCTCTATTAAAGCCTTCTGCCCGTTTCTCTCTGTCCCAAACACCGTTCAGGATAAACTTACCAGTGTAAGTACTATACTGGAGACACGACTCATCCAAGGTCATATAACTACTATAAAGCAGAGCCTGGATTTCAACTTACATCCACTGACTGGAAATCGAGCATTCCTTTCATTTCCAAACCTACCACATTTTGTTTTATGTTCACTCTCCCAGAACCTAGCCCCCACATCAGTTCAATTTCATTTGCTTATTACAAATAATTCAATTCCCACTGATTCAGCATTTACTCTGAGCAGAGCATACTGTGCTGGAAACTGAGACAGATAGAAATACTGAACCCTACACATAATAATATGTTTATAATAAATACATAAATAATTGTAATGCAAAAGGACAAGATGTTGAAACTGCAAAAGCACTACAAACAAAGCATCAGGAGAAGTCCCTAGATAGAAAGAACCCTGTCAAGGAGACCAAAACTTAGTCTGTGGGTCACAATTCTATATGAAATCACCTAACTGAATATGAGGGTTGTGAAAAATATGGCAATAGCAAAAACGGTTCTGAATGCTTTTTTGTTCTGCGATATCAAATATTCTGCTAAGATTTAATCCTTTATGTAAAAATAAACAAACACATCCATCTCCTAGTATACTAATTTGTTTTATCTTTAACAAATGGTAAAATTATATATATACCAAAAATTTGTTTTAAAATACATTTTTTATGATTTAGTATCAGTAAGTGTTTGATTTGTATAACCTATTTTATATGATTGTATGCCTGGAGTCACGTACAAATTTCCTGGGTGAAAAGCAGTCATGAGTGGAAAAGTTTAAGAAGCCCTCGACCAGAGGAGATAGGATAGGAAGTAGTTGGATAGATAGAGATATTTCACATATCAGGTAGGACCTGTATACAGAGATGGGACAAGTTCTGGACACATGCAAATAACAACGAGTAGTCCAGTTTTGCTGAACTACTGGGAAATAGGGGAAACAGAATAAGAAGTCAAGTGAGCCAAAGTTAGGAAGGTAGGGTATCACCAGACCTGGAAGGCCTTTGAATGCTAAGTTAAGAAGTCAAGGGCTTCAAGTGTTATTAGTTGTCAGGTTCCTTCAAGACGGAATTTTACAGATGCAGTGAGCAAGTCTGCAATTCTGTAACAATGCCCAGTAAGAACCAGAGCTCACCTTGGAAGGTATTTAGGAACCTGCCGCGCCTGCTGCGTATTCTGTGTGCAATGCCCTTGAATTCAAAATACTGAGCCTCTACTTTGTTTATGAGTATTTTAATAGCCGTTTTCAATGGCCCCAATTCTCTCAGCTTTAGCAGTAGGATCCGGCAGGAATTAGGTTTGCCTATTGACTGATATTCAGCAATTAGAGATGCCGCCCATCTCCCCGTAGATTTAGGGGGCCAAACCTCTCTGAAGGACATGTTAAAATGTTGGCCACCAAGGCTTATTTTGAGAAATATGGAGGTCAAAGGCATAAATGCAGCAGGAAAACACAGAGATAGTTAACCAATAGGGAACCCCATAAAGACCAGTCCCTTTATGCAAATACCATCTATGTAGGCAGGAAAACAAAACTGCCTGAGAGTCAATAAGTAACTCAGAACAATCTAATCTATCATCAGACACAAAGGAAACTGACAGAGCATCATTTGTTGAATATCTAACTGTATCTCCCAGTCAGATAATTCATGACCCGAAATGGGCAAAACCTGGAAAAATGGAAAATTGGCATTCACATTGCCTAACGTAACCAATCTCTCCAAGTGCGACCTCGATACGTTTCGCGTTTTGTAGTCTGAGACAGAATCGGGACAGGCCAAATGACAGACAGACTTTGTAGCAAGGACAGGTCAAGCCGATGGAAGTTTCTTTCTTTTTAAAAAAAAAAGATTCCTCTTTCTTTGTATTCTCCTTAAAATGTTGCTACTCAAAAACATCATGATACCATGGGGGGAAAAGGTGTTAGGCTTGCAATAAGGAGTCCTCGGTTTCAATTTTATTTCTAATGCCCACTAACTAGCCGTTTAACCTTGGACTAGTCACTTTTGAATTCTCTGAGGTTCCACTTCTCCTTTTTCAAAATGGGGGCAATGTTACTTCTACTAGCTAGCTCACAGGGTTGTTGTAGTAAAAGCACCTTGGGAAACTTCAAGTGGATGTTGTTGAGTTAATAATTGCTGATGCAGATGGGATGTACCAACAATCTTAATGCAGTTTTAAGTTTTAACTGCTTATTAGAACTATTAAAGCTTTAATAGCTATTTAAGCTTTAATAGCTTAAAAGCATACTAAGACTTTGGGGATAGTCCTCTGTATAAGTACATACACATAAATACATGTACAATACATGCATGTATATGAAACACAATTTTATATCATTGATATTATATATGTATAATATATATACATAAAATATAAAATAACAAGTTTTAATAGCTTAAAGCATACTAAGACTTTGGGGATAGTCCTCTGTATAAGTACATGCACATAAATACATGTACAATACATGCATGTATATGAAACACAATTTTATATCATTGATATTATATATTTATAATATATATACATAAAATATAAAATAACAAGTTTTAATAGCTTAAACCATTCTAAGACTTTGGGGATTATCCTCTGTATAAATACATACACATAAATACAAGTGCAATACATGCACATATGTAAAAGACAAGTTTTATATAATTTATATTATATCATATAATCTATACACATAAAATATGAAATAACAAGTTTTAATACCTTAAAGCATACTAAGACTTTGGGGACAGCTCTCTGTATAAATACATACACATAAATACAAGTACAACATATGCATATATATAAAATACAAGTTTTGTACAATTTATATTATATATAAAATATGAAATAACAAGTTTTAATAGCTTAAAGCATACTAAGACGTTGGGGACAGTCCTCTGTATAAATATATACACATAAATATACGTGCAATACATGCATATATATATATATATAAACACAAGTTTTATATAATTTATATTATATACGTATAATCTATATACATAAAATATAAAATAATATGTTTTAATAGCTTCCAGTCCTCTGTATAAATATATACACATAAATACACGTACAATACATGCATATATATATATATATATATATAAAAACACAAGTTTTATATAATTTATATTATATACGTATAATCTATATGCATAAAATATAAAATAATATGTTTTAATAGCTTCCAGTCCTCTGTATAAATATATACACATAAATACACGTACAATACATGCATATCTCTCTATATATAAAACACAAGTTTTATATAATTTATATTATATACATATAATCTATACACATAAAATATCAAATAACAAGTTTTAATAGCTTAAAGCATAATAAGACGTTGGGGATGGTCCTCTGCATAAATACATACACATAAATACATGTATAATACATGCATATATGTAAAACACAAGTTTTATATCATTTATATTATATATGTATAATCTATATACATAAAATATTTTAAATATTTTAATATTTTATTAATTTATTGAACTATTTTAATAGCTTAAAATTTCTTAAAGCATAAGACAGTCCTCTGTATAAATACACACACATAAATACATGTACAATACATGCATATATATAAAACACACATTTTATATAATTTATATTATATATGTATAATCTATACACATAAAATCTAAAATAACATGTTTTAATAGCTTAAAGCATAATAAGACGTTGGGAATGGTCCTCTGCATAAATACATACACATAAATATATGTACAATTCATGCATATATATAAAACACAAGTTTTATATAATTTATATTATATACGTATAATCTATATACATAAAATATAAAATAATGTTTTAATAGCTTTCAGTCCTCTGTATAAATACATACACATAAATATATGTACAATACATGTATATATATAAAACACAAGTTTTATATAATTTATATTATATAGGTATAATCTATATGCATAAAACATAAAATAACAAATTTTAATAGCTTAAAGCATACTAAGAATTTGGGGACAGTTCTCTGTATAAATACATACAGACACAAAAATACATGTAAAATTCATGCATACATATAAAACATAAGTTTATATAATTCATATTATATATGCATAATATACCTATGTACATAATATAAAATAACAAGTTTTAATAGCTTAAAGCATACTAAGACTTTGGGGACACTGTAATGCAAACATACATGTAAAATATTCACATACCCATAGATATTTTGTTTGGTTTCAATTATCCATATATTTATAATATACATATATAATAACAAATTTTCATAGCTTAAAACTACACTAAGACTTTCAGGATACTACATATACATGCGAGCGTACATACATACACACATACATACACATATAAACTATATGCACACACATAAGTTTTATATAGTTCATAATATAGATGCATAATATACATATAAATAAAAATATAAAATAACAAGTTTTAATAGCTTAAAATCACATTAAGACTTTTAGGATACTCTGTATACACCCAGAAACACATAAATACACTATAACTTTTATATAATTCATATGATATATGTGTATAAATATATATCATATATACACATGCATGTGTGTATGTATGTGTGTATATATGTAAAACATAAGCTTTGGCAACTTAAAAGGCTTTTGGGATATCCTGTATGCATGCATAATGCACACACATCCATGTATAAATTCACCTGTGTACATACAAATGTAGTTGCATATAATAACATACATGTACATACATATCAATACTTGTATGGACACACACGCAACTTTGAGTTCACAAAGAACTTTACATAAATAATTTGTTCTGATCTTGCCAACAATCCTCCGAGGCAACTTCTAAAAGTATACATTTTACAGGTGAGAAAACTGAGGCTTAGAGATCAGTGACTTGTCCACAATCACATACGCTGTAAATATCAGAGATGGAACCTGACTTGTCCCTTCTGGAGTGGGATCTAGTCCTCCTTCCACTATAGCCTGCTGCCTGTTGTAACAATCCTGAATGTGAAATGTTGAGATGAGTTTGAGATATTTAAAGTCTTCATGTAGCAGGCATGTTAAGGAGCTTTCACTCTCACTTCTTGAAAGAGGAAGTGGGTACATGCATTGATCAAATGTATTTTGCATTGATCAAATGAAAGTACAAATGGCATTTCCCAGAATACTCTGGGCCATAGGTTAATGAGAGATTGCACACAAAACAACTGCTGATGGGAAGAGAGCAAGAGATAGAGACAAATTGATGAATGCAAAAAAGAGAAGAGTTTCTGCTTTACACACCCAGCTTAGGAGCAAAAAGGGAAGCTAGGCATCTCAGTGGCTAGAGCATTGGGGCTGAAGTCAGAAGACCTGAATTCAAATGTAGATTCAGACACTTATTAGCTAGGTGACTCTGGGCAAGTCATTTAATCTTGTTTACCTCCATTTCCTCATCCGTAAAATGAGCTGGAGAAGGAAATGGCAAAGTGGTCCAGTATCTTTGCCAAGAAAACTCTAAATGGAGTCACAGAGGGTTATTGAAAATGATGCAACATTTCAGCAAAAAGAATGAAAATAACGTGACTTAGGATGATGTTGGGATGGTAAAGGTGAGTTGGCAAAGGCAGCAGCAGAAGTCATGGCAGAAACAGTGCACTGCCATTTCCTTCTTTAGCTCATTTTACGGATGAGGAAACTGAGGCAAACAGGGTGAAGTGACTTGTCTAGCATCACACAGGGTCCGTGGCTGCCTCTGAATGTAGTCTTCCAGATTCTAGGCCGGGAGCACTATATCACCTAGTTACTCCATATATATGCATATATATATGCACATGTTATGTATATGAAAATATTTCTTCTATCTTTCCAAATCAGCAAATGTGCAATTTAAAAAATCTTTTTAAAAATTAAAAAAAAAACCAAAGATGTTATTTCAATAATACTATTTTCCTTTTAATTGTAGCTGACAAGTCATATGTGACCTTCAAGTCGAAAGCAGACATTTTCCCTTTGGTGCAGTATGACACCAAAGTTATGACCATATGAATTATGGGAATTTATGAGCAGTGAATTAAAGATGACCTTTGAGTCATCTTTAACTCTTTAATCTCCCTTCCTCAACCCCTCCCCCACCCATTGGTTTCTAAGTTCTTGTGTTCCATAATATTTCTCAGAGCAAGCTGAACTTTGGGCTACTTTCTTCTTTTTTTTTTTTTTTTTTTTTGGCTGAGGCAATTGGGGTTAAATGACTTACCCAAGATCACACAGCTAGGAAATGTTAAGTGTCTGAGGCCAGATTTTAACTCCAGTCCTCCTGACTTCAGGGATGGTGTTCTATCCACTGCAGCACCCAGCTGCCCCAACTTTTGGCTACTTTCATAACGAAATTGAATGACTGAGTATTACTATACCAGATGAATTGAACTTGCTTAGATGAATCTGTGATCCCATCCATGGGGATATGCCGACTACTGACTCAGTACCCACACTTCCCTCCACATCTCCTCAATCATTTCTTTCCATCAAATCTTCCTTGAATGATCTACCCAAAACACAGGAGGCCTTCCTCTGCTTCTTTTAATTTGTTTTAATGGGTATGAACAAAGTATTCCCTTAAGCTATATATAAAGAATGAATGAATGAATAAATGCATGAGTGAAAAACATTTATTAAGCACTTAACATCTTCTAAGTATTGTGCTAATCCTGAGGATAAGAATGCAAACACAAAGGTAGTTATTGTGCTCAAGGAGTTAGTAGTAAGTACTCTAATGGAGAAGACAACATACAAAAGGATGTGATAACCAGGAATGGGTACTTTGGTCCTGAGAAGTAGAGGGACAGTGAGTGAATCTTGTTGCTGTTGTTTAGTCCTGTCCAACACTTTGTGACCCCGTTTGGGATTTTCTTGTCAGAGATGCTGGAGTGGTTTGTCATTTCCTCCTCCAGCTCATTTTACAGATGAGGAAACTGAGGCAGTAGGGTTAAGGGACTTGCCCAGAGTCACACAGCTAGTAAGTGTGTGGGGCCAGATTTGAACTCAGGAAGATGAGTATCATTATTATTCCTATTTTATATAGGAGGAAAAAAAAATCTGAGACTTAAAAGAGATTTAAAGCCTTACTTAGGGTCACACAGCTAGCAAGGTAGGATGTGAACCCAAATCTTCCTGATGTTAAGTCCAGCATTTTATCCACTTATAACACAATAAATATTTATTAAGGACCTACTATGTAGCAGACAATGTGCTAAGTGCCAGAGGTTAAAAAAAAAAGAGAAAAAAAAAGATAGCTCCTGTCCTCAAGGAGCCTAAAATCTAATTGGGAAAGATAGCACATAAAAGGAAGCTGAAAAGTGGAGGGTGGGTATAATGATGATGAGGGAGTCAAAACCCAAGTACACAGCTAGTGGGAAATTAAGAACTGGTTGGGCTGCATTTCTCATTTGCACAATCATTGCCTCTATGTTGAAGTCTACTTACACCCATAATTTGTCTCCATATTACCCTTTGGTCATGATTCACAACAATGGCAGCACAGGTAGAATACTGGTGTTAAAGACATGTCTTTTTGCCATAAAGACTGACTTAGGCTCATTGAAAGCATAATACATTTTCCTAAATGCGATCCAGACTATTTTTCTCCTCCTCTTTTACTCTAATACCAGATTACTGTATTTGTTTGATACCCATTTTACACACACACACACACACACACACACACATACACACACATACACACAGGAACTAACACAATAGGTTGTTCATCACACTATCTATTATAATTTAGGAAATAGGTTTTCATCCAATTTATTTTTCCATTGTAGATGGTTAAAGTAATCTCTTGCAAATAGTAACAATGGATTCTGCACTAATAAATACCTTAGGGAAGCCTATGTCTCCCTGTGGAGACAACTATGTTCAACTTAGTATTGTTGTCTTTTGAATTTTATATTTCTTATTCACAGATATGGTCTTTGTTCTGTTCCACAGTCCATGTACAGTTTAGAGGAGCTGTTTTCAGAGATATTCTACAAAAAGTGCAATGATAAGTCTCATTTGGAAACATATCACATATTTTCAGGTTTGGAAAGTGTTTTACCTCACAATAGCTCTTTGGGGTAGAAAGCACATGTATAAATGTATCTTCATTTCACAGATAAGGAAACTAAAGGTCAAAGGGATGATGTTGATGAGGTTAGTGGCAGTGCAGAGAACTGTGGAAATCCCCTTTTGGTCAGAGGCGCAGGTTCTTCATGAAAGAATGCACAAACCCGAAGAGTTTTCGGTGGCAAAAATGGAAGTTTTTTGTTGGATGAGAAGTAAGCTTTGCTAAGAGACTGACTTCTTTAGTGGCAAAGAGCTATTAGGGAAATGGAGACTGGCACTGAGAAGAGAATGCCTTTTCAGTGGGCAGGGTCCTGGAAGCTATACCAAGGGACAAGGCATAGTCCTGCTTTGGACAGTCTGCAAAGAAATGAGTAAACAGAAACCTATTATATGAGCAGATCTTGGCATGAGGGGAGGGGGGGGGGGGCAGCCTGAGCCGATCAGACCAGGATCTCCCAAATGAAATTGCTTTGAAGGCTTCCTCAGCCTGAATTTGAATAGAGATCCGGCTTGCCCTAGAAATGGCCCAGTCGGATGCCGACACTTAACTTGTCTGGGGAGATATGCCTCCCAGGGGGGCCTGAGACTCGAATATCCCTTCTTTACAGATCAAAGGGTACACAATGTTAGAAGGTTAATTTTACAAATTAAAGGGAATACAATTTCACACCCCCATCAATGTGACTTGCCCAAAGTCCTTTAACACTTCAGTGGCATGGCCAAGAATCCAACTCGGGCTCCTGACTCTAAGACCAATGTTCTGTTCTCTTCCTCAACCTCGGTCTTGGCTCTTCTTGTATAATGTGTTGGACCATCCTTCTAACTTTAAGCACTGATTTAGAAAAGCTAAATTATGGTGACTGGAGCTTTCCTAGTTACAACGATCACTTACAACATGTTCAGAACACCCCAGAACACAAAGCCACATCATATCTGAGTTCAGTCTAAGGTTGTAATACCAATGTAAAATCAATATTCAAAATTCCTCCCTTACCTGAGCCACCCAAACACCAGCAATGAAAGAGTGATGACTTTGGTGTCTGGTGTCCAAGGGTGACTGTGTTCCTGGCAAGTCTTTTCATTTCCCTGTGCCTCAGTTTGTACTCCCCGACACACTGGAGTCAGAGGGCAGTTTGTGAGCCAGTAAGAGCTACCTAAGTGTTGTGATTACCCTAGTCCCTGAATACATTTCTTACAAAGTGGGTCTTGCGAGCAGCTCAGTCGTATAGCACCAAACAAGGCAGAGCACAGTAATTAAGTTGTGTCCATCAGCTTCTGATGCGCTTTCTAAATGCTGATTAGGTTTCATCCAAAGAGCGGCTGAGGAGTCTGTGCCCAGTTAGCTCTTGGCAATTCTGCTTCTGAGGCACATAAAGAAGAGAGCCACACTCTTTCATTCAAAGCCCAGCTATCTGGAGGAAGGAGGGTTCAAACAGACATTCATCTCAAAGCTACTTGAAATGGTGCATTTCCCCCAGTTCTCCTGATGTGGGTTCCATTTGAATCAGCAAGAGTGGAAAGATCCAACTTCCAAGTCACTGAACCAGCCTTCATTTTCTAAGGACAGGCCTAATTACAAAATACCAACCCCTGTCTGTGCCATGTAGGACGGGTAAGGTGGGGGTGGGGATGGAAAAGCAAAGAGGAGAAGAAAGGAAGGATGGAGAGAATGAGAAAAGAAGGGGAAAGGAAGCAGAAGAAAAGGGGGGAAAGGCCAAAAATGAAGATGAATCGAAAGAGGAAAGGGAAAATGTACAGAAGGGAAGGAGAAAGGAAAGGGGGGAAAGAAAAAGACAGGAAGATAGGAGAAGGGTAAGAGGAAAGGGAAGGGAAGTGAAGAGAAAGAAGAGGGGGGAGAGAAGTTGAAAGAAATATTAAAGAGAGGGAAAGAAAAGGAGAAAAGGAAGCAAAGGGAAAGATAAAGGAATGCGAAGGAGAAAGAAAAAGGGAAGGAGAATTGGAGGAAAGAGAAGGGGAAAGATAAGAAAAGGGAGGGAAAAAGGGAGAGAAGGGGAAGTGGGAAGTAAGCGTTGGAGTCTGTTGCTGGGAATAAAGGAATTCTGCTGAAAAATCAGATGGGCCAGGTAATGCTAAACCAACTGGACATTTATAGACAGACCTTGGAGTTTAAATGGAGAGACCTAAGGACCAACAAGAGATGAATGTCGTTGCTCCCCTCTGACTCTCTACACATGTCCTGCAGCTGACACCTAGGAAGCATGGCAATGAAGGGAAAAACATAAGAACATAGGTAGGTAGCCTCCTGCTAGTTAGTCCTCTGGACATGGAAGGAGAAAGGAGTTCCCAATGGTCTTTGGAGGTATACACATAGTTTACCAAGCTGAGAATGGGACTCCTGGGTTATTTCTTCCTTTTGGCTTTGGGGTAATTCAGAGTTGTTTCAGTTATTTTATAAGGGGACACCAATCAGCTAGGAAACCCAAAGGCGCTGATTAGAGCAAAGAGTTCTTCAGATTGGTTGCTTCCAGAGGAATGCCAGACTAAAGGAGGGAATATCACTTAAAAAAAAGGGGGGGGAGTTAATCAGCCTGATTAACAGAGAAAAATGAAGCCAGAAAAAAACCATCTGCAGCAAGAATGGAAGGGGAAAGGGAGGTCAGGAAAAGGAAGGGAAAGAAAAGGGAAGGCCAGTGGAGGGAAGTAAAGGGAAAGGGAATTTGGAAGAGAAAAAAGGTAGAGAGAGAAAGCAAAAAGTAAGATGGAAGAGATGGGAGGGAAAAGAGAAAGGAAGATAGACTGGAAGGAAAGGAAAAAAAAGGTGGAGGTGAAATAGACAGAAAAGAAGAGAGGGAAAGAGAATGGAAGGAGGAGGAAAAAGAAAAGGGGGAGAGACAAAAGGAAAAGATTAGAGGGAAGGGAAGGGAAAGGGAGAGGAATGGAAGGGGGAAGGAAAATGAGAGGAGGGAAAGAAGAGAGGGGGAGAAAAGAGGATTAAGATTTCTCCTTGGTCCAAAGTAACTCTCCAAAAACAAAACAGTCCACAATCAGCAACAGGAAACTAGCAGTTGTATGAAGAGATTCCATGTTTGGTTCTTAAATTATGGCTGCTTCCAGATGAAAGCAACCCTCCTCACCGAGCAGGCAGCGGCCTTTATATCCTCTGGCACCATCCTGGTTTTTTTATTGCACTAGAAACCAATGTTGAATTTCCTGAATAATTACATAAATAAACCATGCACTTTACTTATTTGTGTGCCCATATTTAATGATATATTGTGCATGTAACTTTCAGAAATATGATTTATGGCATTTTATATTACCACAGAGGGGTGTTTACTTGAAATATGTACTTGGAAAATATCATATAAAATGATGTTATTTGATATATATTCAGAAATGATCTGATTTTTCAAGAAAATGCAAGCTGAAAAACCTAGTTCCAATTAAATCATTCTGAGAGTGTTCTTAATTGAATTCTCAAGTTTAAATGATGTAACAGACTAATGAGCATAAACATATAAATTATATTTATTTCATTCTCTGTTGTGATGTTTGGGATTGAAACTGTGCAAATGGGTTGACTGGTGCTTCCTTCCAAGGGTATAAACCACATCCAGATCCCTAACGTCTAACAACTTTAAGCATATGCAGAGAGATTTAGGAAGCAGCTTTTGAAGGCCAGCAGCCACACATATTTAACAACCCATCAACTTCTGATTTTATCTAGACGCAGAGAATTTTATCCAGTCCAAAACATGTCCCACTCACTCAGCTGCTCTCTGTGCCCAGTTTAGGGTCCAGGAGACACCTCAGGGAGGAAAATTAACTCCTTATGGACACAAGGGAATTGTAATTCAGAAAGTCTTATGGACATAAATTTACCTACTCATTGGAGACTCCCTATAAAATATAGCATGCAGGTTGGAAACAATTCAAGGGCCCTGTCTCCACCCATAACTCTCAATACAGTTTGATGATATGCTGGACTCCATGGTCAAGATATTCTATGTATGTTTGTAAAAATTGGCTAATTCCTATCAATAGTTTGTTCTTCACCTAAAGGCATGTTTTTACCTGTTGGCTGCTGTCCTACTGAGAAGTTAGCATACCAAAATGCTATTTAAAGTTCCATCAATTAGCATTAAAATCACAGTATAAACTGGGCTTATACCCCTAAGAGCTATTAAAAAAGGGAAAGGGACCTGTATGTGCAAAAATGTTTTTGGCAGCCCTGTTTGTAGTGGCTAGAAACTGGAAATTGAATGGATGCCCATCAATTGGAAAATCGCTGAACAAGTTATGGTATATGAATGTTATTTAATATTATTGTTCTATAAGAAATGACCAGGATGATTTCAGAGAGGTTTGGAGAGACTTACATGAACTGATGCTGAGGGAAATGAGCAGGACCAGGAGATCATTATACACTTCAACAACAATAATATATGACGATCAATTCTGATGGACGTGGCTCTCTTTGGCAATGAGAGGATCCAAATCGGTTTCAATTGATCAGTAATGAACAGAACTAGCTATATCCAAAGAGAGAAGACTGGGAAATGAGTGTGGACCACAACATAGCATTTCCACTCTTTCTGTTGTTTTTTGCTTGCATTTTTTGTTTTTCTTCCCAGGCTATTTTTACCTTCTTTCTAAATCCGATTTTTCTTGTGCAGCAAGATAACTGTATAAACATATATACATATATTGTATTTAACATATACTTTAACATGTTTAACATGTATGGGACAACCTGCCATCTAAGAAAGTGGGTAGAGGGAAGGAGGGGAAAAGTTGGAACAGAACTGTTTGCAAGGGTCAATGTCGAAAAATTACTCATGCATATGTTTTGTCAATGAAAAGCTATAATAATAATAATTTTTAAAAACATTCACAAAAAAAATCACAGTTCAACTTCACACAGTCATTTGGTCAGTCGGTCAAAATACATATTTCTAGCTCTGTACTGATCACTGGGGATACAAAGAAAGACAAAAAACATAGCCCTTGCTCTTAAGAAGCTTTCATTCTGAGAAGAACCAAAAGAACATTGTACACAACAAGATTATGTGAGAATCTATTGTGATAGACTTGGCTCTTCTCAACAGTTTGAGGCAATTCCAATAGACTTTGGATGGAAAATGTCATCCACATCCAGAGAGAGAACAATGGTGACTGAATGTGGGTTGAAGCATAGTATTTTCACTTTTTTATTTGTTTGTTTTTCTTTCTCAGGTTTTTTTTTCCTTTTTAGTCTGATGTTTCTTGTTCAACATGACAAATATGGAAATGTTTAAAAGAATTAAACATATTTATCCTATATCAGATTACTTGCTGTTTTGGGAAGGGGAAAAATAAGGGAGGGAGGGAGAAAAATTTAGAACACAGAGTCTTACAAAAAAGAATGTTGAAAACTATCTTTACATGTATTGTGAAAATAAAATACTATTTAAAAAAGAAGCTTCCATTCTAATGGAAGAAATAACATGTATATAGATCCATATATATAAGATTGATTCAGAGCAGAGAGAAGATAACTTTAGGTTAAACATTCTTAACCTAGATTCTGAAAGGTCCAAAGATCTTTCAGGTAGTCTGTGAACTTGAATGGGAAAAAAAATATGCATCTTTATTTTTCACTAAAGTCTAAATTAAATTAAGCATTTTTAAAATTATGAATGTAGACAACAAACATGATTTTGAGAAGGGGTCCATGGACTTTACCAGTTGGCCAAGGGGGCTCATGACACACAGAAGAGGGCAAAAAAACCAACCCTTTCTTAGAAAGAAAGACTAGTAGCTAATGGGGGTGGGATGAGTAGGGGGATTGGACTAGTGCTGGGAAAGTGACTTTTGCAGATGCTGGCATTTGGGTTGAATCTTAAAGAAATTCAGGGAAATGCAGTAGAGGTGAAAAAGGAGAACAGTCCGGGGATGACAGCCAGTTCAAAGGCAGATGGAGTTTCCATGTGCAAGTTGGTCAATGGAGTTGAATTGGAAAGTTCATGGAAGGGAAAAGAGTAGAGGAAGACTGAAGATGAAGAAATTGAGTCTGATCGAGTCTGGTTGTGAAGAGAGTGAAATGTCAAACAGCACACTTCGTATTTGATCCTAGAGCTAATAAGTTTATTGAATTGGGAATCTAGGGTTAGGTGGGCGAAGGGGTAAGACTTATGGTTTCAGGAGAGTCACTCTGGCAGCTGAATGGAGGACAGATTGGTGACTCATCAAATAATGCCATGCTAACAAAAAAAACAAAGCACTGGTTATTTAAACTGGGCAGAAAGAGTAATGGAGTTTCCTTAGGTCACATGACTAGCAAATGGTAGAAAGAGGATGTTAGCACAGGTCTTCCCTCTCCAAACAGACTATATCACAAATGAACTTGACCATAAACAGATGCATAATTCCAGAGGAACAAAGGAATGGCCACCTGGGGTGAGGTTAGTCTGGAATTATGTTGCCCTCTAATTTCCAATCTCTAAGCAACCATTTTTGTCCTATCATCACTTGGACAAGGCAGCAAAGTTGATAAGCGTGGATTAACACCAAGTAATGAGGAAAGAGACCAGAGTTTTTAAAGAAATTACAAATAGATGGTGGTTGGAACAGAAATTTCTCAATCTCTTATGTGGGATGTTGGGTGGCGGGGGTGTCTGATTCTGGATAGGTTCACGATAGTACCAAAGCCCAAGACTGTACAAATGATGGCATGGGATAGTGATAATGAGGTCATATTTCCCCGTGTGTTAATATGCCACTAAAACCAGGTGGCTCATGTATAGTCTTCATTTCTAAAAACACATTTGGATTCAGGGCTCAGTGAACCTTGTCCAGGGCTAGACTTAAGATGCTTCTTCATTCCCCAACCAAATTGGGCTTCTATTGAAAAGCAGACTCCACTGCAATTACTTACTCAAACATAAGGGAGATGGAAGGAATATGGGATCACAAAATCACAGATTTAGAGCTAGAAAGGACCTTAGAGGTGATTGAATCCAGTGGCCTCATTTTATAGTTGAGGAAACTGAAGCTCAGAGAAGGTAAGTGGCTTCTTCAGGGTCACACGGCTAATAAGTGTCTGACTGGGATTTGAATAAAGTTCTTCCTGATGGTACTCCTAAGCTGTTTAGACACACTAAGAAGCATAAGAAAAGCTTTTAAACTCTTCCAAGAAGTCTATATACATGCTATTTCTTCCATTAGAATGGAAGCTTCTTTTTTAAATAGTATTTTATTTTTCACAATACATGTAAAGTAAGACTCTGTGTTCTAAATTTTTCTCCCTCCCTCCCTTATTTTTCCCCTTCCCAAAACAGCAAGTAATCTGATATAGGATAAATATGTTTAATTCTTTTAAACATTTCCATATTTGTCATGTTGAACAAGAAACATCAGACTAAAAGGAAAAAAAACCTGAGAAAGAAAAACAAACAAACAAATAAAAAAGTGAAAATACTATGCTTCAACCCACATTCAGTCACCATAGTACAGACACCTCATTTTAGAGATGAAGAAATGGAGAAAGAGTGAGGGTCACATAGTATTGAGGTAGGATATAAATTCGGGTCTTCCTGTGTCTTAGACCCAGTGCCTACCATGCCAGGAAAGATGGTAAACTCAGTATTCCATTTATTAAATGAATTCAAATGCTGGAATGCCACATCTAAGGCCTGGCATTCCCAACAACTGCTCCAATCCAAACCAATCCATATTTATTAAATGCCTACTATGTGCCAAGCATTCAACAAATATCACCACCAAGGCAAGCCAGTCAACCTAGCTGAAGTAGGAAGACAACTGGAGGAAAAGACAGAAGAAACCACATATCCACCTCTTCTCAGACCTAGATGGACACAGTCTAGGGGAGGAAAGGAGGGAGTGATGGAGGGAGAGAATTTGGATCTTAAAATTAAAGAAAAAGGAACTGTAAAAATAAAATATAAAACAAAGATATATAAATTAAAAATAAAAATAAATTAAAATGAAATAAAGAAAAAAATAGCATGCTAGGGTCTTAAATCAAATTGTGGTTATTTTGATAACAGTATTCCCCAGATCACCAGCCCTCCTTCTAGGAGAGTCCCAGTAATCTTCATCCAAAGAAGTCACCCCTTATGGAGAGAGAACCTAGCAACTGGTCCTGAAGGGTCTGTAGTTTTCTGCTTCGTCTGCAGTCACAGACACTGAAGACTTGGAAAAGATTACCAAGGGCCTTGACTCCACTGACAATTCAACATTAGAAATGGATATGGTTTTACCTGTGAAAAATGAGCCTATAGTATATTCTTTGCTGCTATACCTTGAGGACCACAAGCCCTTTTCAACTAATTTGTTGCTGAATCCTATATGTGGTTCCCCATTAGAATGTGAACTTCTTTAAAGCAGGACTGTAGCCAATGTACTATTTGGATTCTCAGCACTTCTCAGTGTTTTGTATGTAGAATTGAATAAATGCTTTTTTCATTCATTCATTCATCCTAGAAAGATGTATTGATATGTCCAGAATTTCATATTCAGTGGTGAAAGAGGCTATAAGGAAAGTTGAAAACATCATACTTTTCCTCACGGATCTGTAGGTCCCTTGGGCTAATGGATTCACAAAATCTCAGAGCTGGAAAGGATCTCAGCATCTCCTGAGTCTAATTTATACCTGAAAAGGAATCCCTTCTATAACATTCCTAACAAGCGGGCATCTAGACTTTACTGGATAGCCTCTAATGAGTGAGTGAGAACCCATTCCCTCCCAAGACAGCTCCTTCTATTTTGGGATAGCTCTTGTTGCTAGGAAGGTTTTTCTTGACATTAAACCTAAACCTGCCTCTTTGCCCCTTTGACCCATCCATCATTCCTCATTCTGTCCTCTAGGGCCAAGAAGACCAAGATTAATTCCTCTTCTGTGACAGCTCTGCCATCATACCCTTCTCAAGTCTTCTTTTCTCTCTATTAAGCATCCACTGGAGCCCAGTGGTCCTTATGCAATTCAGATGGAACCAGGCCATTGCCGCAAACAGAATTTCCCTTCTTATTTAATTCTTCGGCTTGAACAGCCCCAGAAAGTTCCAGCAACATTTCAGTAGCAGAGACAACTGGTTTTAATTACTGATCTCACTTCCTGTAAATTAGGATTTCAATAATCTACAAATGCTAATTTAAACCTGCTCTTGCTCCCGTATATAGTAATGAACACAGAGCAGATTATCCTCCGAAGGGCAATCCAGAGGCCCACAAATCATCAGGTGCATTTCCTCTGTTTTTTTGGTGATTCCAAAAAGATATTATTAAGCTATAACACCTTAGTCATTTTCAAGCTCTCGGCA
This sequence comes from Sarcophilus harrisii, assembly GCF_902635505.1. NCBI lineage: Eukaryota > Metazoa > Chordata > Mammalia > Dasyuromorphia > Dasyuridae > Sarcophilus > Sarcophilus harrisii. The sequence goes on from NC_045432.1 coordinate 31,909,105, forward strand.
CTTAAAGTGCTGAATTTTCGATTGCTTTTTTATATTCTGCCTGCGCCTAGTTTCCTTACTGTATGTAAAGTTATTAAAGCTGTCTGCTCCAATTTTTCCTCTACTTAGGAAGATATGACAAAAAGATAAAAGAGACTACCTTGAATCTCGAAAGGCTAAACACCACACAAAAAAATGGGAACAGGAGAAAGCATAAAGACAATGAGAATGTGTCTCCAAAGGGAGTTTCTATTCATTGAGTGGTCACTAAAAAAGCACTAAACTAGGAAGATGTGACACCATAGCGGGCCCGGGGCTCCATCTCTGCTGCATGGAGCCGATGTCGTTTTTTATTACACTGTGTAATTGAAATGCTACTTGCCCTATAATGATTTGCTTTACTGAGGGGGGAAAAGAGACATTGCTCCTCTGGAGTACATTTGGAAAAATACATACCCGTATACTCACTCACACATACACACACGGTTGTGTATATTATAATTAGGTTCATCTCAGATTTAGAACCCATTTCTACAGCGTTGCAACTCACAAGGGATGAGTAGGGCTTTGCTCTAGGATGCTGACATCTGGGAGGGGTACGTATGTGTGTTGTGATGTTTAAAAAGTTCAAGAGAGATAATTTCTGTGTAGTCATTTTATTAATAATGCCAGCATTTTAAGAAAAGGTCAGGGGTACTCTCAAGTGCCAAAGACAATCATGGCAGCAGGCCCACAGTTTATATGCCCCTGGAAGAGGGGGATTTCTCAAGGGTGGACATTGGCTCTGATTGGTTAACAATTAACGAGAGGAGGGCTTTATGAAGAGAAGGGACTGAAAATGTCATTATAGTCTCTATTTGACAAAGAGATTATTATTCCTATATCCAGACCCACCCCCCAGCTTAGGCAATCCAAAGCTTCTTAAACTGTGAATTGCAACCCCATATGGGGTCTAATTACTGAATGTGGAGGTTGAAAAATTATGATTTATTATCCATAAATGTTTGATTTCTATATCCATGACCCAGGATCATGTAAAAATTTCTCCAGAAAAAAGGGCTGGTGAGTGGGAAAAGTTTAAGGAGCTGGAATCTAGATAAAGAATCTGTATCCTCTTGGGTGGAACAGCAATATCCATTATGAGGAGAACAATGATCCTATCTTCCATTAGTCCTGTCCTTGAGAGAATGGACAATAGACAGGGAGAAAAGATGCTGGGAGAGTCTCCCCAGTATTAATAATAGCTATTAATATAAGAGAAATGATCATTTCTCTCATTGTGTGAGGGCTTCTAGCAGATGCCTCCTGGTGGGATCTACCGTCTTCATCCTTCAATTCATAGTTCTCTACTGGTTTTTGAAACCAGGCAATTCAAGCATCCCCTAATCCCAAGTATACATACAGCAGTACACTTCTCATGTGTCCTGCTTTCCCTTCTATTGAGAATGGACTGTCCCCTCTTTGATAATGACTACATCTGGGTTTTGACTGTACCTCTGTGCCATCCCACCCCTCAAGAGATGGTTTTTCTCCAGGTCAAAGTATTCCTAGTTATAGGTCTGTCATCTCATTCTACACAAATATAAGAAAATACATGAAAATTTCTCTTCTGCAAAGCTTGACCAGTTTGTGATAGGGTATCTTCTATTCTGTATCTTCCTCTGGACTCTCTGTGTGAAATGTTGTGGGTTTGGGGGCTGGGGAGTGAGAGAGGAATTGATGAGAGATACAGTAATAGGAATAAATAGGTGTGATAGTAAAGGTCAAAGAGAGGGTGGTATAGTGGTGATCAGGTGCTTCTCTTTATCTTTGTCAGCTGCACTACGATGGACTAGCTATGACTGGTGGGGGACTGGAGTTTCCTGCTAGGGTCAAAACAGTCACATAATGGTTTGGTGGAAAATCCACTGATTTTTGAGTCAGAGGATTGGCGTTCAAATCTTACCTCTGATGCGTACTATCTGTGTGTCTTTGGACAAATCATTTAACAACTTCCTGGGGCTTCATTTTATTTCTGTATAAAATATGGCGGCTGGATTATATAGTCTCTGTGTCCCTTCCAGCTTTAGTCCTACAAATTCAAAAAGTCTTGGGAACTTCTACGTTCCCTAGAGTTCACCTAGATTCTGGGTTCATTCCTTGTTCCATAAGTCCAAAGTCTAGAGTTTCTACTTCCTAACTTGAGGACCAGCTCTGCTGCAAGCAGCATGAGGTGAATGGGAAGTCTTGCACCCATTTTCAGGTGGCCTAGCTATAGAGAATGAACAAGTCCAAATTGTTAGTTGCCTAAAAATTCATCAGAGAAGGTACCATGCTCTATGAGAAAAGCAGAACTGATTTAGCTCCAAAGAAATGTGAGATGTGCAATTAGAAAAGCACCCCAAATGTTCATAGGGACTGTGCGTGCCTGACCTATGGTAGACTACTCCAAGCTTGTATTGGTCTCATCAGCCATAGTCAGACGCACAATAACTTGACTCTAACACAGTGATGTCATTTTGGTCTTCTTCAAGAAGAACAATAACCAACATGCTTTTCAGAGTTGAAATCAGTTCAGTCAGTCAACCTGGTGTCCATTTATCCTAATCCTGTTCTCTTGCTTACTTGAGGGGAGATTGTGGAAGGAAATGGACACACTTGACTGTATATTTCTGTCTTTCCAAAAGTACACATAACTGTAATGTCCGGACTAGCTCTCTGGAGGATCTCGGGACCAGCCTTGACCTTAGTGGAGAAGTTCAGGAGGCAGGAGAGCCACCAGGAGGATGGTCAAAAATGGAATGTCTCATTTCTAGTCCTTCTTAGCCCTTATATACCTTAGTACAATTACATCATTACAGCATACTAAGTATGCATGAACTAGAATACCATTACATCACCGTACTAAGTATTAAGTATATATGTGAGGTAGAGAACCATCATCTCATCAATTCCACTGAGTTAATACCCTGCTGTAAGTATCCTTGCTTCAAGTATACTTTTCTCAGAGTTCCCTAATATCTGCGGTCTTCTACACATCACCATATCCTAGCCCTAGGTATATTTTAGGAATATCTAAAAGACTATGGATGTGTCTTAGAGCTGGTTCTGGGCCCAGTTGGGAAGTAGATGAAATTTGTATTTGGAGACTCATTTTACCCTTCTGTGTTCTTTTTCTTTTTCTCTGAAATTCCCACATCCCAAGGGGCCCCTGCCTGTTTCCCTCTTGTTAGAGGAAAAAGCTAAGATGACTAAGATGTTCTAATTGTGTAAACACAAGTCACCAATCTTCAGTTTCCACATCAACAAAATGGAGGAGGTAATAGCATTTGTTTTGACACAGCAGATAGAGTGCCTGGCCTTAAGGCAATCCAGCATCAGATACTCACTAGCTGTGTGAAGTTGGGCAAATCACTTAAGACCTGTTTTCCTCAGTTTCCTCATCTATAGTACTCTTATCTCCCAAGATTGCTGTGAAGATCAAAGGAGATAATATTTATAAAAGCACTTAACACAGTGCCTGGTACATAGTAAGCATCATTTAAAAGTTATTACTATTAACTAATATGAAAATCCAATTTGCATGACTGCACATACATAATGTATATCAAAATACTTGCTTTCTCAAGGAGTGGGGAGAGGAGAAGGGGAATGTAGAACTCTAAAGTTATAAAAAATGTTTAAAAATTGTTTTTAAATGTAACTGAGAAAACATAAAAAAAATTCTAAAAATAAGTATCATCATCATCATCATTATGCAGATAATATCTGGGACACTCTCTTTAGTTCTCATGTCACAATTTAGGAAAGACATAAATATGCTAGAGAGGGTTCAGATGGGAGGAACCAGGATGATAAAAGACCCTCAAGATCATGACACAAGGGCATCAAATGAAGTACCAAAGTATTATTAGCTTGGAGAAGACGCAGAGAGGGGGGCATTTGAGCTGTCTTCAAGCTTTGAAAGATCATTACATGGAAGTAGACTAGACTTGTTAAGTAGAGAAGTAAAATTCAGTTCTATGTAAGGAAAACTTTTCTAATGATTAGAGATTTCTAAAAGTGGAATGAGTTGCATTGTTACGTGGTGGATTTTCCCTTTCTCAAAGTCTTATGATAAAACCTGGATGACTTCTTGGTAGGGTTACTATAGGAAGGGGACTTTTTCAAACATGGAATAAGCCAGTTGAACTTTGAGTACTCTTTTACCTCTGTGATTCTATGATACTGAGAAATTGGAACAGGGTTTACTCCTATGGGAAAGCTTGGTCCTATGTGTATTTTCAATAAGCTAGATGAGCCTCAGTCCTAAAATAAACAGGAAAGCTAAGATGGGATTGTTATTTCCCTTAGAAAAAGAATACTGCATGAAAAAAATAATCCCTGCATGCAACTGTTACATTGATCAATCACAGAATAACAAAGACTCATGGAACTCTCAAACTGGGAAAACTATTAGAGTTAAAGTCATTCACTACTCTATCACCCCATTTTGTAGATGAATAAATCAAGGTCTAGAAAGATCACCTTTCCCCATTTCTTTTAAAGCATAGTTTCAACTTACCCTAATCCTGAGTCACATACAACTTTCTTTTACCGAATCAAGTATTTGAAGACATAATCCCAAATGTCGATCGAAATAATTAGAATTGGCTTCAGTGTTTATATCTTTAAACCCCAGGGCTGACATCATTCTCCTTTTGCATGGCCGGCATGAGTTTGACTGGACCAACTATGGGAAGCCAGCTGGGGCTCAGTGGCAGTGTCAATGAAGATGGATTTTCCACATCTTGCAGCAAGGCCATTTCCCTGTGACTATTGATATTGTGTCACCTGCCTGACTGGAAATCCATCAACATTTTGGGGTGTTTGTCTGACTCTGGGTAAAGCAAGTCAATAGATCTGAAAACAGCTACCTATTAGGGTGGCATTCTGAAATTCAGGAAAGGAGTCTGGGCTAAGAGTTGGTTTCTAGTTCCAACTCTGCACTAACGTAATGGTATGTCTTTGGACGCGTCTCTTTACTTATGTGAGCTTTAGTTTCCCTGTGGATAAAATGGGAGGAAGGTTGACCCATATGATCTCTAGTGTGTTTTCTAGCTCTGCCATTTTATTATCTATGAACTTTAAACCTTTAGAATAGACTATCTTCAAGACGGTCCATAATCTTTAGCAACTGGTCATTAGATCCTACCCAAATAAACAATGTGAATAAATGAGGTTGGATTATATTTGTCAGGTATTTGGTCATATCATCCAAGCAATTCAATTCATTTCGGTTCATATCACAGTCAACTCAACATTTATCAAGTACCTGTTGTGTACCAGGCACTCTGCCAGACACCATGACTAGAGATACAAAGACAAAAATAAAACCCCCTGGTCTCAAGAAGCATATATTCTACTGGTGAGGGTGGAGAGGGATACAATATATACCTAAATAAGCATGATACAAGAAAGAGAGCAATGGAAGCAGAGGAGGGGAGACTAATCCTATAAAAGAATTTGAGGATGAAGAGAGGGAAGGGAGAGCAATCGGGAGATAGCCTCCTGAGCAGAATTTTGAAGAAAAATGAGTATTCTGAAAGGGAAAGATGAGAAAAGATCACATTCCAGGGCTAAGGAGACCGCCTGTGGGAACTCATGGTGTGCTGCTAGAACAAATTGGAACTGAAAAAGCACTGAGTTGATAGCTAAAATCATTAATTACAATTCTTAACAACAAGAAAAGTATATCTCACCCCCCCCAAACACATACATATTAAAGGAGCAATAACCATAAACTATTTTAAAAGAATATGAAAAATGTAATTAGGCATATTTCTAATTGACTAAGATTTTATAAGCTGAGTTAAATGCTCTAAGGAATGTCTTCAGAGCTGGTGAAATTGCAAATTCTGTACACGTAAATACAAGCAAATCCATAGATTCCTACTCCAGGTGTGCATTTACAATGTTCTCTATTCTCTGTTCTTTTGGTATTTATATATTCATCTCTATCTAGAATTTGTAAATGTATAATCAACACTGTACCACAACTAGCTTTGCTTGCCACAGATGTTGAAAAGCCCTGGGTTTCCTGTCTAGCACCGCTTAAGGAGAACAAATCATGATGCATGGTGGGAATTTGGGGGTAGGAGACATGGACAAAAAGATCTGCACTCCTCCAGTGACTTAAATCTCATAGTGCGACCCTACTAATAGAAAGCATAATGGCATTGTGGGTCTGCCAATTAATGTCATGGTTGGCTGTCTGCAAAAAGGACCTCATTACTTCAAGTAGTATAGGAAGTAATGCTTCAGCAAGCCAAGTCGCAGAACCCATTCATGATACTTGCTCCTTGAGAAAATCAAGAGGGGGCATCAGTGAAATCTTGTGCCTGGTTTATACTGCAAAACACTTTTTTTCTAGAGGAGGAACAAAAGGAAAAATCTTTCTAGGATGTGGAGATTTAATAAATACTTACAAAACCACATGGCTATTTTTACTATTTCTGCTGCTGCTACTACTACTACTTCTACTACCCCCAATAAAATAATAACTAAAATTGATAACATTTTGAGTTTTGTAAACTTGGAACTCAAAATCTTACAAAAATAAATGTTCTAAAAAAATAAAATTAAAATAGAAAAAATGAATGTTGCAAACTATCTTTACAATATAATTAGAAAACTAAAATCCTATTGAGAAAAAAATGCCTTACAATTTTTTTCCCTTTGATTTTCACAACAACATTGGGAGGTAGGTACTATCATTATGCCCATTTTATACTTGAGGATACTGAAGCATGAAGAGGTTAAGTAATTTGCCCGGAATACATGGCTAGTAAATATCTGAGGTCAACTTTGAACTCAGGTCTTCCTGACTCCAGGCCCAGTGCTCTACCCAATGTACTTCCCATCTTCCTTTGATTTAGAAAGACTAGTCCTATTGGTTTTTTCCCTTTCTTGTGTTTTTTTCACCTTCTGATCTGATTTTTTCTTACACAGCATGATGAATATGAAATTATGTTTAGAAGAATTGCACACGTTTAACCTATATCTGATTGCTTGCTGGCTAGGGGAGAGGGGGAGGAAGAGAAAAAATTAGAACACAAGGTTTTGCAAAGATGAATGTTGAAAACTATCTTTGCATGAATTTGGAAAAAATCAAATATTATTTAAAAAAAACAAAACAAGAAAGACTAGCCCTAGAACGCAGATGAGTGAAATGGAGTTTTCACTTGTTTTGAAAGCACTCCCTAGGAGGCATGAGATACAACATTACCAAACATTTCAAATCATTTAGAAAAAATATTTCCAAAGAGCCACCCATCAAGAAAATCCTATTTGGAAGATATGGATTTACATTTCCACATAGCTAATAAGTATGGGATCTCAGATCCAAAATCAAGTTCTTTGACTCTAAGTCCAAAATTTCTTCCCATTACTTCAGACTCTCTACTATATTGTGGAGGATATTACTGGAATGTAAGTTCCATGAGGGCAGGTATCATCTCCACTGAATTTTCTATCTTTTCTGGCCTCCCATTCTCAGAGTAGGTTCTTAATATCTAAATGAATGAATGAATGGTGCCTCAATTTTTTGAGGTCGGTGTCATAGAGAGAGAAGTCATGTACTCCTAAAAACCTATCAAAAGCAAAGAACCGAGTTGAATCGACTACTGATCCAGCCCAGTGTGCCAATTATTCTGCATTGTTCTTAATGAATAAGGGCACAATAATTACGGGAGCGTTTCCATTTGATTGTGTACACATCCGGGATCAAAACTCAATGCATAAGCACTATTATCTACATGGGATTTACTGTAAGAAGCACAGCCAACAGTTCACTACTCAAATCCCTGAGGATACCAAGCTAGTATGTAATTTAGTAGGTCAAAATAATGTTAAAATATGCCTTCTCTACCATATTCCACTGGAATCATATTTTCTTGCACAGGCAAGTGGTTAACTTTGCGGGAACAGGTGTTATATAATTCATGTTTTCAACATACAAAATGAAGACATTTGCTGAAGATTTCAAGAAATCAATCAGTCCCATTATAATATTTCTTCTCCAAAAACAAGTACCCACCTTAAGCATTAATTTCCTCTTAACCTGCACTTCAGTTAAATATTAGACTGCTGGAATCTGGTTTCTTTTTCCATTAACCTACCTTTCTTCAGGGTGATGTAATTTAGACCACTCTGCTACTAATCATCATCCTTCTCAAGTAATTAGAGGGGGCTTGGTTTTGAAATACCTTCTTCCATAATGGCTGATAGAAAATGGGGAAATGTGCTCCCTGGAAAATCACAGGCCAAAATGTCTGCAGCATCGTTACAGAATTATTCTAAGTGTCAGGGCTGTTTGCTACTCTTGCTGCATATTTTGGCATATTATCTGTGCCTGGTCTCAACCACCACGAATGGAAAATAAATTAGATGAAAGTACAGTCTGAGAAAGGGCATTGGTGGGAAGGTGAAAAGAATATTTTGGCAAAAGTTGGAAGTAGATCCAAGACAAGACCCATTTTAGCTTTCTTGTACCTACGCGTTTCATCTTGGAATGGAGAATATGCTTAGAACTTAGCCCTAGGATGAAAAACCATTCTTTGAGGCTAAATACCATCTAGGCTATCTAGGTCATTTGGATCCTTTGCAAGAGAGATTTTATTTAATCTGCCACCTATCACTGCACCCTGTCTCCCCTACTAAGTGGATCCCTGGATTCAAACAGAAGTACTTATGTGTGTAGAGCAAATTATAGTCCCTAAGCTTCGGGTCTGACTATTTCTGAGGGACATTTTGAAAATAGCAATATTTATTTAGGGCCAGCTAGAGGCTGCAAACTTCTCTCTGTTTCCATATATTTTTCAATGGATTCTATACCAACAAAGCAGTGATGAGCATATGCCATTATGGCAGGCCATAAGAAGGAAGCTTATAAACCCAAGGTGGAGAGAGGAAGACTTTATTCCCCCTGCAATCCTTCTTCTCCTTCCCAGGCTTACTTTTAGGTTATCAATCTAATTACAGTATTCTGGATGACTACAGGAGCTATGGAACTGCAGACAGCTGATGGGAAGAAATATCAACCCTAAGCTCTGAACTTGCCATCCCATCAAATGGACAACTCCTCGGAGAGAAAGGCAAGCAAATGCCCTCCCTGAATACTTCCTATTGACAAAGTAAAAGCAATGTCCTTGGAAAGCAAGGCTGCTTCTTCGTGTTTCATTGGCCCCCTCATTTTCCCGGAAATGGATGGCACGGAAGCCCAGGAACTCGGCCCATTCCTGAATGTTTTCTAGTTGTTTAAAATCAAGTGTGTAAGGCACTCAACAATTACTCAAATCACTTTGAACAACACCACTGGCAACCTTGATGGTGCTGGATTTCCATCAGTTGTATGTCATTCTTCAAAGACTTGCCAAATGATTTCAGTCCCCATTACTTACAAGTTCTCATCCTTCTTCCTCCCACTGTATCTGTCCATGCCATATTCTCCCTTGGTTTTGATCATTAATAATAATACCACCAGCTGCTTACATTTATAATGGTGCTTTGCTGTTTACAAAACACTCACCACATAATACCCCTGAAAAAGAGCGCAGGAAGGAGCATAAGATCATCACATTTCAAGCCAGATGGGACCTTAAAAGATCATTTAATCCAATGCTCTTCATTTTATAGAGGAAGAAACTGAGACTGGGAGAGTTTGATGTGACATGTGCATAATCACACACCTAAATAATGTTGGAGATAAGATTCAGACCCACTCCTGTCAATGGAAAGGGCATTAATTTGGAATCTTAGGATTAGCATCTGAATCACAGCTTGGTGACTTAGTGGACCCAGGATCTTGGCTAAATTCTTTTCCTTCCAAAGGGCTCAGTTTCCTCTTTTAAAGGGGAAGGGGAGAATATATGATGCCTAATATCCCTTTTCAGATAAAAATCCTATGATTTCAGGACTCAAAGTGTTGTACTCTTAGATCTGCTAGGTTCTTTTAGCTAATGAATGGATTAAGATATGATTTGATTAATCCACATTACACTATGATATTTCCATAAGAAAGAGAAACTTCTCCCTGCTATAGAAATGTTAATCTGCATGGTGCAATAGATAGAGGAGGCAGCTAGGAGGCACTGCAGTGGATAAGCCACTGGACTTGGATTTAGGAAGGAGTTAAATTTGAACTCAGATGCGTACTAGCTGTATGACCTTGGATAAGTCACTTAACTCTGATTGCCTCAGTGTCCTCCTCTGTAAAATGAGTTGGAGAAGGAAATGGCAAATCCATCCAGTATCTTTGCTAAGAAAAGCCCTAAGAATCAGAAACAATTGAAATGACTAAACAACAGTGAACAAAAGTAGAGGAGAATGGATTTCAGACTCAGAAAGACTAGGTGGAGTCCTGCTCCTGACACATACTGGTTATGATCCTGGTCAAGTTGCATAACCCCCTCATTGGCTCAGGCAATTCTCTTAGATGCTCCAAGTTGCAGCACACATTCCATTTGCATAGGTAAAGGGAATTTCCTCACCAGGGATTCCCTATGCCAATAAAATCACAAGTCCTATTTTCCCCTTCCAAAAGGCAAACGATGCATGATCTTGTAATTTCAAAGAACTCCCACTATGTGAACCAGTACCAATTTACAGACTAACTAACCTATGATTTATATGATAAGTCTTAAGGAATTGCCGACAATAATGAGATCACACTTAATAAGTATCACAGGGAAATTTGAACCCAGGTCTTCTCAAAAGTTTAGCTCTTTATCCACTAATCCAGATTGTCTTCATAGCTCTGTACTAATAACAGTGATTATCTTTCCTTAAAGGATACATATTATCAACCTAACATACTCCACTACTCACTCTACCTCATCCCTTCATTCTATGCAATCTGTACAAAGTCTCTTCAATTCTGCAACGTCTCTTGAACGTGGTCCTTTCTGTCCACCACCATTGCCACAACTATGATGCAGGTGCAATTTGAGATCCTCAAACCTGGACCATTTCATGGCCTTTTGGTCGGTCTCCCTGCCTGAAGTCTTTTTTTTACCCTAGACTATCAAATTGATCTTCCTAAAGCACAGCTCATCCTCCTACTCGACAAACTCCTAGTGTCCCTATTACCTCCAGAATAAAACATAAAATACCCTGGCATTCAAAGTCCTTCACAGCCTGCTCCCTTGCTACTTTTCCAGTCTTCTTACACTTTACTTGCTTTCACGAACTCTCTGATTGAATGGCACTGGACTCCTTCCTGTTCCTAGACCAAGATACTCCATCACTTGGTTGTCCATTTTCCCTGGTTCTTGCTACTGTCCTCCCTGCTGGTAACTCTCTTCTTCCTCTCCATCTCCTTCCTTCCTTTGAGCCTTAGCTAAAATCTGACTTTAAGAAAGAAACCTGTCCTGATCTCCCTCAATGCTAGTTCCTTCACTTGGAGATCATTCTCATTCATTCTCTCTCTCTCTCTCTCTCTCTCTCTCTCTCTCTCTCTCTCCATATATATATATATATATATATATATATATATATATATAATATTTTAGGTTAGGATTTATATATATAAAAAGAGAGAGATTGAGAGATAGAAATATAGGAATCTATTTCTATCTCTATATAGAGAGATTTCTATTTTTTAATCTCTTTATCTTTCTATCTCTTCTCCATCTCTACATAACAATAGATATCTGACATATCTGATACAGAGATCTATGTCTATCTATATCTTTTTGCCATCTTACTTGTTTGCTATCTCTCCTCTTAAACTATAAACTCACTGAAGGCAGGCACTATTTTTGCCTTTACATCCCCTGTGTTTATAGGGACTGGCACACAGCAGGTACTTAATAAATGCCTGCTGATTTCATCGGACTTGATGTTCCCCACCTGCTGCCTCATTGGCTTTTATATCATGCAGTTAAATCTTCCTGTCTTATCTTCCCTGCTGTGAAGCCCAGAGAACAATAGCATCTACAGCATTCTTAACTTTGTTTTGAAGTTCATTTGTCAGGGCTCTCCTCCAGCCTAATTGCTTTTGATGAGTCACCCCAAGCAAGGGAATGCAGATAACAAATGACAGCTTTCCATTTTCTCCTCTGGGGACAGATTTTAACTCATTTTTTCAGAAGTGATTTTTTTTGAGTTATCAGAAGCAATCATACCCCTTCCTACCCCACCACACACACACACACACACACACACACACACACACACACACACACTCCCTAACTGAACCTACATATTAAAAGTCAGAAGGCAGTCTTTGCCCCACCGCAGGTAATAACAGGTTCTGAGGACATCAGGACGCTTAATTACTAGAGTATACTTTGGTGCTATCCACAGGTGACCATGCAGGGAAAGTATTCTGGTCTCTGCCCAACTCACTAAACTATATTTTTCTTGTCATGTTAGTCCCATCCTACTTCCCTCTTTCCAAGCATAATTGCAGGTAGAGACGGCAACAAAAATAAAGGCTAAGAGTCAGGCTGCAGAGGCAGGGACGTAGTGCCTAGCAACCTGTGATAGCATAGAGGAAGAAATCCCAATTTATCGGCAAGAAGCAGTTGGAACTGGGCTTGTGGTAAACAGACACACAAACAACATGTCAGCCATGATAAAGAGCGTAAATTTGAACAGATGTCACTTCTAGAGCGGCGGCAGCAGGCAGATTCAACAGAATTGGCTTTGGATGAAATCCAAAGAGTAGGAAAAAATATGAAGCATGAAGCTCTTGCCCTGAACTCCTAGGGGAGCCCAGGGTCCGGTGTCTCTCTCCCATGGTAATCATTGCCTAGTATTAGGGGAAAAACAAACACCTGTTGGTTTAAAAGGGGGGGATGAAAGCTGCTGATTGAAAAAGCTAAAAAAATTCATGCTTCTTGCACTGCAAAGGAGAAAAAGATGAGCTGTTTACAAGTGTATGAAATCAATAGTCTAAATACCCAGGATAATTTTGCGAAGGGGGCATATTTGTAAATCTACTGCCACATTGCATGACATTGGTTCTATTTATGGTTATGTTATTATTCTGTCATTAGAGAGAGTTCCATTAATATTTATAGAGTGAAAAATAAGACCCAGTGATTCCCTTTTGGGATAGTGGAGAGAGCACTGATATTAGAGTCAGAAGACCTTCATTTAAATACTTGCTAAGCTCCATACTCTCTATGTGACCAAGGGCAAGCTATTCTCATATTCATTCTCATTCTCATTCTCATTCTCTCTCTCTCTCTCTCTCTCTCTCTCTCTCTCTCTCTCTCTCTCTCTCTCTCTCTCTCTCTCTCTCTCTCTCTCCTCTCTCTCTGTCAAATTTTTGTCCTGTGTAAAAAAGAGGGGGTCTTATCTGGATCTGGATTATGTGACCCTAAAATTGAATCACATGATACTTTACAATATGCAATCTGGTTTAAGTTGTACAGGTAGCACTGGGTTGAAAAGACCACATGTTGGCTACATCAATATTTATTGTGAATGTATATTATTTCATAGTTCCCCAACACTGGGTAAGATGCAACGATCTCGAAGCAGGGGCAATTGGCCAGCAAAAGGCTGTGACCTCTAGGATTCCTTCTAACTAAAAGTAGACAGCATCAAAGGGCAAACAACAATAAAAGTGGAGCAACCTAAATCTTTGCATTTTGTTATACCCTTCTTTGTGCTGGTTGAGTCTCACCAAACAATTTGATTGCCTGCCAGGGTAAGCTTCCAACACTATTGATTCCACTCTTGAGTCATGGCTGGACTGCTCTTTTCACTTACTTCATTAACATGGGTTTTCCTACTGCCAGTACAGATGACAATATCTCTAGAAGGGCTACAAGACTGCAGCTATAAAAAAGTCATCATTCATTACCCCATGGTCCATCTAGTGCTGAAGTATTACCAGCTGAGCTAAATTGATCCTCAGATGATAGTTGTGCAGTACAATGGCAAGCCCATAATTGAAACTTTTCCAGTTTTCAGAACTTACTTTCTACTGACATAACCTGTGGAAATTCAGGGTCCTTCCATTCTCCAAAAAACATCAAAGAAAGACGCTGTTAATGGTTTCTCTGCACTGTATCACCTAATTCCATATGCTTATCTTCAGTTCAAATTAGCATTGATGTTATCTTAAAGAAACAAGACTTGTGGAAAGAGCACCAGCCCTGAAGTCAGGAGGACCTGAGTTCAAATCTGGATCAGACACTTAACACGTCCTAGCTGTGTGACCGTGGGCAAGTTACTTAACCCCAATTGTCTCAACAAAAAAAAAAAAAGAAGAAGAAGAAGAAGAAGAAACGAAAAGAAACAAGACTTAAAAAAGAAAGACAGTTATTAATTTTCACAAACATAATTTCAAAGCCAAATAGAAGTGATTATCTCTTGATTTGACTCATCAGAAATGCAATTTTCACCAAATTTTTCCTTTTCCTTTCTCTTTCTCCCCCTTTTGCATGGTTAAATGTATTATTCTTAATAAACAAATACTAATGTTTGCTCTTGACTCCAAATATCGGGAGGGCATCTATCTCTTCCAGCCCTTTGTCATTGTCAATTTTAAATAATATTTTATTTTTCCAAATACATGCAAAGATAATTTTCAACATTTACCTTGCAAAACCTTGTGTTCCAAATTTTTCTCCCTTTCCTCTCTCCTTCCTCCTCCCCATGAAAGCAAACAATTTGATATAGGTTAAAAACATGTGCAATTCTTCTAAACTTATTTCCATATTTGTCATTCTGTGTAATAAAAAAATCAGATCAAAAAGAAAAAAACAAGCAAATCAACAAAAAAGGTGAAAATCCTATGCTGTGATCCACATTTAGTCTCTATAGTTCTCTTTCTGCATGTGGATGGCATCCAGAGTCTACTGGAAGTGCCTTGAATCTCCTCATTGTTGAAAAGAGCTAAGTCCATCACAGTTGATCAGCACATAATCTTATTACAGTGTCCGACGTTCTCTTGGTTCTTCTCACTTCACAGTGAGCAATTCTTGTCTCTCCAGGCCTTTCTGAAATCAGCCTGCAGCTCATTTCTCATAGAACAATAATTTTCCATAACATTCACAAACCATAACTTATTCAGCCATTCCTCAACTGCTGGCCATCCACTCAATTGCCAGTTCTTTGCCACTACAAAGAGGGCTGCCACAAACATTTTTGCACATGTGGGTCCCTTTCCCTCCTTTTTATGATCTCTTTGGGATATAGGCCCAATAGAGATACTGCTGGATCAAAGGGTATGCCCAGTTTTATAACCCTTTGAGCAAAGTTCCAAACTCTTCTCCAAAATGGTTGGATCATTTCACAACTCCACCAATAATGCATTAGTGTCCCAGTTTTCCCACATCCCCTCCAACATTTGTTATTATTTTCCCCTGTCATCCTAGCCAATCTGAGAGGTAGGTAGTGGCACCTCAGGGTTGTCTTAATTTATATTTCTCTAATCAATAATTATTTAGAGCATTTTTTTTATATGTCATAGTCAATTTTGTTTGTTTGGTCAGGATCTGTGACTTACTGGCATAGGACCTCCCGCTGAGGAAATTCCAATCAATGAAAATTTGATAATCGTTCTGTAACTTATCATCTTAGAGGCAGCTTGGTGGCATAGTGGACAGAGTGCTGGACTTGGAGTCAGGAAGACCTGAATTCAAATCCTATCTCAGATAATTAGTTAGCTTTGTGATTCCAGTCAAGTCATTTAATTTCTGTTTGTTCAGGTTCCTGGGGATAATAATAAGTTCCCTGAAGATAATAATAGCACCTATCTCACAGGACTGTTGTGAGGGGATCAAATGAGACCTATTAAAGGATTTGGCAAATCTTAAAGAAGTATTAAAAGTACTTGCTAGAATAATCACATCTTTTATATTACTTGATTTTATCTTATCTTACTGTTATTATCATTTTAGAGGCTTGTCTAGGGTACTGAAAGGTTAAGTGATGTCTCCAGGGTCATACCAGAGATAGAAATAGGATACAGCTTTTTTTCCTTCAATTTCTATTGAGCAAAAAGAATGAATAATTGCCATAAGGTTGGTCTTATTCATAAAGATTCTGTGCTCATAGTTCTAGAGCCAGAGCTTTAGCTCTCTCACCTCCCTAGGAAGGAGAACACTTGAAGCTGTAGCCATCATTTATACCTGAGAGAAGGATTTAAGAGTGAAGGAAAAAGCAGGCATTGGTTGCCTGTGGAAGGTAAGCAAGGGCTATCTTTGGAAAGGTTCTAAAACATGGAGGTTGCAGGCACCAAATACACACTTCATCTATGTCTCATTTTTGCCAGGGGTCATCTCAGTATAAGAGGGTTTGATTTTCAACACATCAACATCCAATTTGTGCTGCTTTTCTTCAGGTGATAAGAACTCTCATTTTGATAAGTACTTAAGGGTGACAAAGCGCAATTTATGAAAACCATATGCCTCTTTACTAAGTACCTACTATGTTTGGAAGGCCCTGAGCAAGATGTTACAGAAAATATAATGAAGTATAAGATATGACCCCTATTCTCAAAGAAAAGACATTTTGTTGAGAAGAGAAGAGCCCTTATAACAAGAATCATAGAGTTGAAAAAAAAAAAACTCAGAGGTTTCATAATCCATTTTTTTTGGCCAGAGCATGAAATAAGCAGATAGCCAGCATTCCCTTGAAAACCTCCAGTGATGGGAAATTCACTATCTCCTAAGGCAGCCAGGCATTATGGTACAACTCTAGTTCTTAGGAAGATCTTCTTCATATTGAGTCCAAATTTCCCTCCTTCCATTATTTTTTCTCCTTTTGCCCTCTGGGACCAAAGAGAATGTTTGATGCCATGAAACTATTTTTTAAAATTTTCCCTGAGATTTGTGTGATGCAATGAGGTGAAATGGTTATCAAATTTGTTTGTAAGAAATCATTGCTTTAACTTTAAAGATCTTTCTCCCTGTATTTTAAAAGACTATATAAAACCATGATTCTCAACCCCTTTTTCCACAGACCCCATTTAGCATCCGATGAAGTCTACTGATGAACCCTTTTTGCAAAAAAATGTTTTTAATAATTTAATTAAATATGAAATTTCAGTTAGACATTAGTGAAATAAAGAAGTAGCCTTTTCCCATCGAAGTTCACAGGCCCCATGAAGTCTATCCATAGGCCTTTTTTTTCTTTCTTTTTTTAAATTAAAACTTTATTTTCAAAACATATACATAGATAATTTTCATTTTTTTAATTAAAGCGTTTTATTTACAAAACAGATGCATGGGTAATTTTTCAACCTTTTGTTTGCAAATTTTGCAAAACTTTTTGTTTCAAATTTTCCCCTCCTTCCCCCCCACCCTCTCCCCAGCTGGCAAGTAGTCCAATACAGATTAAACATGTTAAAATATATCTTAAATCCAATATATCTAGACATATTTATAGAGTTATCATGCTGTACAAGAAGAATCAGATCAAGAAGGAAGGAAAAAAACTGAAAAAGAAAACAAAATGCAAGCAAACAACAACAGAGAGAGTCAGAATGCTAGGTTGTGGTCCACACTCAGTTCCCACAGTCCTTTCTCTGCTATACAGATAATATTTTCAACATTCACCTTTGCAAACCTTATATTCCGATTTTTTTCCTTTCCTTCTCCCTACTCCCTCCCCTAGAAGGCAAGTCATCCAATATGTTAAACATGTGCAATTCTTCTATATGTATTTACACAATTATCATGGTACACAAGAAAAATCAGATCAAAAAGGAAAAAGAACTGATCATTGTATAATGTTGGTGTTGCTCTGTACAATGTTTTCCTGGTTCTACTCACTTCACACATCAATTCATCTAAGTCTCTCCAGGCCTCTCTAAAATCATCCTCCTGATTGTTTCTTATAGAACAATAATATTCTATAATATTTATATTCCATAACACATTGTCATTCTCCAATTGATGGGCATCTACTCAGTTTCCAGTTTCTTGCCACTACAAAGAGACCTGCCACAAATATTTTTACACATGTGGATCCCTTTTCCTCCTTTATGATCTCTTTGGGATATAAACTCAGCAGAAACACTGCTGGGCAAAGTTCCAAATTATTCTCCAGAATGTTTGGATCAATTTACAACTCCATCAACAATGTATTAGTGTCCCAGTTTTCCCACATCCCCTTCAACATTCATCTTTTCATGTTATCTTAGCCAATCTGAGAGGCGTGTAGTGGTACCTCAGATTTGTCTTAATTTGCATTTCTCTGATCAATACTGATTTAGAGCATTTTTTCATATAACTAGAAATGGTTTTAATTTCTTCATCTGAAAATAGTCTGTTCATATCCTTTAATCATTTATCAATTGGAGAATGGCTTGAATCCTTATAAATTTGAGTCAGTTCTCTATATATTTTAGAAATGAGTCATAGGACTTTTCTTGAAGAATTCCTGGCATGATTCTTGCTTTGTTGCTATTAAAAATGATTAACTCAAGAGAGGATTCTGGGAAGATGGCAGAGTAGGTCAGAAAATTCCAAGCTCTCCAGATTTCCCCCATAAACAAGACATAATAGTGCCTCAGGGCAAATGTAGAGCAGATAAAAATAAACAAGAGTTGGATAAGAACAACAGTCCTCCAGGGACATCTAGAGAAGATCCAAAGAAAGATATCAGGTTGGAAGTTGGGGCTCCTGTGAAGTGTAAATACATTCAATCTAGCTCCACTAGCTTTGAGTCCTGGGGTTAGCTGACCTGAGCAAGTAGCCGTGGCCCCAGCCACAGGAATTGTCACCTTGCTTTCAGCGTGGGGAGATGGGAGTTTGATGCAAGGAAGATTGACAGAACCTCTGCTTATAAGGGAAGTCAAGCCCAGCAGTGCTGCAGAGACAGTCCAGGACTGAGAAGGAAGCAGAATACACAATTGAATGCAAAAGCAGTGGGGCTGGGATTCTGATGGCTATGGACACTTACAGGAGGGCAGAGTTCTTGGTTTTGGTTCCAGGCCAGAGGGGAGAACTGAAGGAGAAGCTGAGGCCAGAGGTACCATTCCCTAAACCTCAAGACTAGAGATTTTTATGATAACAAGTTGTTACAAATAATATGTAAAGTAATAATACTTTTTAAAAAATGAATTGGCACAGGAAAAAGAATTTAGCCATAGAAAATTATGAAAATAGAGAAGCCCAGGGTTCATCTCCAGAGGAGGATACTGAAGTAAAAAAAAATCTTCCTACCCAAAGAGTAATATTAAATGATAACCTGCTCAGAAAGAATGTATAGAAGAATTCAAAAAAGATTTTTAAAAATCAAAATAGAGTGATTGAGGAATTTAAAAAAGAATAATTCAGCAAAAACGAGAAGATTATGGAAAAAAGTCAACCAACTTGAAAAGGAAATCCAAAATCTTAAGGAAGAAATCAACTCCTTGAAAAACAGAATTGAACAAAGGGAAGCCAGCAAACATATAAGGAAGCAAGACATAATAAAAATAAAATACAAAAAATGAGAAAACAAAAGGGAATGTAAAATATCTCATAAGAAAAACAACTGGATATAAAGAACAGATCAAGAAAATATAAGAATAATCTGATCACCTAAAAGATATACAAAAAAGAATCTTGATACAATAATTGATTAAAGAAATAACTGAAAAAAAATTGTACAGAGGTATTAGAACAAGAAAGAAAAGTAGAAATAGAAAAAAAATCCACAGATCACCACTTGAGAAAGATCCTATGAGGAAAACCTATGGGAATATAATAGCCAAATTCTAAAACTCCCAGGTCAAGGAGAAAATATTACAAGCAACAAGAAAAAAATTCAAATATGGTGGAGCCACAATTAGAATGACAAGACCTAGCATTGGCTATATTAATATTCTGCAGATCTGGGAACACTATATATTAAAGAGCAAATGAACCGGGGTTATAGCTGAAAATATACCCACTGAAGTTAAGCATAATGCACTGCCAGATTTGCAATATTTTGTTGCAAAAAAACCTGAAGTTAAGAGAAAAAATCTGACATACAAAATCCCCCCCAAAATAAAGGTAAACATCAAAGACTAATTATATGGAATTCAAGAAGGACAAATTCTATTTTTTATATGAAGAAATGCAAAGCAGATTTCTAAGATTGTCATTAGTAATTGGGTAGTTAGAAAGACAGGGGCAGAGCCAAGTGTGATAAGATTCTAAAAAGCTAAGTAAGGTATGAAAAGGTAATAAGAGTATCTTAAAAAATTAGATGCAAGAGGAAGAACTGACATTGGGGAATTAAGGGTAAGGGGTTAATAGTTCTGGAACCCTATTCTTCTTGATAATAGATTGAAGAGAGAACAATACATATATATCTAGAAGGGTATAAAAGTCTTCTCAGTTCAGAAAGAAATAAGAAGGTAAGGAGATAGGATGGGGGTGATATATAAAGGTGTGTAGGTTAACAGGAATGGAATATATGGAGAGAGTTATAATATAGTTATACTTAAATATATTTATTTTTTATTTTTATATTATATATTAAATATAAATATGTTTATATTTAAATATAATATATATATATATATTTGGAAGGCTAAAAATGTCTTCAAAATTAACATAGAAACACAAGGGCAAGGAGAAAGGGTGGGAGAACAGGATGAGGGAGAGGTCCTTGGTGGGGTCTTGGGGGGTAGGTACAATGAAAGGAAGGCAAAGTAGCAGGAAGAAGTAAAACAAAAGAGTCAGAAGGGGTAGGAAATAAGACATACACATAGACATAATAATAAAGATCAGGAGTGGAATTTATTAGATTAAAAAAATCAGGAGTAAACATGATCTTAGACAAAGTAAAAGGTAAAATAGATTTACTCCAAAGAGAAAAATGGGGAAACTACATTATATACCAGTCACATTAATCAATATTCTTTTAGATTACTTAAAATAAGTAGAGAGTATGAGGATGGAATATTGCCGTGATGTAGGAAATGATGAGTTGGTAGATTTATAAAAATGTGGAATGATTTGGACTTATGGAGGAAGATGCTTTATATTTTGAAATCTTTCATGTTTTACTGTACACATGGCATTTTTTCCATTTTGTATTTAAATTTTGTTTTTTATTAAAGCTTTTTAATTTTCAAAACATATGCATGGATAATTTTTCAACATTAACCCTTGCAAAATCTTGTGTTCCAATTC
Source organism: Sarcophilus harrisii (assembly GCF_902635505.1). Taxonomy (NCBI): domain Eukaryota; kingdom Metazoa; phylum Chordata; class Mammalia; order Dasyuromorphia; family Dasyuridae; genus Sarcophilus; species Sarcophilus harrisii. The sequence continues at coordinate 31,930,176 of NC_045432.1, forward strand.
CCTCCCTTCCCCCACCACCTCCCTTAGATGGCAAGTAATCCAATGTATGTTAAACATGGTAAAAATATATGTTATGTATTTAAATTTTAAATAAAATAAAAATTTTAAAAATACTAATTCAATTGTTGAACTGAAGTTAAGCAAAGGGAGAAGATAAGAGATTTCTATTCAATTTCACCCAATAAGCACTTTTTAAGTTTATAAGACATGCTAAGCTCTAGGAACCCAATAACAAAATAGAACAGTTCATACCTTCATGGAGCTTATGTTCTACTGGTAGAAATGAAACATATAAATAGATAATTATAGACATGATGATTTGAGAAAGAGAAAAAATGCAAAGGTTTCCTGTAAAAGGGAACATGAGCTAAAGTAGTAGAGGTAGGCTGAAGCTAGATTTTGAAGCGTGCCTAAAAGGCAAGGTAAGGATTTTGTATATTATTCCAGAGGCAATAACTACATACCTCATAGAGATGTTATAAAGATCAAATTATGTAATATTTGCAAAGCACTTAGCACACAGATGGAGACATAATAGGCACTTAATAAATGCTATTCCCTGCCCTTTTCCAATATAGAGCCACTGAAGGATATTAAGCAGAGAAGCAACATAGTCAGAGCTGTAACTTCACAAGGGAAATTATTTTCTCAGCCACAGGGGTATTGAACTGGAGAAGGAACAATATAAAAGCTCATCTAGGAAGCTACTGAAGTAACCCATATAACAGGATGTGAACCAGGATAGTGAATCTGTTCAACTAATTTTTTTAGTAGATTAGAAAAGAAAAAGAAAGCTTATGTAATTGGAGAAGTAAAAAGCAAATGTGGATACTCTCCAGGTGTGAAAAGCTAGATCTAGAACAGGGATATCAAACTGAAATAGAATCAAATTCATGAAATGGAGGAATTTATGACCAAACAAGAGACAGAGAACACTATGAAATACAAAGTGGGTAATTTTGAATATATTAAGTTAAAAATGATTTTGCACAAACAAAACCAATGCAGTCAAGATTAGAAGGGAGGAAGACTTGGGAAACAACTTTTACATTCAATGTTTCTGATAATGGCCTCATTTCTAAAATATATAGAGAATTGAGGCAAATTTCTAAGAAAACAAGTCCTTCCCCAAGTACTAAATGGTCAAAGGAGCTGAACAAGCAATTTTCAGATGAAGAAATTAAGACTATCTATAGTCATATGAAAAGATACTCTAAATGACTGATTAGAGACATGCAAATTAAAACAACTCTGAGGTATCACCTCACACCTATCAGATTGGCTATATTACAGAAAAAGAAACTGATAAATGTTGGAGAGGATGTGGGAAAGCTGGGACACTAATATATTGTTGGTGGAGTTGTGAACTGATCCAGCCATTCTAGAGAACAATTTGGAACTATGTCCAAGGGCTACAGACCTGTGCATATCCTTTGACTCAACAAAACCACTGCTAGTTATATATCCCAAAGAGATCATTAAATAGTAAAAAGGACCCACATGTACAAAAATATTTCTAGTAGCTCTTTTTGTGGTGGCAAGGCAATGGAAATTGAGGAGATGCCCATCACCTGGGGAATGATTGAACAAGTTGTGGTATAGCAATGTAATAGAAGACTTGTTCTATAAGAAATGACGATCAGGCAGATTTCAGAAAAGCCTGGAAAGACTTACAAGAACTGATCCTTAATGAAGTGAGCAAAACCAGGAGAGCATTGTACATGGTAACAGCAACACCGTGTAATGATCAACTTTGATAGACAAAGCTTTTCTCAGCAATTCAGTGATCCAAGACTTCCAAAAGATTTGTGATGTAAAATGTGATCCATATCCTGAGAAATTCAAATTATGGAGTCTGAATGCAGATGGAATCATATTGTTTTCACCTTTTGAATTTTTTTCTTTCTTATGGTTTTTCCCTTTTTTTTTTTTTTTACTTCTTTGAAAAGTGATTAATACAGAAATATAATTAAAACGGTTGCACAATAACCTATAGCAGATTGCTTGTTGTCTTGGGGAGGGGAGAGCTAAGGGAGGAAGGGAGAAAATTTTGGAACTCAAAATCTTACAAAAACGAAGCTAAAAACTATCTTTACTAATAATTGGAAAAATACTATTAAGTGAAAAAAATAGAAACAAACTGCTGGCTGGCTGCATACTGACTTAGAAAACTACATATTAACATTATCTGTGTTGCACTGTATTTTTATTTATTTTGTTAAACATTTCCTAGTGGTGTTTTAATCTGGGTCAGCTTTCACTTATTAAGTTTTGGAAGACATAAATTTGACACTTTGATCTAGAGCTGTATACTTTTAGCAACAGTGACTTAGTGATCTGGGGGGGAGGAGAGGGTCCCCTCTCAGGAAATGAATGTTAGGACAGAGTGCAATTGGGTGGAAAATCAATAAATTCTGGAGTTCCCAAATGCCACCACTACCACTTACTACCTTTGGTAAATGATGGTCTCTGAGATCTTTCCATTTTTAGAGCTGGGAGTGTGTGTGTGTGTGTGTGTGTGTGTGTGTGTGTGTGTGTGTGTGTTTGTGTGTGTGTTTTCAGTTTCAGCGTTGTCCCTTGACCATTGCCTTTATTCTTTGTCTTCAAGTTGTCTTAACAATTATATAAAGGGAAATCATTTCCCCTCTCCGAGGCCCAGTTTCTTCACTGGTAAACAGATGGTCTTAGGGTATATGTGCATGGTATAATCCTAAAGTTCTAAAAGCCTACAACCCCACATATGGCTTCCTCTCCCACATCATTTATATTTACAACCAAGTACAAAGAAGGGGTCTGCCTAGCAAATTAATGGTATAAAGAGGATTCCAAAATAAGTTGAGTGTTGAGACTGACTACATCATGCTACATTCTAGAGTGTCTGAGTAGGTACATTCCCTCCTAATAACACGTAGGCTTGGTAGAAAGAGAACCATGACTGAGTAGTCCAAATGAGACAGAAAATTGCTCCCATTTCCATCACTATCATTATTAGCGACACTTACCCAAATGTAGTGTCTGCATTAGGAGGTGGAAAAGAGGTTTGATGGACTCTCAGACGTGTTATCTGGAAAAGCTTCCATTTTTATTCACTGTCAAACTTTCTCTTACCATCCATTGGACTCACAAGTATGCTTTCTGTTTTGGCACGGGCCGATCCCAAAGGACGGTAAATGGAGCTCTGAATCAGTTTCCCCAGCAAGTGCCAAAATGAATGACAAGTTTTAATTTTTCAAAAGTAATTAATACTAACTTTCCTTGTTAATCCAATGCTCCATGTGGAAGATGCAAAAATAGCTTCCTTCATTGAATATGCATAACAGATGCTGTTATATTCCTACACATCTGAATCGTGTTCTCATATTTGTTAGGAACTGAGTGCAGTATTTCAATCTGAATTGTTGCAGGGGCTTTTTTTTTCCAAGCCAATAATACAAGCCTACAAAATTAAAATGCACTACTTGTGTCAAACATAACAAAATCATTGTTTGTTTATTTTTTAAGGTGCTAATAAAAAAGATTAATGATACTGCTGGGTAATGAAACAATCTGCCAGGAGGTGAGCCCCGGAATATAGAGCGGTACTGTGGCAACAACAGCCTCCCCAAATATGCTCAGCTAGGAAACTTTTACCACTGGGTGACATTTGGCGTTTAAAGGGGTTGCCTTTGTTTTTAATACCTGGCTCAAATGTCAGGGAAATGATTTGCCTCCAGACTAGGAGTGTTTGCATTCGAAGGTATTTCAGTGGCACTTAATCCCCTAATCCTTGGGAGCCCTAGGCCAATAGACCTTGATTTTTCCCAACAAAGATGTTTTCCCTAGGACAGAGATTGAGAGTCTATTAAGGCAAAGTTCTTCATTCAATATTTGGGACCACCTAGAGAGTCTCATTTCTGTTAGGTAGAAGGAATTTGCTAAAACAAATGAAAATTGGGAATGGAGGGGGTTGGCAAGGTTCAGAGGAGAACAAACCATTTTCAAGCACCCTCAAGCATTTTTTGAGAGTCCATTTAAATACTCATTTCTACCAATTCAAGGATTTGTGATTTTAGCTGTGTGGGTATCTCCATTACCAATGCGTTATCGCTACCCCTTAAGAGCTGGTCCAGAGATAGAGCAAGGCAGGACTTGAGAAATAAGTAGTCCAACCCCATCATTTTGTAGTTGTGGGAATCGAGGCCCAGAGAACGGAAATGATGTCTCCAAAGTCAAACCCAGGATCATGGCTCCACGCTTAGCAGAGACCGGGTAGTCCAATCCAACCCCTTCTTTTTATAGGAGAGCAACTGAGGCCCAAAGAAGGGAGGAGTTTGCTCCAGATCACACAAATAGCAGAGTTGGAGTTTGAACCCAGGTACAAATTCAGCATCCACATATCATTTTATCTCTACCTTGTGGCTCCTGAACAAATTCCTCACCTAGTGACTATTTCAAAGGATCTTAGATTTACAGCTAGAAAGCACCTCAGGCCATCTTGTCTAATCTCCTAATTTTATACATAAGGAAACTGAGGTCCAAGGAGCTGAATTGACTTCCCCAACATTATATACACAATCAGTATTAGAGCTGGGATTTTAAGTCCCTCACCTACAGAGTTAAAACTATGCTGCCTTCACCTTCTGCTGCAAGTGAACAAATTCCTTACTAGTAGCCACTCTCCTATGATGGATGAGCCCCTTTGCACCTCACTAGGCTTCCCCTTAAGCCCATAGACACAGTTAATCACTTGTCCTCTCCTGGAAGGCTTTCCAGCTTCTTAAGTCTTGCTAGGGTTTATATTGCCATCAAGAGGTATCTTTCACCTGTAATCTGTGAAGGGGCTCTAGAAAAGGCTTTTCAAGATAATCCATTTGTTCTTATCATTGAGTTGTTTCAACTCTTTAGAACTCCATTTGGGGTTTTCTTGGCAAAGATATGGAAGTGGTTGACTATTGCCTTCTCCAGCTCGTTTTACAGATGAGACAACTGAGGGAAACAGTGTTAAATGACTTGTTCAGGATCACCTAAGTAATGCCAGAATAACTGAAGCAAGAAAGAGATTGGTTTATAATATTTTAATGTGGAGAGTTTAGACTAGCCGACTGAATGGAATTCATGTTCAAAAATCATTTGGTCCTGAGGAACTGAGGCAGGGAACTTATATAGCTAACTAGGGTTTGCAAACAGGATACATAACCTGAGTACACAATCTTATAGGGGAAACAAAGGCAGATGGGGGGGGGGCAAGGACACTGGTTGAGTGGACAAGCCATAATTCCAGGAAAGAATCATAACTTAATCCTGGCAGGATAAGGGTCAAGATAAGAAGTTTGAGGGCAGGAGACAGCGAGGCGAGGGGCAATACTCAAAAGGAGATAGAATTATCCCAGCAAGGATTGAGATAAGGAACCTGGAATTCTTATGATCGGATGGCCAGAGCTTCAAGGTTTTTCCTGACTCAATTCTCCCAGCCCTAATGGTGAGGAAAAAAGGTGGTGGTGGTGGTGGGGGACTATAATAATTTTATTCAGGGCATAGAAATTTAGGGTATAAGAACCTAGCTAATAAATATCTGAGGTCACATTTGAACTCATAATAACGAGTCTTCCCGATTCCAGGCCCGGCACTGTATCCACTGCAGTGCCACCTATCTGTGATCTATTTCCATACAAGCAATTTGTAACCCACAACCAATTAACGGTAGTTGATCATTAAAACAGACCTCTACCAAGTAGCATAGTTCACCTGTGGTTGATGAGCTAAGCTGCTTCCAACAATTGGCTAACAAGATAGAGTTAAGAGTTTAAACTACACCTAGGGACCATCAAAAAGCAAACTGCCTTTCCAATTTGTGCTATTGGTTAAGAGAATCTGGATAGGTTTGAAGAAACCTCCTCCTATTTCCAAACCTTCCTTTACAAATCATATGGTCTATTGATAAGGACATTCCCTTCATTGTATGCATTTGAACACTGAAAAAGAAGCTATCTTTTATAAGGCTCTTTGAGTTCTGTGATTCATGTCTTTTATTCACTTAGATGAGTCGCCTTCCCTGCTGGCTTAGAAGAGCTTAGCTCTATATGAAAATGATCCCTTAGCCCTTCCCTCACTGTATTCCCAACATCTGAAAGGCAAGAGGATCAGTCTAGTGCACTGAGTGGTCTCTTGATGCTAAAGGGGAAATGAGTCATTCCATTCCATTTTATTCTATGTCATTCAATAATGTTTCAAGGGCCTACTATGCAACTTAGGAGCCTAAAATGAAAGCTAGAAGAAACAGTAGAAGTCAATAAATGTCAATAAATCCAACCCTTTCCTTTTATAGAGGAGAAAACCGTCCAAAGTTACATAGTAAAGATTCAAGGTGGAATCTGAACTGGAATCTCCCTATGTCCAGTGCTATGTCCACTTCATCAGGACCTTTGCTGGTCGTTCGGATCTCAATTTGAAGCACAATGTGATTCCTCTCCTCAAGGAAATTATACTCTAATCGAGAGGGTACAAAATATATGCAAACTGGCATAACACAGAATAGATGGAAATAGAGACAAATAAGAGACTCATGTAAAGAGTTCTAAGATGAGGTGTGTATGTATATTGGTGGGAAGGAAAGTTTGGGAAGGAAGTTGAAATACTTCAGAATTCATGCATGTGTATTGGAAAATGCTTCACAGAAGTGACAACACTTGGGTTGACAGTCAAAGGTGAGAAGACCTTTCATGGGAAAATCATCACATCTAGCAATGGAGGAATACCTATGTGAATGTTTAGAAGAGGGAGATTTCAGGGTGAGTTCCAGGAATGTCTAGGAATCTAGTCCAGCTGAAAGATGGAGTGCCTAAGGAAAGTAATATGAAATGTCCGGAGAATTAAGGGAACCATTAAACATCACGCGAAGGCATTGATGTTTTCTCTCAAAGGCAATAGGGAGCCACTGAAGACTCTTGAACAGTGGGATAACAGAGTCAGGCTGTGGCTTAGGAAAGGAAGATTATTTTGGAAGCTATGTTGAGAATGAATCAGGGAACTAGTGACTTAAACCAAGAAATCCAGTTATGAGGCTAATAATAATTCAGGCAAGAATCAGTGAGGGTCTAAGTAAGATTGGTGGCTCTGTCCTTGAGGAAAAGGAGACAAGCAGATTTTGTAGTAGTGGGATTAATAAAATTGTGCAGCTCATTAGATTTTAGGGATGACAGAGAGGAATGAATCGAGATGATTTCAAGGTTTTAAGCCTAAGTGACTGGGTAGATAGTGGTAGGAGGAGGAGGGGAAGTTTTAGAAGGATGTGACTAGTTCTCATTGAAACACATTATTTTTGGAGGTGCCAGTAGGACATCCATCCAGGCAGGTTGAACTGTCCAACAGACATGAAATGTGAACTAGATTGCAATGATTCAACACCAAGAATAAGGCCACCTTAAGTCCCATATCTTATAAGAAAGATAATACCATATTCCATTATTTTTGCCAGTTTTTAGAACTTTTTCAGGATATACAATTATCTTATGAATACGCAGCTAGCAAGTGGGTTTATAGAGGCACCATGCTTGCTTTCTGGTTTGAAAAGTCAATGAACAGTAAATTGGAAAACCATTCATTTATTTAACAAATATTTATTGGCTATAGTTCCCATGTTATGGATGAACAGTCTTTGTAGACAGCAAAGCAATGCTCAGGGAATGGCTTAATGCATATAAATGGCAGACATATATATTACATTGTAGAGATTTGGCTGAGATTTGTTTGAATTTTTGAAATTTGTGGAATTGTGTGTGTGTGTGTGTGTGTGTGTGTGTGTGGTCAGATGGAGGCTGTTGTTGATTAATTTTTTTCCATATCATTTGCTTTTATCATTTTTCTAGGTTATAAATGATAATCAAAAAATTCTCCTTCCTCCATTCCCAACCCCAAAACTTCTTGACCAGACCAGTTGATCGGAAACAATTGTTATTCTGTTATTGAATAGTGTTATTGAAATTTTATGCTACTGTTTGTCAAAGGAAATGTGTCAACTTGAAACTGTACATTGCATATATGAAGTAGGTTTTCTCACCCTGGAGTTACTGCTGAAGTGACATTGTAGCTTGAATATCTGACTTGTCTCGGGTGTTCTGCTGTTTGGGGACTGAGGCTCAAATGAGGGGACTTGATCCTCATCAAGGGAAATCGGTTTCAGTGCATATTGACTGTAGTGATTATGACACTATCTAGAAAGGCCCTAATGCCAGCTTGTGGCCACTGTGAAGGGAAGGGCAGAGCATTGTGGAGTTCAGGCTATGGCATAGAGGGAAGAAGGAGTAAGATCCGTAATAAGGAAACGAACTGATTTAGGAGAAAATTTCAATAACTGGATTTTGGAAACTTGGACTCTGGACCTTGACTAGGAGATAGTAAGAAAATATAGATTAATTCTTTCTAGAGTTCTTTGCTAAGTAGAGGTTGGTCACTTAACCATTCCTCCCACGATTAAAGTGCTGGTAGCTCTCTTCTTTAGAAATTGTATATTATTGCTGAAAGGTCAAAGTAGTAGAACTTCAAAAGGTCTATAGGTAGGCAGAGAAATCTCACGTTCATCTTGGGAAGGTAAAAAAAAATACCATAAGATCATAGATCGAGGGATGGAAAGGACCTCAGAGGTTACTTATTCCAATCTCTCCTTTTTATATATAGGGGAAACTGAAGCACAGGGAAGTTAAGGGATTTGCTGAAGGTCACCCATAGCATCCTAGATTGAAAAGTGGGAAGGACGTTAGAAATCACCTAGAGCAATTCACCTCTTTTACCAATCAGGAAAATGAGGTGCAGAAAGGCTGAGCTGCTCAATGTCATCCAGGATGGCAAGTTATCAGTGATCTAGGATCAAAAGGTGGGAGTGACAGTATACTGGAGTCAGCATGAACTGGTTTTTAAGGGCCAAGTGTTAAATTTTCGGAGTGAGCATTTGGAAATCGCCAACTTTCCTACAAATCAGGGCTAGAAATATTTTTTTTGATTGTCTACACTTTAAGAAGTGATGAAGAAAATGTCACCGGGCAGATTAAACTCAAAGTATATTGTGCATACATTTCCCTGATAAGGAGCCAATTATTAAACATTGATCAATCCACCTCTGGGTAGAGGGGACCTCAAAGGTCATCCAGTCGAACCTCTTCCTTTTACAAATGAAGAAACTGAAGCACAGAGAGGTCAGGTAACTTTTTCAAGGTTCCAAGGCTAGATGGTAAAAAGCTATAAAGTATGTTGGAGCAAGAGGACTAACACAGGTGCCCTAGGGAAGAAAAGTAATGACTGCATTAATGAAGGTGGACCACATGCACCCAGTTGGTTGGTTTCCTTCCTTTACTGTTGAATCTCAAGGGTAACTAACAATATATTATCTGCTAAATTCCTGAGCTTGCTCCAGGCCTTGCCTTAAGATCATTGTTAGAGCAAGTCAGTAGTAGGACAGCTAGCTTTGCACTTTTATGGACAAAAACTTTAGCAAGACTGATGTCCCCAGGGAAACCTCCTATCAAGAGAGTCTCATAAGTCTATTCCTTTCTATTCGGTTTAAGTTCATGCCCTTTTCCTGGGTTCTACCCCAGTGGGTATAATTTCAAGGAACATTGTCCAGTCTGTATTCTTGTAAAATAGGGAACTCAACCTGGGGCATTCTGCTATCCTGTGGCTCACTGTGGGCAACGAGAAGGAAGAAGGAATCCGGTCTTAGATGATCAGATTGCTTAAAAGGGACAGCTAAAGGTGAACTCTGGTGCCAGACTTGACTGATAAATGAAGTTTCTGTGCCTAAAAGTGTGATCCTGAAGCTCTTACTGCCCCAAAATTCAACTGGCAAAATAAAGATCCTCTAACAGGGGTCCTCAAACTCTTTAAATAGGGGGCCAGTTCACTGTCCCTCAGACTGTGGGAGGGCCGGACTATAGTAAAAACAAAAACTTTGTTTTGTGGGCCTTTAATTAAAGAAACTTCATAGCCCTGGGTGAGGGGGATAATCGTCCTCAGCTACCACATCTGGCCCACAGGCCATATGTAGTTTGAGGACCCCTGCGAGTGACTAATAGATCTAATGTGAGATCCTTCTTTTACACATAAGAAATTTGGAAGACAGAGAGGAAACATACAGTTAGTAAATGTGACAAATTTATAGAATGTAGGCTCACTGATGGAAGGGGCTGATTCATTTTTGTGTTGCCTGGCATATTTAACATATGCTTATTGGTTAATTGATTAATTGGAACATAAGGGACTTTAAAAAAAAATCTTGAGCTTAATTGATCAAAGCCGAGAAGTAGAAACTCTAGGTCAAAGCATATTGGCATTTTAGTCACATTTTACTTAGTTTACTTCGAAACTTAGTTTATATATTCAGTTTTACTTAATTTAGAATTAAATTCATAGCTCTACCAATAGTGTTCTTATCTTGTCATAACCCCTCTAACATTAACTAGTTTTCGATTTTATAATTTCTATCAATTTAATGGATATAAGGCAAGAACTCAGGGTTCTTTTCATTTGAATTGATCTTATTATTAATGATTTGGTACAATTATGCTCACAAAAATATATAGCATATATACAGTTGCTTATAAGTTTGCAATTCTTTTGAGGACTCATTTTTGATGTAATTTGACCATGTCATCTGTTGGAAAGTGTATCTTGATCATACATTTGTATTAGTTCCTTATATATCTTGGATATCAAACCCTTATGAGAGATAAAGATTTTAGATGCCAATATTTTCCTCAGTCAGCTGTTTCTATCTATCTATCTATCTATATATATATATATACATATATATCTCTTTTATTCATTAAAAACTTTTCAATTTCATGTACTCAATATCACCTACTACCAGATATTTTTCAGATGAACTATTATTGAGCCATCTCATATTTCTGGAACTGATATTTCTGAACCCAAAGGTAGAACTTTATTTTATTTAATTCAGGTTGGTGGTTTAAGAGATTGAGATCCTGATAATTAGTATGTTGGTTATCTTTCTAATTTAATTGAATAATCTAGAAGCAAATTTAATAATCATATATTTATGGTTTCACTCAAGACTTGAGGTCAAAATATTGACTAGCATAAGGTAAAACACAGATCCCTGAAGCACGTGGCTAAAGACTACTCTCCAAATTGACATTGTCTCATTTATTGTTACTTTTCAATTCAACCAATTTCAGATTTATCTCATTATACAATCGTGTAGTTTCTATCTCCCCACATTATCTACCAACATAGCATGAGAGACTTTGTCAAACACTTTGCTGATTACATCAGTACTTTTAGGTGGGTGGCTGCAAAGTTGAACAATGATAGGGTGATGGGACTTCCACAAGAATGTAAATAACTGGCACACAGAAATTCATAGCTTTCAGAAATCATTTGGATCCACAGCACATGCCATTTGCCTAAAACACTAATTGCTGCCAATCTGCCTGTCACACAACCTAGGAAAATAGTTGTTACTTGAAAATCTCCATCTTCCAGTACAGCCCACTCAGTCACCAGCATCAGGGATGGGGAATAATGCAACAAGAGACTCCAAACAAAAACAGTGTCGTCTCCAGGAAGACGAATTGACCTTAAAAACATCTTTATGATTTCTGGGTTTCTTTCCGTAACGGGGTGGTGAGCATGATCACTTCCTGCTTTCTTGGCTTAAGTAAGATAACACCAAATAATGTTTTAAATTACTACATATTTAAAACACAGATTCAAGATCACAAAAATTTTCAGTATATATGCATATGTATACACACACATATATGTGCATATTAAAAGTCACCTCTTACTTTTGCCATTTATTAAATATTGCATTTGTGTGACAGAATGGAAGGAGAGAGGTACAGAAAACATGGGAATCTGTGTTCTAATCCTGTCTTTGCCACATACTTGCTGCCTGACTTTAAAAAATTAATACTATCTCCCTAGTCTTTGGTTACTTTTGCTGCAAAAATGGCGCAGGCAATTCTGGCAGGCAATATTGGAATAATGGGCAGAACGCTGGATTTAGATACAGGTTCAAATCTTACCTCTGATATTAGCTGTGTGATCATGGGCAATTCATGGTACCTCTCCTAGATGAATTGCCCCTTTTGCAAAATGGGGATAATAACACTTGCAACAATCACTTGAGTGGCCTGTTGTTGAGACTTGCATGTGAATGTAATGTAAAACACTGTATACGGAGCTAATGTGATCATTATCACGATGCAGGCAGAGCATGAGCTAACATGCTATATGTCAGAATTTCTTAAATTGTGGATTCTGACCCCATACAGGATAAATAACAATGTGGGAATTGCAGAATTATGATTTATCGTCAGTAAATGTTTCATTTGTATACCTATTTTATCTACCCATATATCCTGGGTCAATGTAAAAATTTCTTGGGCAAAAAGGGGCTGTGAGTGGAAAAAGTTTAAGAAGCCCTGCTACATATGATGTACCTATTTATGCCTATAAATCTTCCTCAGATGCTTTTTGGCATGCTGGGACTAGCCATGAATTCTCAAGCCTAGGCTATCAGGGCATAAGCACACATCTGACGAAGGCCTGTAGGTGTTGACTGTGAGTGGCGTTAAGGTTTCAAAAAGTTTATCTCCAGAAGGTTGGCCGCAAGTTGATGAATATTTCAGTCATTAAAAATGACGCACTAATTCAGTATAAACCCCACCACCACCAGGAAGGTGATGATGACAACTCGGACAAAGGAAAACAAATGGTCTCCAAGCTCCTCCTGATGCAAGAACTTACAAAAAGCATCACCTTTATTATCATAATGCAACTGAGAAAACCGTGGCCTTGCCTTTTAAAGATGATGGCTGAAAAAATGGGTTATATATTGTCTGGGCTATTTCCTGAAAATACAAAGGATTTTTTATTTGAACTACCATTTAATTCATCATTAATTTTCAAAACTGTGTGAAGGGATTTCATTAGATCTGTGGATGCTTTCCATAAATATCATATTGCAAGGCATTGAGAGAAATTTCCTTAAGCAAAGCTGCCCTTCAACTTGGCTCAATGTGTCAGAGAGCTCGTTTCTCTTTGGTTCCGATTGATTGCTGCTTTTAGGATGCACAGTTGGGTCTTCAGAGCCTGACTCAGAGAGCCTCAAGGACGTTTCTAGTTCCAGGCAGCTTCGGATTATTTAAGGAACAGCAGCTAGCTACCTGCTACTTCCTTTCCCTCCTCTTGTCCACTTACTTGTCTACCTACCTGCCTGCTCATTTATATGCCTACCTATTATACCATCTATATGCTTACCTGTCTGCCTACCTATATACATACCTACCTGTCTCTTCACCTACCTTTCCCACCTTTATGCTTACCTTCCTATCTATCCACCTACCTGTCTGCCTACCTCTATGCTTACCTACCTTTAGACTCACCTATTTGCCTACCTATATGCCTACCTACCTGTGTGCCCACCTACCTGTCCATCTATTTGTCAACCTAGCTAAATGGCTATCTCTTTATAAGCCTAATTACTTGCCTGTCTACCTTCCAACCAGTCTACCTACTGTCCCTACAACATGTCCCTCAGGAAGCAGGTGCATAAAGAAACAAAAGCATTTGGCTTCTCAGCTGCACTGAGAAAGATTATGTGGGGAGGAGGGTACAAAGTAAATTGAGTTTCAGTGGCTTTCTAGCACCTCCCTACTCACTGTAGTTGCACAGAGGGAGTGTGTGGCTTCCATGTATGGGGAAAACAGGCCCTACAGCAGCGGGGAGCAGTGGAGGTGTCTAAGAGCAGAACAAGTGAGGTGGAGGGAATAGGCAGGTGCTCCTAGAGTTTATTTGTACTGTGTCTTTGCCTTCAGCAGAACTGAGACTTAGCTAGAGCCATGTTCTGTGCCCATATGGGGTAAGCACATGCATTGTTACTATTAATAAGCATGCCTCTGGCACTCCGGGTTTACATTGTAATCATCCTCTTAACTCTTTTCTCAGAGCACCCTAGAAAGCAAGGCTTTCAGTATTAGGCCTGGCTTATAGCCCAGCCCACTTTTTTGTGAGTTACCATGGATCAGATTCATCCCTCAGTAGCCAACCTTGTGACAAGTCAAATAGAGCGGGAACAAAAAGGTTACCTTTAGTACTCGCTAGCTCTGTGACCACAGGTAAATCACCTCACCCCTGATAGCCTGAGTTTCCTCACCTATAAAATAGGCATAATAAATATGGGGCAGTAGAATCAAAGGAACTGGGACCAGATCCCTCCTCTGACCATTTGTGCCCACATGACCTTGGACAAGTAATTTTAATTCCTTGGATTCTGGTTCTTCTGCCATAAAATGGGAAAATTGGGTTAGATGATCTTTGAAGTCCCTTCCAGCTCTAGATACCTGACCCTGTGTGTGACCTGGGGCAAGGAACCTGACCTCTTTAAGTCCCAGTTTCTTCCTTTGTAAAATGAGAAGGTTTAGACTAGTTGGCCTCTAAGGACCCCTCTAGGTCTGGGAAGCAGAACTAACCTATCTCACAGGGTGGTTGGGGAAATCAAAGGAAATGATGCCGATGAAGTACTTTGTGAGCTTCAAAGATCCCCCAAAGGAGTTGGGGGAGAAGGATATAAACAAGTTTCCCATATCTCCATTTTTGATCAGCAGCTCAACTTGATTTGGACCGGCACATAGTAGGTGCTTAACAAATGTTCCCCGAATTGATTTGAACATCTTTGGTTTTGGAGACACCTTTCCCCTGCTCTTCCCAGGATGACTACTGAGCAAACCTAAGTGGCCAAACACTGGTCAGCATGGACACATGGATTTTTGTCATGCTGTTCCTCCATCTCTCACCCTAATCCCCATAGTAGCCAAACCCAACAAGCAGTAAGGAACTAAAGCGTCACATGTGTTAAAATTAATCCTTTCTCCTTTTGACTCCATTAAAATCCTCTCCCAATGCTTTGGGATCATATGGAGGTGATGCTGAACGGTCCCAAGCTCTGCCAGTGAAGTACAAACACTTATTGGACCAGCTTAGCCAAGGAAAATGAGAGGGACACTAGATAGTGGGCAATCAGGGAAGAAATTTGATTCTGATCACTTATGAAGCTCTTCTCCTCCGGCTTTTGGGGGAGGGAAAGAAAAAAGTAATTGTACTAGACCTTTAAAGGTCTAGGGAATTCCCAGGTCAGGAAACTCCCTCTATTAATGCAGGTCTATACCCTTTATAGTTGTAAAGAGTTTTGTGGTGCCCTGAGAAGCTGTTGGCCTGCCTAGTGTCACATGGCCAGTCTGTATCAAGGCAAGAATATGAACCTATATATTCTTGCCTTCTAGGTCGGCTTGCTATCCACTATGCCTTGCTACCAGTTGGTAGCGGCCTGGAGGGAAAGAATACAGGAGATGTCAAAAATGGAGATCTGGGAAGGAGTAGGGAAGAGAGATCCATTAAGAACAACTTTCAAGGTCAATTATTCAAACCATTGTCTTGATGTTTACTGTATGGCATGGACCATGAAGGATATCAAGTAAAATCTGAGCTCTTTAATATTTGATATGTTCAGTTTACTAAAAAGGTGGCACTATAGGCAATGCTGCCACTGTGATTGAACCATCACCAACAAGAGAGTGTGGAGCAGGGGAAAGAGCCCTGAATTTGGAGTCAAGCTGGATCAGAATCTTGGCTCTGCCACTTATCAGCTATGGAACTTTTAGCATGTCATGGACTCGAAGGAACAAATATTTAGATGTGGAGGGAATGGATCAGGGTGGTGCTTAAGCAATTTGATTGGTTTCATTGTCACTCCGATGAGATTATAGGGCACTGGGCTTTTGTTTGGATACATCTGAGGGGTTTTGTCGACATGGATCCTCCATGTGGCACCCCTAGGATAAAGGCTGGATTTTGAGATTGGAATCTTAGGAGAGAAGAAGAGGAAGAGGGAGTAGTGGTATCTGGGCCATATGTTGCATATAGAAGGTGATGGGAGACAGCTTCTAGGGGAAATGTGGCAGTGGCCCTAAGGCCACTGGGCCTTGGCAGGGCTATAGTTCCACAGAGAATTCTGCCTGACAGATAACGATCAGTTGGTCAGTGATAACAGGGTTTCTGAGACAAATGGTGAGGGATATACCAGACTACTCTTCAGTTTTCACCTCTAAACCATAAAATTCAATATTGAGATGGATGGTGAAATTAGCATATCAGTAATGCAAAATATCAGATTTCTCTTTCTTTTTCCTGTAAATTTATCTTCCTGCTACAGGTTCTTTGCTAGTCCATTTTGGAACTTAGCCCAGCATTATAAATCTTTGCTCCTTAACTTGGAGACAAACTGAGTCTTTCACCATACCTGTGACACTGACCAGGGGACTCTACCTAATCTTGTGGGGGTTTCTTTCACCTTCAATAGAGGGGACCTTATAGATCAAGTCTAATTCTCTCATAAAGGGAGAAGATTAATTTCATAGGGCAGCTAGGTAGCCCTGAAGTGGATAGAGCACTGGGCCTTAAGTCAGGAAGACTCATCTTCTTGGGTTCAAATCTGGCCTCACACACTTACTGGCTTTGTGACCCTGGACAGGTCACCTGTCCACACTTCACCCTGTTTGCCTCTGTTTCTTTACCTGTAAAATGATCTGGAGAAGAAAACGGCAAACCCTTCAAGTGTTTTTGCCAAGAAAACCGCAAATAAGGTCACAAAGAGTCAGACATGACAGAAATGGTCAAATAGCAATAACAGCAACAAGAACAAGTTTCATACCTACCATTTATCAGTTTGATTGATGGTCAGCAAATTACTTAAGCATAAACTTTTGTTTTTTCATCTACAAAATAGGGATAGTAATGCTTCAGAGACCTACTGAGGTGCATGTGAAATCCTTTGCAATCTTCAAAGCATCATTTAAATGCCGGGTCTTTTTTATTATTATTTACTGAGGAGACAACAATGGCCCGGGAAGCTGAAAGGACTTATCCAAAGTCCCAAAGCTAGTGGCTAGAAGCAGCAGTATTTAAACCCCTTTGATCTGGTTTATATGGTTGCTCAGTCACTATCAGGAATTTTTTAAAGACTGTGGAAAGGCAGAGAGGTACCAGAGGTACAATCAGAGAATGTATTATGAAAAGATAGTTTGGGGATACTCAGAAGAAAGGAAAGCTGGGATCACTCAGAGCCAGAGTGACTTCATCAAGAAGAGGTCATAGCGTAGGAGTTCTCTTTTCCTTTTATGATATAGTTACAGGACTGGTGGATGAGACAACTGGTGTAGACAGAGTCTAGATAGATTACAGTAAAGAACCTGGAGCCTTTATAGAAAAAAAATGGAGAATTATCAAACTATGCATACTCTTTGACATAGAGATACCACTACCAGTCCTATATCCCCAAAGAAAAGGAAAATGACCCATATGTACAAAAATATAAAGAGCAGCTCTTTTGGTGGTAGCCAAAAATTGGAAACTGAGGGACTGCCCTCCTATTGTGGAATGGCTAAACAAATGATAATATGTGAACATAATAGAATATCATTGTGGTTTAAGAAACAATGAAATAAGACACTTCCGAAAGAGACTTGGATGATCTTTATAAACTGATGAAGAGCGGAGTACTCAGAAGGAGGAAAACAATTTACACAATGACAGTATTATAGAGAAAAGTGGCTTTGAAAGACTTAAGAATTCTGATTAATGACATGATAAGCCAGAAGACCAAAAGAAGAAAGATCAAACATGACACTTCCTGAGAGCGAGGTAATGAATTTAAATTGCAGAAAGGAACATATATTTTGGGGCATGGCTAATGTGGGAATTTTTTTCACTAGACTATGTAAATATATATTGAAGAACTTGTTTGGGGGTTTGCTATTTTTAAAAAAAATTGGTCCATGAGGATATTGGGAAGGGTAGTAGGAAAAATATATTAAGTAAAAATGTGTTACTTGAAAATTTGAAATAATAAATGAAAAAAATTAATGGACAAGAGAATACAAGATGATACCACCGAGAAGTGGGTTCAGAACCAGTTGAATTGCTAGACTCAAGGAGTAGTCATTGGCGGGTCAATTTCAACTTAGAGAGTGACGGTCTCTAGTATTCATGTGATCTGTCCTTAGACCCATGTGTTTCAGCAACTTTATCAATGACTTAGATGAAGGCATAGATGAAATGCTTGTTAAATCTGCAGTTGACATGAAACCAGAAGGGTAGCTAACTTATTGAATGGCAGCCAAGATCCACGTGCACTTCAATAGGATAGAGTGTTGGGCCACAGGAAATAAGATGAAACTTCATGGAAAATAAGTAAAAGATTACATACAGGTTCAAAAAATCAACTGCCTAAATACAAAATAGGGAATGTGTGGCTAGACAACAGTTCCTGTGGAAAAAAAACTGAAGGTTTAAGCATACTGCAAGCTTAATCTGAGCCAACAGTGTAATGTGGCATCTAAAGAAGCCATTGCAACCTGAAATTGCATTAAGAAAAATCTAGTAGGGGCAGTTAGGTGGCGTTGCAGTGGAGAGAGCACTGGTCTTGAAGTCAGGAGGATCTGAGTTCAAATGTGACTTCAGAAAGTTAATACTTAACTAGCTGGGTGACCCTGGGCAAATCATTTAACCCCAATTGTGGAAGGAAGGAAGGAAGGAAGGAAGGAAGGAAGGAAGGAAGGAAGGAAGGAAGGAAGGAAGGAAGGAAGGAAGGAAGGAAAACAAAAGATGTATAGAGTATTATAGAGAGCATAGGAGGAGATAGTCTTGCTATACCCTGATCTTATCAGATTCTTGCCTTGCTTCCTCCAAATCTGGGATACTTTATTCAATCCTAGGTGCCACATACAAGGAGGGACACAAGTTGGAAGACGAGAGAATAGTAGGAAGCCTCTAGCCCATGCTACATGAAAATCAGTTGCATAATAATAATATTATTAATCATTATAATAACTTTCTATCACACCATCCATGTGCCACATATTGTGCTAAATGCTTCACAATTATTATCTCATCTGATCTTCACACAACACTGGGAGATAGGGGCTATAATTCTCATTTACAGATGAGGAAACTGAGGCATATATATCTTAAAGTGATGTGCCCAAGGTCACACAGCTGAAAAGTGTCTGAGGCTGGATCTGGATTCAGGTCTTCATGGCTCTAATCATAGCATTCTACCCACTATGCTTCCTACCTATCATTAAAATCTCCAGTTTCCTTGGATCAGGGATGCTCAGTCTGAGAAAAAGACTTAAAGGGCATTGTATAATATTTCCTCACTGTATTTGAAGCACTATCACATGGAAGAGAAATTAAAGTTATTTTACTTGGTCCCAGAAGGTCAAACTAGGAACAATGGTGGTGGTAAGGGGAAAGAGTAAATTGCAGAGGGAAAGATTTAAGCCTGGTGTCAGCAAACACCTTTCTTACCATTAGTGTCATACAATAGGCCAGGGCTTCTGAAACTTTTTCCACTTGTGACCCCTTTCAGCCCAAGAAATTTTTACATGACCCCAGGTATATAAGTATCTAAAAGAGGCAGATTAATCAAACATTTATTGATAACAAATCATAATTTATATGATCATAATAATATAAATTATTTACATAATTTATATTAATAAAACATATTAAGTTATGAAATCCCTTAAGGGGTCAAAACCTAAAGTTTAAGAAGCTGCACAGTGGAATAGGTTGCCTTAGTACAGTGCAGCTCATTCAAGGTGGTCAAGAGAAGGCTGGATTACCACTTCCTAGTGAGGCTATAACACCAGCAATGGATGGGTTAGAAGGCATCTTAGTCCCCATTCCTCAATGCTCAACTGCCCACCATCACTCCCCTTCTTTTCGTCTTCTTTCAGCTTCATCTTCTGCAAAATGTGGAGTGGGGAAGAGAATCAGATGACCTCTAAGATCCTATAGTCTGTGGTTCCCTAATCTTGTCATTATAGTATTCTTTTTCCACTTAGTTTGGTGTGTATTTTTTCAGGGTTTTTTTTTAGTTCTATTCTCCTGACTGAGGCATGAATGGAATATGAATTTCAGATGGAATTTTGTGAGACTCTTCAGGCATGATCCTGCCCCCCAGGATTGGTTTCTACTAAAAATGCAGAATAGTCATAACAAATGGAGCAAACATCGCTCTCCTTTCCTCCATCTTTTCTGCCCTGACATCTGGCACACATGCATGCATACATTTAGCAAAGCCCTTTTATTTTCAATTCCTTTAGCTACTCCCTGGTTCAAGAAACTTTTATAAGAAACCGGTATCTCCAAATCCAGACAATCTTCCAGCTATTTGTTGATGTTGTTTTCAGTCATGTCCAACTCTCTGTGACCCCATTTGGAGTTTTCTTGGCAAAAATCCTGAAGTGGTTTACCTTTTCCTTCTCCAGTTTATTTTACAAATGAGAAAACTGAGGTAAACAACAAAGTGACTTGTCCAGGGTCAGCTAGTAAATGTCTGAAGATCTGAACTCAGAAACTGATTCAAGGCCTGATTCAAGGCTGGGAAAGAATGAAAGAAAGAACAAAAGAAGGAATGAAGGAAGGAGGGAAGGAAGGAGAGAAGGAAGGAAGGAAAGAAGGAAGGAAGGAAGGAAGGAAGGAAGGAAGGAAGGAAGGAAGGAAGGAAGGGAGGGAGGGAGGGAGGGAGGGAGGAAGGAAGGAAGGAAAGAAGGGAGGAAAGAGGGAGGGGAGGGAGGGAGGAAGGGAAGGAAGGAGAGAGAGAAAGAAAGAAAAAAGAAAGCGAGAGAAAGAAAGAAAGAAAGAAAGAAAGAAAGAAAAGATTTAAAAATGAAAGGAGACTATTTGAATATGTGTTCAAATTGCCCTTGCTTGGAAATGTCAAAGCAATTTGCAAATTCATGGCTAATATTATTGCTCCCATTTAAATTAGAGAAATTGAGGGCTAGAAAGATTTACCCTACAATAGATGTACTTGGGAACTTCAAAGCATCTGTGTTCTCATTGATGCGAATACTACTTTCCAGTGTCACTGACTGAAAGCCATCCAGACTTTGAGCACCCCAGTGTAGATGCCTACAGACTAAATGGGTTATCCACTGATTGTCTCTCACTGTTTCTACAAGCCTGACCCAGCTCCTTTACCAGTTATACATCTCTCTGATAATATCCATTCTATCACTTCTCCCATGCAATTCAAGGTTGGTGGTATGTTACACCCTCCATTACACACCACGTACCTCTCCTTTGTGTGACCTGAAATTTGAATTCTTTGGAGACTTTGGTAGTTCGTGGCTCATAGCCATAAATCATCATGGAAAGAAGAGGATAGAAAACAAAGTGTATATATACCAACGTCCTCAAAGTGAGACAGGGAAAATAATAAAGGATTTGGACTGAGAGAATCCGGGTTCAAACACCACCTTTGTACCTTTATGATCTTAGTCAAGTCACTTAATCCATCTGAGACCTGGTTTCCTCCTTTGTAAAATGGGAGTTCTCTAGAGATCCTTTCCAGTCCTGATGTTTCTTTATCCATGTAGTAAAGACCCTTTCAGCAATAACTCCTAGAAGTAAAAAGCCAACAGCCCTGAAACAAACAGAAACCTAGGAAAATGAATGGGGCTAGATCACTGTGTTGGTTTTCATAATCAATATCCATAATAAAGAATCCACGCAGCTATGGCAATGTCTATTGATGATTGTGATGAGACTCACTGAATCATAATGACTAACTTAGCTGTTTTTCCATTTATTTCTCAGGCCACAGTTTTAGTAATGTCAACAAATGATCTATTTCCATTGCCAAGTGTAAGCGGTTTCTGACAGACAGAAATTAAAGTTCTAGAGCAATCCAGAGGGTCTCAGCTGTGACATAGGTGCCTTTTCCTTTCTCCCTTTTCCCCATTTTATTTAAACAGCATGGCATAATAGGAAGAATAATGGTCTGTAAACAGAAGAATCTGGGTTCTAGTATCAGCACTGCCAAGAAATAATTAACTGATTGGTAAAGTCCTTTTTTTCTTTTTTCTATTATGAAGAGTCCTTACAATGTCAAGGTTATAGTGACTTCATAACTAAAGAGTTGAGCAAAGGAAATGTAAATTTTAAAGAGGAATATGAAAAATTAAACATACCCACTCATACTCTCTAACTCCTTGGCTCTAATTTTACCTTGAATGATTTTTTTTGGAGCTTGATGAATGCATCATCATCAATATGATATTCTTGTTAAGTCAAAGGTCCTCCAGTGGGCAATTTCAGAATTTCTATACTGATATGGAAGGGAATTTCTAAGCTACCCAAGAAGACCTATTATCAAACCAAAAGTGAGATTAGCCCAGTTGGAAAAAAAGGCTTTTTTCTTCCATTTTTAAGTCCCTTCTTAAATGAGTCCTTTTAATTACAAAGGAAAGAAACTACCCAACTATATCTCTGGACTTCTGCCATGGAGCTGAATGATTTTTTTCTCTTTCTCGGGATAACAGTTTTGAAGCTGGGTCTGTTGTCCAAAGGAACATCTCTAGACGAGAGAATCCAAGCTTGAGTGATCTAATTTGTTATGTTGCTGATGATTTATTACTCATGGAGCTAGAAGTTGCTTCTGTGCTAGGAAATGTTCAGATCAACATGCTCAGCTTGTTGTGGCCATCCCTGTTCTGGTTGAAATTGATTAATGGGCAGGTAAATGTTGCAAAAGAAAGATAGGAAAAAAGACAAAAGGGCTCAAAGAACTCCCATCACCTTCTACTACTTCCCCTCTCTGGGTCTCAGTTTCCTCCTCTGCCAAATGAGAACAGACTAGATCACCTCTGAGGTTTTTTCCAACTCTAGATCTGTGGCCTTAAAATATAGTAAATTAAGTATTCACAGACACCGAATGTGATTTTCAGTGATGGGAAAATGGAGGAACTTAAATGGAAAAGTAAAACTATACACTTTGATTTCCCCCCATGATCCTTTTTTCCTAAAGCACGCTAGCTTTAGAGAATTACAGGCTGAAAACTACAAGTTGTGACCTATCTCTGATGATGTCACAGATTGGCACCATGATATAATAAACTTGTTAATTCAATCAACCAATCAACCAAAAGAGGTAATAATGGCAATAAAGAGAATGGGATTTAGAGTAAAGAGACATGAATTCAAATAGTAATTCTTCTCATTGCTCCCTATTTAACTACAGGCGAGTCATTTTGCTTCTTTCTACCTTGTGTTCTCCATCCATAAAACATTAGTTGCTGAATGAAGGAGTTGGAGAACAATTATTAAAGAGAAAGTTTATGGAAATTTAGAAAGGGAAACAAAGATTGCAAAGAGCCAGAAGGGTTTAATTATGAACAGGTAATTCCAGATTACCCTAATTTTCCTTTTCTGACAAAGGTACTAAAACTATAGGGAAATGACAGAGATATAATAGAGTTAGATTTCAGGAAAATATTGGATAAAGTATCTCAAGCTATCCTGGTAAACAAAGTGGAAAGATGTGGTCTAGAAGAAAGCACATGGCAGATTTGGAACTGGCTAAATGATTACATTTGAAGTATATTCATTAATGGGTCAAAGTTATCTTGAAGGGAAGCCTCTAGCGGAATTCCTGGGGATCTGTCCTTGATCTTGTGCTACCATTTTTTTTTTCAATGAGTTGGATAACATAATTCAACACAGTGTAATTCAACAGACCTGTGCTAAAATTATCAACTACGTGCCAGGTTTTGCATGAGGTAAAGGATATATAAAGATGAAAATAGAATAGCCTCTGCCCTCTGGGAGTTATATTCCACAGGGTGGGGCAGAGTGGGGGAACAACACTTACAAAAAGAAGCAAATATAAAATAAATACACTAATTTTGAGTATGTGTTTGTATGCATGTATGTATAGGAGGCATGAGGAGCAGAAATAAAAACCAAGGGAATTAGGAAATCTCTTTAGAGGAGGTAGCATTTGAGTTGGAGATAGAAAGGAGCTAGATATTCTGAAAGGCAGGTTTGGGAAAGAATCCATTCTGGGTCTTAGATCTGTTGAACATTAGATGCCTCTGGGACATCCAGGTGAAGAGGACCAATAGGTAGTTGGATGATCAGACCTTAGGACATTTTTGCAATTAAGAGAATTTGCAGTTAAGAGAAGTTAGGAAGGATAGCTAAAAATAAATAAAAAAGGAAGGATAGATAACATGGTAGATGACAGAGTCAGGATCCAAAGTTTTCTTGGCTGACTAGAAAGATGGGTTGAATCTAAGATGACAAAGGTCCATCCAAAGTTTTATTCTGGGGCTTACGATAACATTTTCACAAGAATAGGTTTGGGGAACTGGGGTTCTTTCTCTTCAGCTGAAAAAAGGTCTGAGGAGGCCTTAATATGAGTCAACAGTGTCATCATGCATCCATAAAAATTATTGTGAACTTAGACTGCATTAAGAGAGGGGGAGGATTTGTAGAACTCAGCAAGTAGAAGTCATGAAATACAACTGCTCTGATCAGACCCCATCTGGAGTACTACGTTTACTTCTGGGTGCTACACTTTGGTTAGATCACTTCTAAGCTTGAGAAAGTTCACAGGAAAGTAAGTGCCTCAGATAGTGAAGGTCAATATCAGGATTAGTCAAAGGAAATGGGGATGGATAGTCTATAGAAAAGAAAACTTAGAGGGGACACTATACCTGTCTTCAAGTGTATGATGGAATATTAAGTGAAAGAGAACTGGATCTCTAAGAGCTGTTCCTAGATGAGGAGCCTCCCTTTTACCAGTACAGATGGCTACTTTCTCTGCAAATTAGAGAAAGCTAATTAAAGGTTAGAGTCACTAGTCCAAGGTCACATAATCAATGGGGGGTCAGAAATGAGTCTTGAACTTGATTCTTCCCGGTTTTCCATCCACTATACCACATTATTTTTCTAAGAAAAAGAGGGATTTATCCTTCCTGATCCCAGGAGACAGGACCAGGAGCCTGGAGGTTGCAGAGAAAATTCAGTCCAATGTTGGGGGGAAAATACTTCTTGACAATTAGAAATTGTTAGAAAGTGGAATGGGTTCTTCAAGGAGAAGGTGGATGACACCTTATTAATGATGCTTTAAAGGTAATTTTTGATCAGAACTGTGTTAGAGATTCTGTAATATCTAAGGTTCTTTCTAACAGTCTGATTATATAATAAGTCCAAATTCAGTCAAATTAATGAAAAAATAAAACCCAAGCAAACCATGTGTTTGAATGTCAGGTAGGCAGACATGTCCCCTCCTATTCTTATGTACTTCCTGTAAATGGATTTGATGTGTAGAACATGATAAGAATTTTGGTACTTATCACTTCCTCATTAAGAATGATGTCACATTTGGGGGCAGGAAGTAGAAGATTCAGCTTTTAGAGGGGGGAGTAAGTACTTTTACGGTTCTGAGTGATGCTTATTGTATCCAACAATTGACATTTAATAACTCTCTGGTTAAGTCAATATTAGTAATGTGTTCCATGTCTCAGATGAAATGTCTTACTTATAAGTATTGAATTTTTCCCAAGTTCATTTTTATCCCTAGACATCACGTTCTTTATTCCTCATTCTTCTTGGCAAACCTTCTGGATGGATTTCCATTAGGTCAATCTACGATGCTGTATCACACTTAAAAACTTCAAATTGGTTTTGAGGAGAGCAGAAGAAAAGAGTGAGAGCCTATCTTTAACAATAGCAACCATATTAAAGTTCATCCTCCACCTGTGTCCTACCCCAGTGCTTCTCAGAAGCCTGGGGCCTCTCCAAGGCCCTGCCAGCAGAATACAAATACTGCCAGTTCTTCCTATATTAGGCAGGCTTCAAGACTGAGCTTTGGGATGAATTGTAAGTCTGTCATTCAAAGACCAATATAGTGAAGTTTGAATAGCCTTGTGACCTAAAGACTGTGGTCATTAATGAGATTGTTGAGAGAGTTGTAGGGAGATCTCTATGACTTATAGATTTCTGTTAGTGGGAGAACTGACATTGACTAAATCACAGATCCTCGAATTATTAAAGTAAAAATATTACTAAATTAAGGTGCTTTAAAAAATAATTAATTAATTAAGGTGCTTTTTATACACTAAAGTATTATGCCACCATATAGGGAAAAGTCAGCTCTCAATAAAATATAAACTAGTTTATCTGACATTCAAGGACCTTTATATAATCTGGCTCCAACTTAAATTTCTAGCCTTATCTTATACTCTTCTCCTTCATATGTTCTTGCTTACACACCCAGTGTCTTCACCCAGAGACTATAAACTACTAGAAGACAAGAATTGTTTCATTTTTGTCTTTGTATCAATAGAGCCTATCACTGTGTCTGGTACATCCTAGATGTTTAGTAAAAAGATTGTTTACTTGACTGATTGTGTACTTTCCCAGTAGAATGTAAGCTTCTTGAAGGCAGGGGTTATTCATTTGGTCTTTGTATTTCAGTGCCTAGCCCGGAGTCTCATATATAGTAGGTATTTGGTGAATTTGAATCGACCTCAAAGAACACTAGATTTGTAGTTAGAAGACCTGAGTTCAAATTGCTCTGTCAAATCAGGAGGTTGGACTGAATGATCTCTAAAGTCCCTTCTAGTTCCAAATTTATAAATCACAAATCTCTTTCTCTCATTTGTCTTCCTGCCATCTGTTACTCATTGAAACCTAGCTTTCTTCTAAAGATGCCACCTTTTTGACGTACTCTCCGAGGCTGGCTGTTGTTTCTCTCTGATCCCTCCAGGAGAAGGAGCTGTATCTTCAATCTCCACTGTGACTTTAACTACTTCAGCTACCAGCACTCAGTAAGCCATCTTTTTAAAGATCTCCAGGGAAGATTATGGGAAGGTGACTGAGTAGGTTAAAAAATTCTAAGCTTTTCAGATTTCCCTTGTAAATAAAAAAACAAAATTGTACTTTAGGGAAAACATAAACCAATGAAAAACAAATACGATCTGGGGCAGAAAAGGGGTCTTCCTGGACAATGTGAGAAGCCCAAAGAAAGACTCCAGGAGCAGGTTTAACCTGTGTGAAGTGTAAATCCATCCAGGTTAGCTCCATGGAAAAAGCAAGCAGAGAGCCCCAGAGTTGGCTGGTTCAAAAGGAGCCTCATACCAAACTACAGGAACTTTCACTTTCTGGACAGCATGGGGAATCAGGAGTCTGTGTCCAGGAAGACTTAAATAACTTCTGCTGATCAGGAATGCCTGACCCAGCTGTGCTACTGAGATATGGCCTTGGGTGAGAAGGAACCAGTACACCTTGTGAGTGCAAAAGCAATGGGGCAGGGAGGTGACTTTCCATGGCCACTAGTAGGAGGAGAGAAGTCTTGGTCTGGGACTCCAGGTCAGAGAGGAGAGCTGAAGTGAAACTAGAGGCACCATCCTGCCCTACCAGGATTAGAGTTCTCTTTTTAAAAATGAACAAAAGAAGAAAGAACCAAATCATAGAAATTTACTATAGAAATAGGAAGAACAGAGTCCATCTTCAGAGGAGGACAATGAAGAAAGAAAGCCTCTTCTATTCCAAAAAGTGATGTTAAATGGCTACATGCTCAGAAAAAAATTTATAGAATTCAAAAAGGAATTTAAAAATCAAACGAGAGTAAAGAAAAAAAATTAAAAATAAGAGCCATCCAATAAAAATAAAAAGATTATGAAAAAGGTAACCAACTATAAAAGGAGATCCACAGTTTTAAATAAAAAAATGAAGCTTTGAAAATTAGAATTGGGCAAGAGGAAACCAGTAAAGCTTTCAGAGATCAAGAAATAACAAAACAAAATGTAAAGAATGAAAAAATAAAAGATATTGTGAAACATCTTATAAGAAAAACAGATCTAGAGAACAGATCACAAAAATCATAAGAATAATTGGACTACCTGAAAGCTGTGATCAAAAAAAGAACTTTGACACAATAATGTAAGAAATAATCAAAGAAAATTGTCCTGAGAAGAAAATAGAAATAGAAAAAATTCACTGATTATCACCTCAAAGAAGTCCTACAAGGAAAACACATAAGAATATTATTGCTAAATTTTAAAACCTTCACATCAGAGAAAACATTCTATAAGAAACAACAACAACAAAAAAAAAACAATTCAATTCCATTATGTGGGAGATACAAATAAAATTACTCAGGACTTAGCAGCAGCTATAATAAAACACCTCGAGTCCTTCAATAATATATATAGACAATCTAAAGAATTAGGCCTGTGGCCAAAAATATCCTAGATAGCAAAACTAACCATAATATTGAATGAAAAAAAAAGTGGGCTTTCAATGAATTCATAAATTTTCAGGACTTTGTCTCAACCAAACCTGAACTCAATAGAAAATTTAAGACAGAAGAACCAACATCAAAGATTAATTTCAAGGGAACTCAACAAGGACAAATTTTTTATGTTTTTAACATGGAAACGTAAATCATGTGTTTAAGATTGACATCAGAAATTGGGTAGTTCAAAACAAAGATTGGGACAGAGCTGAGTATGATCTGACTTTAAAAAGTAAAACTGTCTAGGATAAGGTAAAATAGTAATTATGATGCATGAATAAAGCAAAGAGGAAGAACTGACACAGAAGCATTAGGTGGAGGGGGAGGGCTGATAGTTCTGAAAACCTACTTGCATGGGGAATAGATTTAGGGAACAATACATTGTGTGTGTATGTGTGTGTGTGTTGAAGTATATAGAACCCTCCAAAATCTATAAAGAAATAAGGGGGCAGGGAATAGGATAATGTGGGGTATAGAAGGGTGTGCAGATTTATGGTAATGGGACAGGGTATGTAGATTAATGGGAAAGGGATAAAGAGGAAGGGAAAGGGTGAGGGGAGAAGATATGGGAGGGATCAATGAGTCAGGGGAAGTTAAGTAACATCAAGACAAGTTAAAGAGTAGAATAAAGTAAAGAATTAGAAGGAATAGGAATAAGAGAAGTACAAAAACACTACAACAAGGTGTAGTAGTAGTAGTAGAATTTATTAGAAAAAAAGTAGGCCTAGTAATCATTTTTCCCAAAGTCAAATTTAAAGATTCACTTAAGAGAGAAATCTACATCATGTCACCTATATTATTAATGTTTTAGATGCATGTCTACATATATATGTGTGCGTATATGTGTGCATGTATATATAGGTGTAGGTATAGTTGTGAACATATGTGTGTTTAATATACCCATGCTTAACTGTAACCTGCTTGGGGCTGAAAGGGGGAAAAAAGAATAAAGTAAAAAGTGTACAGCAGAGAACAAAAGAATAATCTACAAAGAAGTAAAGAAAAGACAGTCATGAATATAATTTCTTCTATTATGATATATGCTTTTTTATTTATTGAACTATATACATAATAAGAAAAAACAGAATAGAAAAAAGGACTAAAAAGGAAAATAAAAACAAAACAAAACAATGTCATGTACTCAGCAGAATATCAGGGAAGATTAAAAATATATAACAATAAATTTCTATTTCAGGACTGATTAATCTAAACAAATTTTTGTACTCCCACCTTACCTTATGTTACCCTTTCCCCCCTTTATTTCTTTCCCATTCAGTTACATATTTTGTCTCACAACCATTATTCTATACATCCATCTGTACCCATTTTATCCTTTATCCCTTGCCCATTAATCCATACACCTTGTCTCACTGCCATAAATCTACACAATCTTCCATATCCCACCTTATCCTATTCCTTCCCCCCTTATTTCTTTATAGATTTTGGAGGGTACTATACCTTTCATGATATATGCATACATATATACATATATATATATATATATATATATATATATATACACACACACACACACACACACATATATATATATATATATATATATATATAGTTGCCTATTTAATCCATTCCCAATGTCCCTCCTCCTCCTCTAACATATCTGTGTCTATTCTTTGTCTGTACCTTATTCATATAGCATAATTACTATTTTTTAACTTTTCCTAGACAGTTTTGCTTTTTAGAGTCAGATCACATTCAACTCTGTCCTAGTCTTTCTTTTGAACTACCCAATTGCTGATGTCAATCTTAACCATATGGCATACATTTTCATGTAAAAAACATAATTTGTCCATGTTAAGTTCTTTGAAATTGATCTTTGATATTGGTTCTTATATGTTAAATTTTCTATTAAGTTTGGGTTTGGTTAAAACAAAGTCCTGAAAATGTGCAAGTTTGTTGAATGTCCAATTTTCTTCATTCAATATTATGGATAATTTTGTTGGATTTGATATTTTTGGCCACAGGCTTGTACAATTCTAATTGTAGCTCCAGCATATTTGAATTAGGTTTTTTCCTTGTTTCTTTCAAAATTTTCTTTTTGATGTAGGAATTCTGAAATTTGGCAATAATGTTCCTATGTGTTTTCCACAAAGGATCTCATTGAGATGGTGATCAGTGTTTTTCCTATTCCTGCCTTCCACTCCTGTTCTATCACTTTGGGACAATTTTCTGAGATTATTTCTTGCATTATTTTGTCAAGGTTATACTTTCTTGAAATGGAAATTTATGGGTACATATTATGAGTTCTCCCTGATGTTCTGCTGGGCATAAGACAATGTTTTGTTTTGTTTTTAATTTTCCTTTTCTGTCTTTCTTCTATCTTGTTTTTTCTTATTAAGTTTTAAGTAAATAAATACTTTTAAAAATACAAAGATCCCTCCATTCTGTTCAGTTTCTTTACACTGTCATTTCAAGACTGACAAGTCACCACTGCTTCCCAAGAATCCTAGTACTTGATTTATAGTCTTGTCCTCCATCCAAATTCCTGTCCTCTTCAATGGCCTCCCTTTTTCAACTACCTCATTCCTGTGGACACCGTTTCTAGTTTACCTCAACCAGGCAATTAAGTAGCACAGTGGATAGAGTACTGGCCCTAGATTCAGGAAGACCCGAGTTCAAATGCGACAGTTACTAGTGCCTGTGATCTTGGACAAGTCATTTAACTGCCTCAATTTCCTCAACTGTAAAATGGGAATAATAACATCCCCTACTTCTTAGGGTTGTTGTGAAGATTGAAGGAGATAAGATTTGTAATACACTTAGCATGGTGCTCGGCACATACCAGAGGTTTAATAAATGCTTGTTTTTTTCCTTATTGCCCACCGCCCTCTTTCCCTGCACAGGAACATTCATGCTTTAGACCTCCTCCTTAAAACAGGATTTGTCCCAGGCACTAGGAAGAGTTATGGCTCTATCCTTCCCATTTTACAGATAAATAAAATGAGGTTAAGAGAAGTGTAGTTAATAACTCAGATGCTGCAAGTAGTAGCAGAGCTGGGACTAAATGTCAGGTCTCCCCAACTTGGCCCAGTGTTTTTCCCCCTTCAGCATTTTGCCTTTTGAATGCTTGAAGGGAAAGCTATATTCATCACCCTAAACAGCATTTTATGCCATGCCCTGCACACAGTAGGTGCTCCATAAATGGTACTGAAAGGTTGGCTTTTTCCCAGTGAAGATGTGGAGAGTCTCCTCTCCTTGTTTTGATTATGGTTTCTTCTTCCCTTTCTCATTCTTGCATCGCCCCAGAACATTTCAAGTTCCTAGGCAGATCACAAGCCTTTATATTAACTCCTCACCTCTTACCTCCCCCAACAGGCAGACTAATCAATTCACAAACAGCTGAAAATATTCCCTGAACTTCTTCGAACTCATTATGGTCCCACTGGAACGGGGGGGGGGGGGGAATCTTATTTTTACCCCATTGTGATCCTGGCAGGAAACTCAAGGCAATGAAGGTCATAGCCTAGTTTTTTTTTTTTCCAAAACTTGCGATGGACTTGTTCACCTGAGTTTCAAAAGCTTTCCTGTCACTCTAATTCTGTTGCCTATTTAACATCTGAAATCCCAAGAGACTAGTGAGGCATCCTGACTAACTCAAAGTGTCAGCCTTCTCCTGACCTAGATCTGGCACTGCTATTTTTTGCCCCAAATCCAGCGATGAGAGCCTCCATCCTGGTTGTTAATAAGAGCAATGACATTGTCTGAGATGGGCTGCAATTGACCACTCTTCACTGTGTCTCAGACACAGCCCCTTCGAATCAATACCCAGAAGGATACAGAAGTCCTTGTTCTTTGGGGAACACAAATGCAAAGATACTTTGTTAGGCGACAGTTCTAGCCATTTGGTTGTTTTTATAGGTGGGTAATGGGATGGAGTACTAATAGTAGGGAAGACAAGGGGTGAAGGCAAATGGTGTCCTTGCCTCCATCCAATAGAGTCGTTCAACTAAAATGAGAAACATTTATTATGATCCAGGCTCGAGTCTCAGGTTTGCTGCTTCTTACTTAGCGGGATAAGCTCAGCAATAATGCTAGTAAATCACATTTACTTGACATCTCAAAGTTTATGAAATGTTTTTCTCACAATTGCCCTGTGACGTAGGTATGATGTGCATGGAAACTCCTCGGAGCAGGGCGTTTCATTCTTTGTGCATTTCTGGCACTTAGGCGGTACCTGGTACATAATGGATGCTTAATAAATTTTTATTGATTGACTGGCACCATTTCAGAAAGGAAGAAATGTAAACTCAGACAGGTTTAACCACTTGCTCAATGTCACACAATTAATAAATATTAGAATTAGGAGTAGAGTTAGCCTATATGAGCAGCCTCAGTTTCCCAATCTGTAAATTGAGGTTGCTGCCTACCAGCACACAGGAGTACGGTGCTGATCAAATGAGATAATGTACGTGTAATGAGTGAGGAGGGAAGCTAGTCTTGGGAAATGAGTATAGGTGAGGATACTTCCATCTGGGCCTGATGACATGGAATCATGGGACCCTCCATTTCAAAGCACACATAGGCATTCCAGCCAATTTCCTATCACACAGTGAAAGAGATATGTAAATGTGAGTTGCTGTTATGATTATCCGAGCAATTATTTCTTAATTTTTCGGCTCTGAATAGCTAGATTTTTTTGAATAATGGAATATAGTTGTCAGGGTTAACTGATCTTCCAACTCAGAGCCAAAATGAAATTCACAGGTGGACCCCAACTAATCATATTAAAAGTAGCATTTACAGGATAAAGACTGCACCTGTGATTTCATTGCATTTCATTTCATTATCATGTCTTGCAAATTCCTTGCTTTCTAGAGTGAACTATGGAAATTCACACATATATCATCAGGCACTAAATGTGCTGTTAAAAGTCCAACTTGGAAGATAAAATGGCTGGACTGTCAACAATTTTGCTATCGACATTTGAAGTCCATCCACCAGACTGATCTCTGGCCAGTAGATCCCAGGTTGACGAAGGTCTATGGGGAGGCAAGCCTTGCCTCCATTTTATAGAACAGAAAATTGAGCTCTTGGAAGGTAAAGACTCTTAGGGTCATGTAGGTTCTAGCGCTGGAAGGGACATAGGAGGCCATTTGTTCCAAATCGTTCATGTTTAAGAAGAGGAAACTGGAGCACAGGAGGTAATTGCCCAAGATTACATACCTAATAGGGGGCAAAGCTGAGATTTGAACTCAGGCCCTCTGGTTGCTAACCCCCCTTTCTTTTAGTTTGCTGAAATCAGATGATCTTTGGCATTGAAATGTTTGGCCAAAGAAATTCATGATGAGCATTTAATAAGGCATGGGTATGAAGTAATGGGACCGTTTGGATCATGGATCCTTGAAGTTGTAAGGGAATGATAACAATAATCATAATAAAGATGATAATGAGGTAGTAATAATAAAAATGAGATAGATAATAATAATAAATTATTTTTCTAAAGTACATGAAGGGCTACAAAATGTATTCCTCCCAATGATCTTAGTCTAGTGGCCTAGCAAGTATGTTGAGGGGAGGAGGACAGAGAGACCCTGAAGCTTCACATAGAGGAGCCGCCAAAGGATAGCTGCCTCCAGTAGTCATGGAGACACCCAGGACAAGGGGCATCTCGCAGGGCAGAGAAGTATTGAAAGAGAGGAAAAGGACACAGAAAAAGGAAGGGGGTGTACCTATGCCCCAGTATACCCATGAGGCAGTGAGGAAATTTGCTCCCAGCCCCGGTCAGAGGGTCAAATCTCCACTCCTCAGGTTCCAAGGAGGTAAGTGCTAGCAATGGCACTATAGGGTTGATTTGAGAAAATGGACAAGAGAGTTAGTTACCTATGAGCATGCTTGACTCCTATCAGTTCTCAAAAGAATTTTAAATCAGATTACTCAGCTAAGGAATTGTTTTGGTCCACATCCAGATATAAATATTAGAAGGAGTGGGAGGTAAAGTTAACATTCTCATTCCAGCTTCTCTTGTTGAGGTGATAATAGTTATTAATACCAAGCTGTTCATTCATGTCTCTTTGATGAGAGTGTGACAGCGCCGATCTGTTTGTCTTTTCCCCAAAGAATTATCCGGAGGGATGGGGGAAGAAATTCATCAAAATATAAAGACGACATCTTAGCCCTAGAAGGCAGCTGGCTCAGCCCTCATCTTTCTGGGTGTGTGATCTGATCTCTGTGGGACTCAATGTTCTCATCTGTAATGTGGGAATAAAAATACCTGAGCTGGCTCCCTCCCTCCTAGGGTTGTGCAGGAGATGGAATAGAATGCCTTTGAAATGCTCAAAAACACTATACAAATGAAAAGTAGCATCTTGGTATACAGTAGCTGTGTTGGAGCTGCAGGCCGAGGCCCCAAGTTTCAAGGCTGTTTCTGTTGCTTAATAGTTCAATGCCCCTAGTTAAGTCCCTCTTTCTATTTGGGCTTCAATTTTCTCATCTGAAAAGGAGATAGACCAGAGCCATACTCATCAATCAGTCTAGTATTTAATAAGCATCTTTTAAGCACTCACTCTCTGTCAGGCTCCATGTTTAGCACTGGAGACAGAAAGACAAAGAATGAAATCATCTTCCTTTCTGAAGGAGATTACATTCTACTGGGTGACAAATAGGGCTTTACTTCCTTGCTGTGACAATATTCAGCTGGGGTGGAGCACACTTTTCTTTTTCCCCGGGAAGGTGTACTTGCACATTTCTTCCCCATGAAGACTCCTACCTCTGTGCCTTCTTTGTCCTCTGGAGCTTGGGATCCCAGCCCCCACTCTCTCATCTCCATGAAACTCTGTATAGCTGTATCTGCCTTTCTTGGTTCTGTATGGGATTGTGCTCTGGGACTTCAGGTCTCCCAGTCTTAACAGAAATCAGCTCGCATGCCCTCTCAGCCAGGGCTGGATCTGCTAGCTGAGCTATGAGATCCCTTCCAGTTCCAAAATCCCATTATCTTGTTTTCTGGTCTCTTCAGTCACTAGATCAAACTGGAGGATAATTTTCAAAGTTAATAGCTTTGAGTCAAAATTGTCAACTACCAAATGGATTGGGATGGAGTAGGAATCTAGGCCTGGAGTCTCCAAGGTGCCAGAAGTTACTCTCTGCGGCTGCTAACATAATTCTGCATGTGCAGTGAGTGGTACCTCAAGTGTACCCAAGGCTCTTCAAGAAATGACCAGACTTAAAGGATATGAACAATTTTCAGGTAAAGAAATTAAGGCCATTTCTAGTCATGTGAAAAAAATACTTTCATCACTATTGACTAGAGAAATGCAAATTAAAACAACTCTGAGGTACCACTACTCACCCCTCAGACCAGCTCAGATGAAAGGAAAAGATAATGATAACGGGGAAACTGGGACACTAATGCGTTGTTGATAGAGTTGTGATGTGATCCAACCCTTCTGGAGAGCTATTTGGAACTATGCCCAAAGAGCTATC
Organism: Sarcophilus harrisii; assembly: GCF_902635505.1. Taxonomy (NCBI): domain Eukaryota; kingdom Metazoa; phylum Chordata; class Mammalia; order Dasyuromorphia; family Dasyuridae; genus Sarcophilus; species Sarcophilus harrisii. Next base: position 31,965,760 of record NC_045432.1, read on the forward strand.
AGACTGTACATAACCTTTGATCCAGCAGTGTCCCTACTGGGTCTGTATCCCAAAGAGATGATAAAAAACAGAAAAGGAACCACATGTGCAAAAATGTTTTATAGTAGACCTTTTTATACTGGCAAGGAACTGGAAACTGAGTGGATGCCCATCAGTTGGTGAATGGCTGAATAAATTGTGATATATGAATGTTATGGAATATTATTGTTCTGTAAGAAACAATTATCAGGATGATTTCAGAAAAGCTTGGAGAGACTTACATGAGCTGATGCTGAGTGAAGTGAGTAGAACCAAGAGAACATTGTACATAGGAAGAACAAGATTATGTGATAATCAGCTGTGATTTACGTGGCTCTTTTCAACAATGGAGTGATTCAAGACAATTCCAATAGAATTGGGGTAGAAAATGACAATCACATCCAGAGAAAGAATTATGCAGACTGAGGATGGATCAAAGCATAGTATTTTCACCTTTCTTGTTGTTTGTTTGTTTGTTTTCCTTCTCATGTTTTTTTCCCTTTTGATCTGGTTTTTCTTGCACATGGAAAATATAGAAATATTTTTTAAAGAATTGCACATATTTAACCTATACCAGATTACTTGCTGTCTTGGTGAGGAGGGAGATAAAGGAGAGAGGAAGAAGAGCTTGGAACACAAAGTTTTTTTTAATTAATGTTGAAAACTATCTTTACGTGTATTTGGAAAAGTAAAATGCTACTGAAAAAAAAATCATTAGTCCTAAAAAAACAACAAAAAAAGAAGTACTCAGACTGTCTGTTTTAGATGGTTTAGAAGTGAATGCTTAGGCCATGGCAATAGTAAAAGATATAGGAGGCTAGACCAGTGTCATAGCTATGGCATCATAACAAGAGCATTGGATTTGGAGTCGAAAAGATAGGATATGGATTCAAATTCTGATTCTGCTGGTCGACAACTTATGTGATCTTCCTTTTTCTGGGCATCCGCTTCCTTATCTGTAAAATGCACAGGCTGGACACAATGATCTGTATGGGTCTTTTAGCTTTAAATCCTTCTTCTATCTCTTGAGCTCCAATGTACCATGTAATTTTCTCTGATGGTCAGCTCAGTATAAATTTAGTCCTCTGGATGTTTACTTCCTTTATTTCCAAACTACCCATATTTGACTGAATTAAGTAGACATGTTAGTTCCCAGTAGATAAAGGCTCAATAGGAAGCTTTAAATTTCTGCCCCCTATTGTCACCATACATTGTCTTTTCCTCTATCCACTGCCATTCAAATGAGCAACTGTTTACTACACAACATGTCCCTCAGCATACAGTTTTCCCCCTGCCCCATTTGGCTGTCTACTCCCCTTCCTAGCCTCTTTTCCAGAACCCACAATTACAAATACACAGTTGGATCCAGCTGCCCTCCTACTACCATCCTTGGTTCTATCTCTCTATGTTGCCAAACCCTACAGACCAACTTGTGCACTATTGTCTTGGCTTGATGTACCCTCCATCCAATCTGCTCCCGATTCCATATCAACTCTTGCCGCCGTTAATAAAGTGATGGTAAACTACTTATGGGCAGACAGAATTAGCCACAAAGCCAAATGTTTGACTTAAGTTTAAATACAAGGCCTGGCACCTAAACTTGCTCAGCTCCCTTGGACTCCAAGTTCATTATTATCTCCATGGTGCCATTCTGTTCTCCACCAGTGGTAATTTAATAGGGTTATGGCTCAGCTCCATTTAAGGGATGACTTTTTTCGGCTATAACTTAGATAGACTTGTAGCTTTATGTAACCTCATTAATATAGACTACTTCATTTTGATACCTTATTGCCTAATTGGAGGGAAGGCCTGATTCAAAGAGGAGAGAATCTGATTTATGGACTATCTTTAAAGAAACACCATTTTATGACTTTCAATTACACATAACAAATGGAACTAGGTTAACAAAGTATTCCCCAGTAGAGGGACTTAGGGGACCAGCTTTAATGAACACATAAGGATTTAAAAAAAATTATTACATTCATTATTGATATGTAAATGATATATATTCTTCTCCTTAAGAGGAACACCCTTGACCACTACAACACTTCTTCCTTGCCATTACAATTTCATAGCCTCTCTTGTATCAGAAGTTTCCTCTGCTATAAAAGCCCATGGCCCTGAGCTAACATGCCTCTACTGCAAAATATTCTGTGTAAACCTAGGATAAACCACTTGAAATGCATTTTAATGTCAAATAGCCTAGGAGAGCAGGAAATGGTTGCTCTTTGATATTTGCATATGCAATTCAGTAAAGATTCTGGGCAATTCAACCTTTTCACAATAGGTGGTATCTACCTGCCCACAAACAATGGTGTGAAATATCAATAATTCAACAAATTCCAGAGTTCTGTCAATGTTATGTCAAAGCTGTGGGAGAGGGTGTTGGTTTTGTTATTTTTTTTAACATATGTAGAGCTATATGCATGTTTTTTTTAAAAAGATCCAGATAAACACCCCCCCTAGATATAACCAAGGAATATTTAATTTCTGTTTCTAATAGGCATTCTACTCCACTGCTTTCCCTTCTTCTGAAAAAAAAATGCACAATCACACATGGGTAAAATCCATAAAAATCCATGAGCCATGAACAGGATAATATACTGAGGATTAATTCACCACCATATGCTTACTGAGTGTGTGCTGCACTAATCACTACTTGAAAATCCAAGGGAAGAGAGCAGGCTGGTATGACGGAATGAGTCTTGGGTTCAGACTTTGGAGAGTTCTGGTTCAAACTGCAACTCTGTCACTAATTAGTCACCTGGGTGACCTTGGGCTAGCGTATCAGACCTTGAGGTTCCTTCAGCGAAAGGATAGCAACCCAGCTACTGGCTCCCATTCCAGCCTGATGGAGCTCACAGAAGAAGGAAGCTAGAGCTTGGGGTAAAGGAGAAGGTCCATATGGTTTTCTAGCTGGCTATATTGTAGGCTTCCATGACTGGAATCACTCACTAAGGGACAACTGGTTTTTCCTTGTTCCTGTGTATCTTTGTAATCGATCTCATTTCATGCTGTCACTGAAAGTCTCTCTTCTGTAGTCAAACCTGGTGATTTGAACCCAAGCACTAAATGATTTTCCCAGGCGGAGTGATTGGGACCAAAAGGAAGAACGTAGGAATCTCTAACATGAAAGAAGTGGCCCAAAAGAAAACAGGAGGATGAGGAGTAGGAATTTCCTAATCTGGATCAGAGGGTTAAAGGGAAGGGTTTTTTGTTTTGTTCTTCGCCTCTGGAGGAGGGCATTGCTTCTGGAGGAAAGATATAGGTCACACTAGGCTCCTGTGGAGTCTGGCTGGTTTTCACATAGAAGAGAAGAGGGGTGAGGGGTGTACAGTAGCCCCAAAGAAACTAGAACAGTTGGCAAAGAAAAGAATAAATCATCATCCCCTCCCCAACTCCCCAACTGACACTCTTATGAGCAAATTCAAACCTAGGGAAATCAAACTATCACAAATTTGGGGAAACTGGCTGAAGCAGATTTATGATTAGTTTAAAATATGGTGTGTGTGTGTGTGTGTGTGTGTGTGTCCAGATATATGTGCTATTTAAATGTGTGATCACCAGTCTGGGGGAGTTAATTTGTATTAGAATTCACTGTTGCTTTCCTCAGCAAGTTACCAAGTGCAAAAAGATTGGGGGGGGGGGAGGATATAAGATTTCTGACTCTGAGTTGTGTGAGGAAAGGTTGAGAGCTCACTGAGAAGAAATTTCAGACAAATGTGGAGTCAGAAAGGTTTTTTTATTTGGGCATTCTGGGATCATAGATTAATAGTTGGTTTATCTCCTCACATCTGGCTAATGGGGACAATAAATTTTACCATGAGATTAATAGCGAAGAGTTATACCAATTTCTGTGAATTTGTGCACCAGTATATGAGTTTGTCTTTGTGACTGTCTGAATCCTGCTTTTGGGTAACAGGCAAGCTTGGCAGAAGTTATTACAGAATATTCTGTTAACTGTAGATCTGGTGCAAATAATACTGGGAGGGAAACTGGGTTTTGATATGATTTTAATCAGAGCTGTTTCATCATTACTGTCTTCTGTCTTCTCCCTTTATTTCTCTTGCTTGCAGGCAAACTATTCCCCCTTTTCTCCTTCTTTCTTTCTAAGGGCTTAGAGATTTAAAATTTCTCTTTCTTTTTTTTTAATCTGCTCAGGAGCTCTAGGACATCCCACTGAGAAGAATCCAATGGGATTTATCTTGGGAAGGTATTTTTTATTGTCCTGTCCTATCTTCCTAGAGGTAATTTCACTGAAAGTTGCCACCTTTACTTATGCCTTCAACATCTTATCTTTATCTGTGCACTTTGCTTCCCCTTCATGAATTTTCATCTTGCTTGTCTCCCTTCCAGACATGTATGTATTCTCTTCTTGACAGTAGTATGTGACATACTCTTAGGAACTGTCAAAATTCAGTTTCTAAAGCAAAATATTAATCTGACTGGACTAATTATCATTTTTGGGACATATTTGCTTTGGATCAAGTTTCTCCAATCTGATCAATTGGAATATTGGAATTCTGTATGCTTAGTAAATTTCCAATCATCCCTTCAAAGAAATACTTGTGAGAATGTAATTTCATAAGATCACAGTTGTAGAACTGGAAAGGAAATTGTCTCTAAAACAATCTAATCCAACTTCTCTCATTTTACAGATGAGGAAACTGAGACCTAGGGAGGTGGATGACTTGCCCAAGGTCAATAGTTGGTGAGCTGCTGCAAACCTGAATGACTGACTGCCAAATATAAAAAGATCCCCAATTCATGAGAATTTTAGACACATGTCTAAAAGAAGCACTTTCCATGCACTTCTATGAATAGTGCAGAGAATCAAAGAGAATCTGGGGAAAAGTAGCACAGATGTGCATATGTTACTTTAAAAAAAATCTACTGACATAGTAACATAGTTATAGCCTTGGCTAGCTTTGACCTAGCCTTCTGTTCCTGTCAGTGTAGGGATGCTGTTCGTGTGTGTGTGTGTGTGTGTGTGTGTGTGTGTGTGTAAACTGGAAATAGAATATTTAAGTCATAATATTAAAATGGAAAAGTGAGCAGTTCTGAATTTGTAGCTTCAATCTGCATCCTTTCTGTGGAAAAGGAAATGAAACAGGCAAATTCAATGATTTAAAGATATTACCATTACTCTCTGTGACTAGTGGCTAAGGAAAATTTAGAATTTTGTCTTTCTGATAACTCACAGTAACCCTTCAGTGACAGGCACATAGTAAACAATACACGTTTTATCGATTGATTGATATGTAATTCCTTGCTGAATTGCGGCCATAGATTCTTTTGATTTGTAGTAAATTTTGAAAATAGAGGACAATGTTCTAAATGGTAGAGGCAACACATGGAAAAGGAACTTGAAGGAATCCGACTTTTGCCAGGAAGAGCCAAAGGGAAGAGTCCTGGAATATATTATTAGAAACCTCCCTCCAGATTAACAGCAATCCATTGCTCAAAATTCTGGGAATAGTCAAGCAACCAGCTACACGTCTACCAAAAAGTGCTATCAGCTGGTTCATATTTCTTCATCTTGTCTAAGATACGATAACAGACTAGCCAAAACACTGCTAAAAATCAAAATATATTACACGCATAGGCCATGCTTCTGATCTATCAACAAATCATCCTGTTTTTAGAATGAGGTTATTTTGGCATAATTTACTCTTAATGAGCCCATCCTGGCTCCCAGTGATCACCTCTTTTCAGTTCACTTTGCCTTTTTTATATGGAAATTGACTAACTCCAAAAGAGGAAGCTTAGTATTTTCCTTTCTCTGTCTCTCTGTTGTTGTCTCTCTGTCTCTATCTCTCTGTTTATCTCTGTCTCTCTCTCTCTCTCTCTCTCTCTCTCTCTCCCTCTCTTTCTGTCTCTCTGTCTCTGTCTCTTTCTCTGTCTCTGTCTCTCTGTCTCTCTGGTTCTCTCTGGGTCTCTTCTGGGTCTCTCTGGGTCTCTCTCTGTCTCTGCCTCTCTCTGTCTCTGTCTCAGTCTGTCACTCTCTGTGTCTTTCTCTGTCTGTCTGCCTGTCTCTGTCTCTCTCGGGGAGAAAGAAAGCCACAAAAAGACTTTAGGCTCCATGAGTTTGGAGTTTCAGTTGGATGGTATGGACGGTAAAGAAAAGATCTCCATCTCCGCCCCCATGTACAGAACCAGTGCTCTCAAAAGCAAAGTGTCTTCCACAGTGTTTTCTGGGAAGTGTTCCTTGTCACTGCCATAACATATTTCACAGTGGGAAAGATAAAAATGAAAATATTCAAGCCTCCAGTAAGAAGCTTCAGCTAATTGTCTCACACTACGATAAACACATCTTAGCAGCTCTGTGTTGCTTAAAGAAAAGGGAAAGAGCCAGTGCAAAATGGGAGAGACATAAATAGCATTAGATAAATGATGCCCTCAAGAGTGCTTTTATTTTTATGACTAAAACAATAAAGTATTGCTAAAAATTCAATAAAAAGAAAGTTGTGACTACCAGCAAACATTCTTTTGACCTAAAAGTCAATCGGCGTGTAGACCAACCCTTCATTAAAGGTAGAATCAATAAATGCACACTTAAAGGTGCCTTAAAAATGCATCTTAGATTGAAATGAACATAAGGAAGATAAAATATAACAAATGTTAGCGATCAAGGCATTGTATGTACATTCTTCAATCACTCCATAGGCAGCCTTTCTATTCCACAGGACTGAGAGGAGACAGAAAGGGGGGAGGGTGCTTTAAGTCTTGCCACCTGGGGAACACGCCCTCTACCCTCAGGGCTAATTTTCTTGCCATGAGAGCTCCCCATCACACATTGCAGGAACTAACCTCAAAGGTCTTGTGGTTCTGAAGGACTTTTTTAGCTATGAACACCTGATGTTGGAACTGAAAGTTTTTCATTGAAAACAGACATTGCCAAAATTGTATCGTTGGTATGATAGAAAGAGTGAAGGATTTGGAGTCAAGTAATTACCCATGTGAACTTGGTCACATAATAATCTCATATAATCTCCACAGACCTTGATTCATTTATCTTTTAAATGATGTTGGACGGGGGACAGAGAAGAAAGGAAGGAAATAAGCAAGGGGATTAAGTAAGTGCCTATGATGTGCTAGTCATTATACCAAATGTTTTACAAATATGAACTCATTCGATCCTCACAACAGCCCTGGAAAGTGGGTGCTTTGATATTCTTGCTTTACAGTTGAGGAAACCGAGGAAGACAGAAGTTGAATGATTTGAGTGGAGTCACAAACTATTTTCTTTTATTTGCTGAGACAACTGGGGTTAAGCGACTTGCCCAGGGTCACACAGCCAGAAAGTGTTGTGTCTGAGGCCAGATTTGAACTCGGGTCCTCCTGATGTCAGGGGTGGTGCTCTATCCACTACACTAGTTAGCTGCTCCTGGGTCACACAACTATTAAGTGACAAGTGACTGAAGCTGGATTTGAACTTGGTCTTTTTGACTTGGGGTCCAATCTGATTCCAAACAGGGGGAAGTTGTAGATTAACATCTAAGGTTCCTTCTAGTTCTGAAGTTATAAACCCACGGCAGCACCTCAGACTTCCCCCTTCACATATGAGGCTCCCCCAAATAACAACCCAAGGTTCAAGTTATTGTTTGTCCACATGTACTCAAAACCATAGCTCCCAAATCCCCACCAAAGTGACTACTTTTTTTCTCATGAGCCGGGAGCCAGAGTTACTTCAGAGCAAGACAGTTAGTGAAACTGCATCGTGAGCAGTTGTATACTAGAACATTTGCCCCATAGATTTAGGGCACAGTTTCCCATGATATCTACATTATTAATGGGAAAGTTGGGAATGCATGAGGGGCAAATGAGTAGGGAATATATATGGCTAGAGTAGACATGGAAAAGGATGGCTCATAACTCCTACAGTGCAGAGCCACCTTTGGCTTCTGGTGAGTCATCATATTGTTGCACTCCTCCCTCAATGAATGTGGCATTTTAGATCACTCTGCTAATCTTTTGGAGACTGTTGACCATGAAGTCTGGGAACAGCTCAGCTGGTGTTATGATGGCTATTAACTTCCAAGCACACAGTCTTAGCTTAATTTGGATGCAAAAGTCCTGGAAGAGGCACTGTTCTACTAGCCTCTTGGTGGATGGTGGCTATGCTGGCCTCTGCTGGTTATTAGTCCTTGGTACTAGTTTCCAGGTTCATTTCTTCAGGGAAGTCTGCTGACCATCTTACCTCTCGTCTACTAGGGTATAGTGATGAGAACTCCTCCTTGAAAAGGATTGATTCCCAATTTTTTAGATATAGCCACCATCCTCAACTAACAAAAGCCAAGTAGAGTGGTCTTAGAACACTATTATTTTTTTTCTTCTGAGTCTTAACTAGGAAGAAGGAAGGCTATACCCTCTCTTACAGATAAATGATCTAATATAGGATTTGTTGTTGTTCAGTCATTTTTCGGTCATGTGTGACTCTTCAGAACCCCATTTGGGGTTTTCTTGGCAAAGGTACTGGAATGGTTTGCCATTTCCTTCTCCAGCCCATTTTGTAGATGGGAAAATTAAGGCAAACCAAGGTTAAGTCACATCACTAATAACTGTCTGAAGCTACATTTGAACTCAGAAAGTCAAGTCCTCCATCCATTGTGCTACCTAACTTCCGATTTATGCTAGACATTCCATCTCTTGTGTAACATGCAAATGAATTTTGGTCGGAACAACCATATCACCACCCCACCCTTCACTCATCCAACCTAAAACCCATACAAATGACCCTACCATAGTCATAATCACCAAAATAACCAAACTATATACTTCTTGTTGTTGTTGTTTTACAGAGTGAATAAGTACTGTGTGCCAGGTTCTGCCCCATTCACTATCAGGGTGACATAGCTCATTTGAATGTGATCTCTTCTGGTGAGCAAGTCTGATCTCTCTCTGCATCCCCACAGTGCTCAGATTAAACATGGAAGATGCTTATTATGGTATTCATTATGCAATGAATAAAAGGAAATGGATAGCATGATTCCTGCCTTCAAGTTAAATATTCCTCAAAGTTTAAGACAAATTTTAAAATGTGTTTCTTTTTTCTCCACTTACTATGGTGAAACCAAAAAACATAGGCAGGTTAATGCAGCCCAAACTCAATATATGACCTGAACAAAAGGAGCATAGGTCTTAGAATAGGGAGAGGTCAGAGTTCCTTTAGCACAGCCCCATCATTTCACAGAGGATGAAAAAGAGGCTCACAAAAAGGGAAGAGATGTGGCCAGAGTCACTGAGCTTTGCAAATCCTTGTACATGGCTCTGGCTGGCCTGTTGTTTATCATGTAGACTTTATCAATAATCAGTTAGCAACACAGCATGTAATTAGTGTGAAAGAGGAGGCTGGAAGGAGATTTTGAAAAGCTTAAAATACAAACAGATGAGTGTGGATTTTGTCCTACAGGCAATAGGGAGCCACAGATTTTTTTTTGAACAAGACAGTGACATGGTTAGATCTACGACTGAGGAATGTAAATTGGAAAATTCTGTGGAGGATGGATTGGACAGGGGAAAGGCTGGATTGAAGGAGAACAATTAGGAAGATATTGCAGTACTACTGAAGAGAGGTGATCGAACCAGAGCGGGGAAGAGAGGCGATCGAACAAAAGCGGGGACGAGAGTGGTTATGGTATAAGTGGAAAGAAAGGCACAGATAAAAGAAATATTGAGGAAATGGAATCAACAAGAAGTACTGAGCATCTCAGCAGCACATTTCAGTGCCATTAACCAGAGAAAGACATGATTGATCGTTAGATTCCAGACACTGAAGCAGGTCAACAAGGACAATAATGGAGAATGGAACTCACATAGCCTTTTATTTATGTCCCTAAACATTATGGACAACTTCTTTGGTTGAAGAGAGTTACTCATAATGTGAATTTAGGCAATAAAGGGCCATATTGTTTACTTTTTTCCACTCCATCTTGAAACTGACTTCAATATAAAATAGCAGGACTTGACTTTTCATGGGAGTCCTCAGAATCTGAGTCACTTTGATCTGTTCTTCAGGGAAAATATGTGAGGGAAAGGAAATTATTTGATAAAACTTAAGGTGCTGAATACACATTAATTATTGTTGTGGCTCTTATTGGAGCTGACATGTATAAAGTGCTTCTAGGTGTATCAAACACTACATACAGTATTTCATTTGGTTCTCCCAACAATCTTGAGAGGTAAGTATTATTTTCTCCATTTTGCAGTTAAGGAAACTGAGTCTCAGAAGTAATGGGCAGAGTTCTGGAGTCAGGAAGAGCTGAGTTCAGTTCTTCTCTTAGATCCATACTAGCTATGTGGTCCTATGCTTAATCTCTGCCTCAGTTATGTAAATTATATAAATCTGTAAACTTGAGATAAGAGAACCTACTTCCCAGGTTGTTATGAAGATCATCTGGATAGGGCTTTGCAAACCTTGAAGTTCTATATACCACTAGCTCTTAAGGTCACAGAACTGGTTAGTGACAGAAGGAGGAATTTGAACCCAGATCTTTTTGATGGTTTCATATGAGTTTCACTTATTTGAAATTATCAAGGGAATGGAAGCAGTGAGCAAATTTCTAACTCTGTTAACTAGAGTTTTAAGAGATGATGTTTCAAAATGGGGAGATAGCTGCTCATGGAACATATATAAGACCATAAATTAAAACACACACACACACACACACACACACACACACACACTATGACAAGCAATTTACAAAGCTGTTCACTTACTTTGCAAGGTAAAGAGCCTCCAAATGGTTCTACTTGCATCATTGAGTGGAGTAAATTTTCTGCCCAATCAGAACTCTGGAGAAGGACTAAAATCTAAAGCCTGACACCCTTGGGAGAGTTCTTTGTCCCCAGGCTACAAGACCAGGTTGATGTTTTCCTCTGGATAGTTGTGATTACAGATTTCTCAGCAAGACTCATTTCCATAAATATCTACGACACAGATCATTTTCTAGGCTTCTGTGCTAAGCACTTTAGGATACTCCAAGCTGGCTGTGTCTTCCATCTAACGCCTCCTATAATACTCTAATCTCATTTGTGGCCTGGAAGAATCTGCCCTAAATCTCCCTGACACTATTGATATGCCAGATTCTCGCTTCTCTCAAGGCAATATCTAAGTATTACCTTATGATTACACACTGTGGGCTGCGTTGCCAATATTCAATGACAGGGCTGAGATGCAGTAAATCGGGATATACCATAGCGATTTCACTCAAGCTTAGGAAGGCCACAAAAATATTCTAACAATTCAGCGAATGGGAATGCCGTCTGAGTGTCTTTTGCAAATTCAATATTGGTATTCTGGCTTTGTGCCTGGGCATAATTATTTGATATTGTATGGCAGGTAGAGCAGGCTAATGGGGGTGTTGACCTGGTATCCAGACAAAGAAAAAAAATAGTCATTAGACCAATTAGAGCATCCTTTCTAATCTAGTAAGGTCCCCTTCACCATGGCCACGTAGCTGTTTTGTCAGGGGAATAGTGGCTACTCTTCATGTATGGCTCTGCCCTCTGCCACGGAACACCCTGGGGAAGCCTAATACATATTAATCACTAGGATGATAACAAAGGCCTTTGTTGTATTATCTCTACTTTTCTTTGAAATGCCCCGGGACCTCAAAGCTCATTCATCCCACATCTACTATAGCTGTGACCATATTCAAAGTAGAGTTGACTTCCATGGTCCAAAGTGCAGGAAGGGAACATGGATAATTTTAGAGAAGAATATTTCTTGAACTGCTAAGGTTGGTACCAAAACTGAATGTGGCCCTATCTGGCCCGGGGGCTTCCTGAGCACACACTGCGAAAAGCTACCCCAGCTTAATGCATCGAAATGCTTTGTCACTTCTGCTTATCCAACTCTGTACAAACATCCCAAGCACCTAAAAGTCAAATTTCATCTTTTCTAAGAGGTCCCTTTTGTCCTTAATGAGTTTTTACCCAGAGCTTTCTAGCTGTGAAAAAGCTTCAGTTTGGGTGTGGAGCAAATCCTGAATAATGAAGCTTAACTTACTATAGTTCATACTCAAGATCCCGCTTTCTTAAACTGTAGTTCATGACCCCACATGGAGTCTCATAACTGAATGTGAGAGTTGTGAAATTATGATTTATTATCAGTAAATGTTTGATTTGCATACCTGTTTTATATACAGAGGGTCACATAAAAATTTCTCGGGTGAAAAGGAGTCATGAGTGGAAAAAGTTTAAGAAACCCTGCTCTAGACTACAAAAAGAAAGTTGATATCCTTTACAGATGCACTACTTCAGAGCAAGGAGGTCCAAGAAATTTAGGAATGCACCAATTATAAAGAAACAGATAAACATGCCCATGAGTGTCTGTACAACTCCTCTGATGCTCAGTTTTGCACCCAGGCAAGCATGGTCACTCTAGCTCAGTGGTTCTCAAAGTATGGTCTAGGGAATCCCGGGGATCTCTGAAACTCTTTTAGGGGGGTCTACAAATTCAAAAATAGTTTTTATTTCCAATATGGTAAGTGTCTATAAATATAACCCAAATAAACAAAAACACTTTGGAGAGATCCTCAATCATTTTTAATAGGATAAAGATACTGAAAACAAAAATTTGAGAACCACTGCTCTAGCTGTTTTTATTTCCTTATTATCCCTTCCCTTCTGGAGGAAAAGGCCCTCATTATCCTACCTTAGGTGACTTCCAGTCTGCTTTGTTCACAGAAGCCACAGATTAGAATGGAGGAGTGAGTTCCTTTTGTCTATAATACTATACCACCTTGGCTTCCCGTGGTCTGACAGTGCTCTTACTTTATGTAATCCAACAGTTACTGTATTAAATACTTACTATGTACAAAGCACTGGGCTAATAACTGGGGATACAATCATGGGGATATCCAGACAGCCTCTGCCATCAAGTAACTTTCATTCTAACTTTCATTCTACTGAGGAACTGCGGTGGAGGAAATACAACATGCAATTAGATAACTATATCAATAATAACTTGAAGAGGAAAAAGAACATAAAGAACCAAGTAGATTAGGAAGGGAAATGTCAGATGATCTTACTTTTGAAGAAAGCTAAGGTCCACAAAAAGTGGAGGTGAAGAGGGAGTACATTTCAGGCATGCGTGAAGGGCACCCTTCAAAGGCACAGAGGCGGGAAATGGAATATTATGTGTGAGGAGGAGCAAGTATGACTAGAACACAAAGTGTATGAGAAAAGTATTAACATGCAGTAAATTCCTAAAAGGATATTCTGGAGCAACACCGTGAAGGTCTTTAAATGCCAGAGACCATATTCCATCTGAGAGTATTATTAGGAAGGCACAGACATTTCTTGAGCAGGGAAATGATAGAATAAGACCTAGATTTCAGTAATATCAATTTAATAACTGTACAGAGAGAAGAAACACTGAAAGAAGGAAAATCAATTAGAATGGTAGTATAATGGTTGAGGGAAGAGCTATAAAAAGAGCCTCACCTAGGATGGCAGCTAGGGAGAGAGAAGGAAATGCTTGTGAGATATCAGGTAGAATCATTAGATTTGGCAATATGTGGAGTCCAAAAGAGGGGAAAATCAAGGACAACTCCAAGGTTGGAACCTGGGTGACTAATGTCTCCAGTAGGAGTAGGGAAGATGGAGGGGTAGGTTTAGAGAAAATAATAATTTCTGTCCTTGACATATTAAGGGAGAGATGCCCATAGAATCCAGATGGAGCTGTCCAGCAATCACTAATATGACACTAAAGCTTAGGGGAAAGACTCCTGCTAGATATATAGATCTGAGAGTCATCTGCATATTTACTAGGTGCTAAACTCATGGAATTTGGTGCCAAAAGTGAATATATCGGTATCTATCTCTCTGTATATAATATATGAGAGAAAGAGAAGTGAAAGGGCTTAGGAGAGAGCTTTAGGGGATATCTATAGTTAGGGGTTGGGAAATAGATCATAATATAGCAAAGGAAAATGGAAAGGAACGGGCAGATCAGTAGGAGAACTAGGAAATGGCATGGCTAAATTTATGACACATGTGCTCTTCCAAGTATGGGCCAACAACATATACTCAAACTGACACCATGAACTGTTTTAGTGTTTTCAGATTGCTTCACTATACTCACTTTCTCTAGCATTTCAAGCAGAATCAAACATAGAATCAACTAAAGCAAAAAAGAATAACTTTACTGTGAAATCGACCCATCAAAAATCACTTATTCAGTGCCTGTTGATGGTTTCTGTCCTTAAACAGTTTACATTCTACTAGGGGACATCCTCCCTTCCTTCTTTATGTAAAAAATATTGATTGATGAATGTAAGAAAGATTTCTGGCCCACTTTACTGGAAATTAAAGAGTCTAAGTCATTTTCAAATCTATTAGACAAATGGATAAACAAATTATAGCGTACTAATTAAATGGAAAATTACTGTGTAGTAAGATTTGACAATTATGAGAAATTCAGAGAAATATGGGAATACTTGCATGAACTGATACAAGAGAGAAAAGAATCAGAAGGACAACAAACAAAATGACTTTAACAAGAAAAGTGAAAAGAAGGTTAAAAAGGAGCTGAATTCAGAATAATTATAATTATTGATGTTGGTCCCAGAGAACAGATATATGGTAGAATGGAAAAAGTTCTAGATTTTGAGTTAAAGGATCCTTTATTGTGACGTGGCTACTTCTTACTGCTGTAGTTCTTGTCTCCAAAAAAATCTTGTAACTTCTCTGTGCCTCCATTTCCTGATCTGCAAAATAAAGGGGTTGGAATGGATGGTTTCAACTCTAAATCTATGAACTGAGATCTATTCTGTAAACCTTCCCCTTGACTCGGAATAGAAGTGGCAGGTTAAAGGGGCAGGGTGTTGAATATATTGTCAGATGTATCACTACCAGTTTCTTTTGCTTGTTTTTCATTTTTACAAGTGAGAATTCAATTTCTAAGAAAGGAGTTTGAGAGGGGCATATATTGAGAAATGACTACAATACAAAAATAACATTGGCTATGAATAAATGTTCTTTTATAAAAGAAATGGGAAAATTCAAATTATAGTGGAATACTATTGATGGAGAAAATTTTTATCTAATTTTTGATGGTGAATGTTTCAAACCTTTTACTCTGTCAAGTTCGCAGACATGTATTAATTTCCTTCTGTCAATGGACTTTTTCCTAAAAGTATACATAATATCCTTGAAAGCAACAAATGTTTCCTTTTGGTCTCCGTATACGCAAGGATCTAATAGAGCAGTAGAAGGCACACAATAGGTGCTTAATAAATGCTTGTGGAAATAACAAAGATTCCATCCATTTAGATAAAGAAAGGGTTATACAGCTCTATCCCCATGATGCTTCCCCTTCCTCCATCTGGGAGTGAGAAAGGAACATCCAATTAATGAGCACTTGTGATCTCAGCACTGGCTTTGTTGGGTCACCCATGGAATCAATGTGTCAAAAGCACAGCAAACTCCCAGAGGCAAACACTGACTGTTATGTACATGTCTGTTCACCTTCCTAATGAAATAACCAAAGAACTGTGAGCATCAGGTTGAAATTCAGCAATTCGACTTTGTTCCTGGTTTAGCAGTTGCACAAAAGGAGAACCAAGGCTAGCAAGTCATTGACTATTAATGAAGCTTTAAATAATCCACTAGCTAGGCTTTCCTTTTAACTAGAAAAATCTGACCTTTAAATGGATACTATCCTTTTAAATAGTTTTATCTTGTATTTCCATAACACTGCCTTTTGCTGGGCATATAAAGTCAGGGATTCATTTTGAAAAGCACAGATGCATTTACTGAAGGATAAGCATCAACATTAAAAGTAGAAGTACACAATTAATTTCAGTTTCAACCAACTCAAAGAGATATGGCCCCTGGTCATTAAAGAAGGCGCTTGTTTGCTGGATTTATTATCTTTTTCTCCAAGCTCATTAAGAAAGAGTCCAGCAAAGGGCTAAGGTCTCAATTAATTTTAATGGGCATTACCAAGGTTTAATAGAGTATGTATTTTAATTGCCTTGAGATTAGGCTAAATTGTAGCCTTAGTTTGATATTGATAGAAATGAGATTTTGATCGAGAGGAACAAAATAGTTTCCCTGCACAAATTGATAAAACAGGTAACCTTTGGGAGGGTACATTATTTTCCTCCGAAATGATGTCTCTTCACATAAACCGCTAAAATGAGTGAAGAAAACTGGCCATTTAGTAAATATTGTATAATCAGTTTACAAATACAGATGCTGATCCAGCTACGGCAGGTGGTGGATGCAAAAGCCCATCTGCCATCTTACCGTTTGTGGCTGGAGGTAAAACATACCGATCTTTGGAGACTTGGAATATTGACAGCAAACAGGACCATTTATGAAGCTTTCCAAAATGGTCTTCCTGGGTACTTCGCGACCTAACAAGCCTATAATAGCATTTGGTGGAGTCATGGTAACTTCCCCAAGTGACAGCAGACAACAAGGTCTGTGATTTGGGGAGCTTTGTAATTGGGTTCCAGTTGTCCTGGTGATTATTCCATAAGAAGAATGTCATAATTATGATATACAATGCCAATGCAGTTAACTTGGGAGAAATGCCCATATATTTGAGCAACTTTGGAAAATTCTACAACTTAGAGAAAGAAAAAGTACTTCATGCACATGCACACACATGTTCAGACACACACACAGATATGCACACACATCTAGCACATATTGTGCTAGATGTAGGGATACAAAGACACAAACCACAAAGTCTCGGGTCTCAAAGAGGTCATATTCCATTGAGAGAATACAATATTTATATATAAATATATGTATATAAGTGGACACCAAAACATAGATAGTCATTTCAAGAGAGACAGTACTAACAATGGTGGCAAGAAGGAAGGTCTTGTTCGAGAAACGACCATTGTGCTGTTCTGGGGAGGACACTTAGGAATTTTGTGGGGCAAAGGCAGTAGAGAGGGTATTTTAATATGAAGGGACAGCCCATGAAGAGATGGGCAAGTAAGATTTTGAATTGGTCCTTTTTTAGCTGCATCATCGTTACATATTTGAGACTCAAAATTCAGACTCAAAATCCCAGTTGTTTTTTAATTGTCTCTTTCCTTTAGTCTCTGGAAGTTACCAAGTCCTATTCATTGTTATTTCAAAATGCCTCCCATTTGTCTCTTCCTTTCTTTCATTTCTCTTCTCTGGTCCTCAATTTCCTCATTTGACCTTATTGTCAAAAGAAAGCCGAGTCTAGATTTTCAATGAAAGGACAAAGGTGGAATTCTTTTATGATCCATGAATTTTGATGAGTTATATGTATTTGCTTTTCCTTTCAGGTAAATATTCCAGCTAGTTCAGTTGTTTATATATTCCCCAGCCCCAAAGCCCATTGGTATGGAATCTTCTCATTGGTGGAGAGCAATGGCCTGAATCTGTATGAGGGGTTGGGAGAAGTCAGCAAGAGCCAGAGAGAAAAGAGATCTGTTCTCTTCAGTCTCTTTGCATTTTTCTAATTCCCAAAGTCAAGGGAGGATGTGTAGGAATGCCAACCTCTCTTTAGGGACACAAAGAGAGAAAGACTCTAGGAAGAAGCCAGAATGTCGAGCTTTAAGCATGCTCTTATCTTCAGCTTGCTGCACTAGTGACTTCAGGGCATTTCCCTTCATGTGGTATCTGATACTCTCTCTTGGTTGAGCCAAGTTACCTGTCTACAGAGTTCCTTTTAAAATCTGTATTATGTGGTGTATATATACTCATAGGTAGGTTTTCTCTGACTTCTGTTTTATCGTTGGCTTAGTTAAATAGATTTCTTTGCTATTTGCTATGGATGTTCATTGTGGAAATGGAATTTGGTGGGAAAGAAGTCAAAACTTGGATTTTAAGCTTGGACTTCCTTTCCCCATAGAGAAATAATAAAGACTTTTACTTGAACCTAAAATGATGTCTGCTAGGTTAATAATATTTAAGGAATCAGGTAGAAATTATTCTAACTGGATATTCTTCTTCTCTTATGAGAATAGAGAGATTGACTTCTGGGCCCCACCTTATGCTTATTTCCTGGCAAAAATTAAAGGCTCCCTTGGAGAAGGGTAGAGGTAGAAGATGCTAGAGATGTATCTATTTTGGCCTCCCTGCGAGCCATAGTCAACACCCTATTACATTTAGAAACTGTTAATAAAGGAAGCTAAAACCATAGGTTTAACCACAAATAGCTGCCTGCGCTTGTCTCTGTTCTATAGTCACAGACTATATTACTCACTCTAGCATCAGGCCATCTCACTATTCAGTAATCATCTACATCAAGAATGCATGATACTAGCTAGCCTCCAAGTAGACAGGATGAGAAAGAGTGGGTCACTCAGTACAAGACACTTTCAGAAAGTCATCCAATGATACAGGTCCACTGGGGCAATGATTGGAATACAAATGGAGAAACAAAGAAGTCCATGGGTTTCATAAGCAAGGTTAGCACAACCACCTCAAATACGGATGGAAACAGAATTTTCTCAAACAAATGTAAACAGATGAGTGACTGTGAATAAGTCATTTAACTTTTCTGTGCCTCGGGTTCCTCATCTGCAAAAAGGAGAAGGGTTGGACCTGATAGTCTCTAAGATCCTCCAACTCTAAATCTATGATTCCATGATTGCTCTATGTCTCCTTGATCCCATTCTCTCCCACCTCTTCAAGGACTTTTGCCCTCTCTCTTGTACACCTACAATCATCCCTGCTTATTTCCTATCTACCTTGAGACATTCACAAAGAGAAGTTAATGACTAGCTGTGAGTGCCTTTCAAGACTAGGTCCCTCATCCTCTGTTGGAATCTTTACAAAGTGTTAAGCCATTAGAGTTGATAGAGACAATAATTATCTAATTCGGCATGGTTCAATATGATTGATTTGATCTTAGAAAGAAATATTTTGGGCCAGAACTTGAAACAAGGTACTAAGTACAACTGATGGAAACAATGCTTGTGTTCACACCTTTAGAGAGTTCATAAGTATCTAAGTACTCAATGGAGTTCACACGTTTGGGAGAGTTCAGGGTTTAGAAAGAGATATCCAAATTCACACCTCCCTTAGGGCCAGAGAGCACTCTGGGAGATAACCCAGAATCCCTCTCTCTCCAGAAGGCAGAGTTAACCTTTGCGAGATCATATATACAGGAAGCTCTTAGAGCTTGGGGGAGTTTCTGGAGAGAGTTTTCTGGGGAACATCGACTGGGGTCGGAGACAGAGCACTCTGGGAAATACAGAAGCCTACTCGCCTCAGTTGGAGATTGAGAAGCCACGAGTGGGAGTTGAGCTGGAGGCGTTAAAGGACAAAGCTGCAAGATCTCTTGGAACCAAGCAGAGAGATAGGCCTGAGCTAACCGGGCTACATTGAAGGACACAATAAAATATCTGAACTTTTATCACCTGGCTGTGCTTTGGAAAAAGAAACACCAACAATCCTCTTCTCTTTTCCCTTCATCCTATGTCACTTGGTGACCTCATCAACTCCCATGACTTCAGTGATAATCCCCATGTAAATAATTCACAGATCTATATGTCAATCTCTAATTTCTCTTCTGACTTACAGTCTTGCATCAACAACTGCCTTTTGAATATCTCAGGATCGTCGGTATAGAGCTGGACTTCTTAAAGTCATTTAATCTACTCTCCTTTTCATCTACCTTCTAAAGGCCAAAGGGGTTAAGATATCTGTTCCAGGTCACAGGGTGAGTTAAGCAGCAATTCTGGGATTCAAAACCAGTTCCTCTGACTCCAAAGCAGGTTCTATCAACTGTACTCCACCGTCTCCCACTGCTGAATTTCATCCTGAATCAGCTACTTCTTAGCTGTGTTATTTTGGACAAGTTACCTCATCTCTCTCAGATTTCTTCTGGAAGAAAAATATATCCTATTTTCATTACCCGTCTCCTAGAATTGTTGTGTCGTTTGAATTAAATAATGTTAGATAAGGTATCCACTAATCATAAGAGTGAGCTACAAATAGAAATCATAATTTTGATAAAAGGGTGCTATAAATAGAAATCTGTTTTATAAAAAGTATGTTATAAATAGAAATATGTTTTTATAAGGACAAGTTTTCAAAATCACAGAGATAGACCCCGATCTGGAAAATTATGAAAGGCACAGAGAAGGCGAATACTCTTGTATCATATAATCTCAGAGTATCAGACTAAGGAATCTCCAAATGAAGTCTGGAAGAGATTAATCGGAGACAAATCAAAGGAATTCCTCC